>NC_053393.1:439531121-439835460 GCF_905171765.1 Bufo bufo | reverse complement strand
TAAGTTTATTTCACAGATTGAGATAAAAGGAAAGCTCAGGACACTAGAAGAACTAGGGCTTAGCATAAAACTAGACACCCTCACACGTTTTAGATATTTTCGGTTAAAACACACATTCGACACCACTGAGAATAAAGAGTATTTAATCACTAAACAATCAGAATTTGTAGAATTTTGTTGTCTCAATAAGGGGACCAAAATATCAATATCACAGATATATAAAAAAATTAAAAGGGGTTTAGGGGGAGTGATAAAGTTTAACAGTGAACAAAAATGGGCACTAGAAGTGGAACCTAACTCTCTAGATTGGAGATGTATCTATAAAAGTATAAAAAGAAGTACAGTATCGAGTAATTTTCGATTGATACAGTTCTTTATTGTCCATCGTACCTACATCACCCCACGGGTGCTGAGTAGGATGTATAAAACAAGGGACGCTAGATGCTGGAAGTGCAGGATGGATAACGCGGATTTCACCCACTTGATCTGGTACTGCCCCCTAATGCAGGTTTATTGGAGTCAGGTTTTTCGGGAGCTGACCAGATCGACTGGGTGTTCCGCTCCACTGGAGATTTCTATAGCGGTGCTTGGATATATCAGGAAAATAGGCCTCGATAGAGAAATAGAAATGAAATGGGCCAAAGGATTAATGCTGGCGCGGGTCGTAGTGGCTAGAGAGTGGGGGGCGGACACACCACCAAATATCGTAGAATGGAAGAATCTATGTGGGAGGGTACGTAGATACGAATATGCCGTTACCCATAAATAAATAGAGGAAAAAGGAAAAAACCCCTGATATGAGATCATGAAATCAACCTCTTCTTTTTTGGTTTTGTTTTTTCTATTTGCGGTAACCATCAAGACAACCATGGGGGGGGGGGGATTTTATATTGGCTTTTTTGCATATTTATGACATGAGAAAAGAAACAGGACAGGGATACATCCCTGATGTCCAAGGATAAGCGAGTAACAATTGTATGTGTATATACAGGAAATATCTTCGTGTACGTCCTGTTGTATTATTGTTTGTTGTTATGTCTTGTTTCTGAATTTTTTATATGATGAAAGGGAAAAATAAAAATATTCTTAAAAAAAAAAAAAAAAAAGTGAATAAAGCTCAAAATCCTTCTAATCGCTTTTATTTCCATACACACAAATGCATTCGGAACACTACACATTCTATTCCAAATCAAAACATGAAGAAAAATATATCAAATTTGTGTTGTTCCTCTAAAAACATTGAAGAAAAGTGAATATTAGACTGTTCAAAAAAATAGCAGTTTGTATTCTTCTTTACAAACTCAAACATCACCATATAAACTGAAAAATGTTTGAAGATTTTGCTTTCCTTTGAATCACTTAACTAATATTTAGTAGTATAACCACTGTTTCTGAGAACTGCTGTACATCTGTGTTGCATGGAGTCAACCAACTTCTGGCACCTGTGAACAGGTATTCCAGCCCAGTACATTCCATAGTTCTTCTCTATTTTTTGGTTTTGCCTCAAACTGCATTTTTGATGTCACCCCACAAGTTTTCTATTGGATTAAGATCCGGGGATTGGGCTGGCCACTCCATAACGTCAATCTTGTTGGTCTGGAACCAAGATGTTGCACGTTTACTGGTGTGTTTGGGGTCGTTGTCTTGTTGGAACACCCATTTCAAGGGCATTTCCTCTTCAGCATAAGGCAGCATGACCTCTTCAAGTATTCTGATGTATTCAAACTGAGCCATGATCCCTGGTATGCGATAAATAGGCCCAACACCGTAGTATGAGAAACATCCCCATATCATGATGCTTTCGCCACCATTCACCATTCAGTGTTCGGGGTTCGTATGACAAACTGTCCCCAGCCACTAGACCCAAAAATACTTCAATTACTCTTACCGGTAATATGTTTTCCATGAGCCCATGACAGCACCTGTGAGAGATCCTCCTCCTTCCGGACAGGAAACAGGAACTTCCCAGATCTTTAAATTGGTCCCATGCCTTCCACCTTCAGTATTTGACAAGATTCCTGGGACCAGCAACGCACCTATATATAGTAAAAACTAACAACATAGGCGAGAAAACATAATAGAAAAAACTCTGCGCCAAATATATGCCAGGCATATCTCTTCTTTGGCACTATACTAAAGAGTAAATTTCTCCTTCTCTCTTTTTTTTTTTTTTTCTTTTTTCCCATCATCATTCTTTATAAATAAAAGTCTTATTATTATTATATATATATATATATATATTTTTTTTTTTAAATAAGGGAGGGAATTATGTAGGTGCTGTCATGGGCTCATGGAAAACATATTACCGGTAAGAGTAATTGAAGTATTTCCATTACGCCCCATGACAGCACCTGTGAGAGACTAGATAATTATTAGGGAGGGACTACAGCCTGCAGCACCTTTCTCCCAAAAGACATATCCTGCACAGATGAAAGGTCCAACCTGTAGTGCTTGTAAAACGTAGAGGGAGAACTCCACGTTGCAGCCCTACAGATCTGTTCTATAGTAGCACACCCTTTTTCTGCCCAGGAAGAGGCTACTGCCCTGGTAGAATGGGCCCCTTCCCCCACGACTGTGAGAGCGCATCTGTGCCTATCGACTGATCCTCCCTGCTGAGAGAAAATAACTTTTTGTTTTCCACTGAGGCGAATAGATCTATCGTAGGGGATCCCCATAGGGCCTGTATTTGGTGAAACACTTCCTGATTCAGACACCAATTCGCCTGACTGAATCTGTGTCTGCTGAGAAAGTCCGCCTGGTGATTCTCTGAGCCTTTCAGGTGCACCGCTGAGAGGGACAGAACTTTCCTCTGTATCAACAAGAAAATCCTGGATGCCAGCTCCATTAGTCGATAGGATCTTGTCCCCCCTTGTTTGTTTATATAAGCCACCACCGAGGCGTTGTCTGATAGGATCCTGACATGCTTTTGGGACAAAAAAGGGAGACTTTTCTCTAGTGCGCACAGGACTGCTCTTAATTCCCTGGCATTTTGGGACTGAGCACTCTGGTCTCTTGACCAAGGACCTTGGAAAAACCCCAAAACTGAATGGGCCCCCCATCCCCAAGGGCTTGCGTCGGTGGTAATTATCAAGGGATCGTGTCTCACCCACTCTACCCCCTGACCGAGGTTCGAAGCCTTTAGCCACCAAGCTAGGGACCGGGTTACTGAACCCGGGACCACAATCTTGTGATCCAGGGATAGCGACCTCCCATCCCATTTGGATAGAATGAGCCGTTGCAGTATTCTGGACCTGAATTGGGCCCACCTCACAGCCGGAATACAAGCCGTCATCAGACCCAGAATAGACATAGCTTTTCTTAAGGGGACTTCCTTGACCTTGCTGAAAGACCTGATCTTCTGCTGAATCCCCTCCTTTTTGTCTGCTGGAAGATAAGATTTCTGAGTCTGAGAGTCTAACAGGATGCCGAGGAAAACGCATCTGGATGTTGGAATCAGGGATGATTTGTCCCAATTTATTAACCAGCCCAGGCTCATGAGGATCCCCAGGACCTTTTGTATGTGAGATTTCAACTGCTCTGGGGACTGCCCTACCAGGAGAAGGTCGTCCAGGTATGAGACTATAATGATGTCCGACCTCCTTACTTCCGCCATTACCTCCGCCATCAGCTTTGTGAAGAGCCTCGGCGCCTGTGATACCCCAAAAGGAAGTGCTCTGAACTGTAAATGGACGATTGATTCCCCCATCTTCACTGCCACCCTCAGGTATTTTTGGGACGAGGGATGGATGGGCACGTGGTAGTAGGCGTCCTTTATGTCTATTGAGGCCATCACGCAGTTGGGAAACAGATGGAGGACCGTGGAGGAGATGGACTCCATCCTGAACTTCTGGTAGGACAGATACTGGTTGAGACCTTTTAAATTTATAATCAGTCTGAACGTACCGTTGGGCTTGGGGACCAGAAATAGGGTTGAATAGAAACCCTCTCCTTGTTCGTCCATGGGGACTGGGACAAGGACTGCCTTTCCCAGGAGGTTGTTTATTTCCTCCGAAAGTGCCACCTGTTTTGGAGAATTTTGATTTAAAGAAGTAACTTTGAATGTCCTGGGTGGTAGTCTCTTGAAGTCTAGGCGATAGCCTTCCTTTATAATATCCTTTACCCAGGCGCTTGCGGTAATATTTCGCCAGGCTGGAAAAAATAAAGAAAGACGACCGCCCACCTGGGGTCTGGCGTCATTGTTGAGTGGAACCTGATGTTTGAGGTCTGGGTTTAAACAGGACACTTTTTGATTTATCAGATCTCCACTCCCTCCTTTTCTTTGGATCCCCAAAAGCCTTCCTTCTTTCATTATTCCGAAATGGCTTCCCCTGTTTAGGAAAGGACGGTGCTGGAAATCCTTTCTTTTTATCGGATGCCTTATCTAAAATGTCATCTAAGGCTGATCCAAATAAAAAAATCTCCTTGGCAAGGCGCAAAGCTTAGATTTTGAAGCTACGTCGCCCCTCCACCCTTTCAACCATAAGGACCTTCTGGCTGAATTGGATAGGGCAGCCGCCCTAGCGGAAAGCCTCAATGCATCAGCAGAGGCATCAGAAATAAAGTCCACTGCCCTGGACATAGTTGGTATTGCCTCAAGCAGCTGATCCCTAGGAGTCTTATTCTCTATATGAGACTCTAATTCCTCCAACCAGAGCTTTAATGACCTAGCCACCGAGGTAGTTGCTATATTTGGCTTAAAGGCAGAGGTGGAAGCTTCCCAATTCTTCCTTAAGTATGCGTCAGCCCTTTTGTCCATGGGATCCTTAAGGGACCCTAGATCCTCAAACGGAAGGGCTGACTTTTTATTTATTTTAGCTACAGGAGCGTCTACCCTTGGTACCTCCTGCCAAGCTGAGACCTCCTGATCATCAAAGGGGTACTTTCTCTTGACCGCTCTAGGGATAAAGAATTTTTTATCGGGCTTCTCCCATTCACGTTTAATCAGGTCCTTTATACAGTCCTGAATGGGGAAAACTCTAGACCTTTTGGGCTTAAGGCTCTCAAACATCAGCTCTGGTCTAGACCTGGACTCCTTTTCCTCCCCCAGCTCCATCGTGGATCTAACCGCCTTCAATAATAGGTCCGTATCTTCAGCTCTAAACAACGGCTTCCCTGTCAAATCCTCGGAAGAGGAATCTGAGTCTACAATAGCGCCCTCCTCAGACTCGGAGTCCGTAGTATCCTCCGCTACCGCCTGGGCCTTCTTATGCCTGGATGAGCTAGGCAGGGATTTTCTAAGCTCCTCTACGGACGAACGGACTTCATTTTTTACTAAATTCTGGATACTCTGTAATAAAGATGGCGACTCCTCTGCCACTAACTTATCCAGACATGGCTGACAACATGTCTTGGAGTAAGATGAATCCAACTTCCTCTTGCAGATTCCACACTCCTTAGCTCTTTTGTGGGAAGCTTTCCTTGGGGCCTCTTTAGCCTGCATTTAATAAAACATCCCATCAGTTTAACCTGGCCAAAATAATAACTCCCCAAAGGGAGATGGTGGGGGTTAACCCCTCTTACCCCCAGGAGTACCATGCTGGGTTCCAAAAGCTGCTCCTGTCTGTCGGTGCGCTGTTGTACATCCCCTTCTTCCTGCATTATCGTGCTGTGTAAAGGGGGGCAATCGAGGGCTGTAGGTGCCGCTTGTGCCAGTCGATCCTGCTGCTACTCCCTCGACGCTGGCTGGCCGGCGTTCCCTTTTTCAAATGGGCCGCGCAGCGCCCGCCATGTTTTAGCTCCTCCCCTTCCGGCCGGTGGAACGCACGCGTCACTTCCGGCGCGACGCGCGCGTCCAGCACAGCCAGCCTCAATGAGAGGGAAGACGCAGCTCCCCCCTCATGCCGCGACTTCGCCGGCAGGCAGGGACACGAGGCAGCCCAGGCATCCCCCCATGGCTCCGAAGAAGGGAAGAAAAATGCAGACGCCGGACTTCTCAGCGGCTCCTAGTGGAGACTTACGCCGACAGGTACCTCCACTAGGTTTCGTCTTAACCCTAGAGGTCCTGCAGCCACAAAATAGACCTGGAAAGAAATCCTCCTGTCCCTGGACAGGAAACAGGAAAGAACTGAAGGTGGAAGGCATGGGACCAATTTAAAGATCTGGGAAGTTCCTGTTTCCTGTCCGGAAGGAGGAGGATCTCTCACAGGTGCTGTCATGGGGCGTAATGGAAAAGAACAATCTTACTTTCATCAGTCCACAAAATGTTGCGCCATTTCTCTTTAGGCCAGTCAATGTGCTCTTTGGCAAATTGTAACCTCTTCAGCACATGTCCGAGTTATTTTTTTTGTTCTTTCTATGTTCCTAACTAGGCAAATATAACAACTTTACAATTAACTCACTTTATCTGCAGTGCCTGGTTTATCAGATTTGACTGAGGGTCACATGACCTGTGATGTCAGCTTCTCTCCCTGCTCTGATAAAGTTTGTTGCACAAGCCTGTAAACGAGACTTCACTGTGCTGGCCACGCCCCCCTTCACTGCCGGCTGTCTGCTCTCTCCTAGGATTCTTAACCCCTTCAGCTGCACAGACTGGGTAGCTGCAGGCAGTGACAATTCTGGGTACAGGAGCTGACAGACTAGAGAGCATTGCACAAGAAGGTAGGGGGAAGATCCTGTGTGTATTAGCAGTGTCATTATACAGCTGGGACTTGTAGTTCTACACTTACAATTTGCTGTTGATTCTCCCAGCACTCAGGGCAGCTCTTGTATCCACTCCCTTAGCAATGTCATTATACAGCTGGGACTTGTAGTCCTACACATACAACATGCTGCAGAGTCTCCCAGCAGGCAGACATGTCACTCAGGGCAGCTCTTGTATTCACTCCCTTAGCAGTGCAGGGGGAGGGGCCGAGGTTGTTGTTATTGCATGTAAACAAAGGGCCAGAAAAGAACCAGGTAAATGAGGAAATATATATATTTTTTTGCATAAAACTTGCTTAGCTTAGTCATATATTGCTGCCTATCAGAGTTTCAGTGCTATACATATTTTTTTTCATAACTCGGACAACCCCTTTAAGGTACGCTGTTCTTCTGAACAATGTCTGGAACGAACCATTTTACTCAGAATTTCAGAGAGAAATGCATGTACAACATTTGCTGCCTTTCTTCCTCAAATAAGGGCAATAATTGCCACTTGTTTTGACCTCACTAATTGAACTCCACACTGCTATTGAACATGCCCCTTTCAATTAGTGATTCAATTACACAGAATCAGCAGCATACATGTCATGACTGTTGGATTTCTATTACTCTACTACACCTGCTAGTGAATTATTTGCCATGTACAAATACACTGCTCAAAAAAATAACACAATGTAACTCCAAGTCAATCACACTTCTGTGAAATCAAACTGTCCACTTAGGAAGCAACACTGAGTGACAATTTCACATGCTGTTGTGCAAATAGGATAGACAACAGGTGGAAATTATAGGCAATTAGCAAGACACCCCCAATAAAGGAGTGGTTCTGCAGGTGGTGACCTGACCACTTCTCAGTTCCTATGCTTCCTGGCTGATGTTTTGGTCACTTTTGAATGCTGCCGGTGCATTCACCCTAGTGGTAGCATGAGACGGAGTCTACAACCCACACAAGTGTCTCAGGTAGTGCAGCTTATCTAGGATGGCACATCAATGCGAGCTGTGGCAAGAAGGTTTGCTGTGTCTGTCAACGTAGTGTCCAGAGCATGGAGGCGCTACCAGGAGACAGGCATCAGGAGACGTGGAGGAGGCCGTAGGAGGGCAACAACCCAGCAGCAGGACCGCTACCTCCGCCTTTGTGCAAGGAGGAACAGGAGGAGCACTGCCAGAGCCCTGCAAAAAGACCTCCAGCAGGCCACAAATGTGCATGTGTCTGCTCAAACGGTCAGAAACAGACTCCATAAGGGTGATATGAGGGCCCGACGTCCACAGGTGGGGATTATGCTTACAGTCCAACACCGTGCAGGACGTTTGGCATTTGCCAGAAAACACCAAGATTGGCAAATTCGCCACTGGCGCCCTGTGCTCTTCACAGA
Organism: Bufo bufo; assembly: GCF_905171765.1. Taxonomy (NCBI): domain Eukaryota; kingdom Metazoa; phylum Chordata; class Amphibia; order Anura; family Bufonidae; genus Bufo; species Bufo bufo. The sequence goes on along the minus strand of NC_053393.1, from coordinate 439,827,448 downwards.
TGAAAGCAGGTTCACACTGAGCACATGTGACAGACGTGACAGAGTCTGGAGACGCCGTAGAGAACGTTCTGCTGCCTGCAACATCCTCCAGCATGACCGGTTTGGCATTGGGTCAGTAATGGTGTGGGGTGGCATTTCTTTGGAGGGCCGCACAGCCCTCCATGTGCTCGCCAGAGGTAGCCTGACTGCCATTAGGTACCGAGATGAGATCCTCAGACCCCTTGTGAGACCATATGCTGGTGCGGTTGGCCCTGGGTTCCTCCTAATGCAAGACAATGCTAGACCTCATGTGGCTGGAGTGTGTCAGCAGTTCCTGCAAGACTAAGGCATTGATGCTATGGACTGGCCCACCCGTTCCCCAGACCTGAATCCAATTGAGCACATCTGGGACATCATGTCTCGCTCTATCCACCAACGTCACGTTGCACCACAGACTGTCCAGGAGTTGGCAGATGCTTTAGTCCAGGTCTGGGAGGAGATCCCTCAGGAGACAGCCCGCCACCTCATCAGGAGCATGCACAGGCGTTGTAGGGAGGTCATACAGGCACGTGGAGGCCACACACACTACTGAGCCTCATTTTGACTTGTTTTAAGGACATTACATCAAAGTTGGATCAGCCTGTAGTGTATTTTTCCACTTTAATTTTGAGGGTGACTCCAAATCCAGACCTCCATGGGTCAAAAAATTTGATTTCCATATTTTTTTTTTGTGTGATTTTGTTGTCAGCACATTCAACTATGTAAAGAACAAAGTATTTCAGAAGAATATTTAATTAATTCAGATCTAGGATGTGTTATTTGTGTGTTCCCTTTATTTTTTTGAGCAGTGTACATGGTTAGTGATGTCTGACTGCTATTATTTTGAACACAACTGTATGGATATGAACAGCACATGGCGTGCGGTCTGCATTTTTTGCGCCCCCATTGAAATGAACGTGCCCACATCCAATCCACAAACAATGTGTCTCGGATGTGGACCAAAAATATGGTCGTCTGAATGGGGCCTTCCAGTGTATAGAGATTTTTACTGCCATTCTATTACATCCTGACAGTGTAATGTGAGGTATGTTAAGAAGGTCCCTGGCTTACATGAGCCTCCTGTCTCACCACTTCGTTTTAGCGGTTGCTAGTGAGGGGTGAAACTGCTAGGATCAGAGTGATATCCGATCTCGGCAGTGAGAGCAGGGTGACAGCTGTATAGTACTGTGGACATCCATAAGTGATGGCGTGGGCACAGCTCCTGAGCCATAACAGTATGTCACTGAGCGCTAACCAGCTTCCTGCAACGTCGTACTTCTATGCTACTAGGTTAATTGGAGTTACTCGATTTAGACAGATACTTTAGTTGGATTACCGGAAGACTAAGATTTATATGAACCCCTCACATTATTGCAATGCCTATTTGGTATTGATAAATCACATTAAAGTGGTTGTCTGACATAATAAAATAAGAAAAATCAGACAAGCCCTAAAATGGCTTAAAAAAAAAACAAACAAAAAAAAAAACAAACAAAAAAAAAAACTGTTGCACTCACCCCTTACTCTGTGGTGCTGGTCTGGTACTCCTGTGACTGTTCACAACAGCAGCAGTGACATGTTAGGATAAAGACAATCACGGTCAGCGGTGACGTTCTGTACGTCTGCATGCCACTGTGACGTGCAGTAATGTGCACTCTGAATATGGCAAGCGACCTCTGCAGCCAATCACTGCCCTCAGCAGTAGACCACTGAGGACAGTGACTCGCATGTTGTCGCTGTTGTATCTAGACAAAAAGTGGCAAAGGAATTGGACCAGCACTGCAGAGAGCGGCACTGGAAAATGGTGCCATTTAAGGGCTTGTTGGAGATTTCTAATTACCTCGAACAACCCCTTTAAAAAGGTTAGAATACCACATACAGTCCCTGTGGCATAAAAATTAGTATGCGAGTCCAGCCTAATGTTTATTCACACGTTGTGTTTTTTTGCTGCACATCTCAAAAATCACAGCAAAACCTCAGCAATTTTGGAAAAATTATTGAAAAATAGTGACAACCTATATGGAAACCATACATTTCATGCTTTTGATACACACCTTCCTTTGGAGTCCACTGCATTCACAATGCTTGTACCCAACGTGTCTATTAACATTTCTGCAGCACCTTCATTGTCATTTATGCTAAAAAACAAAACAAAAAAAAGGTAAAAATAGTTAAAACTGGAATGATGTTTGCAGCCAACTACCAATGTCCTTATTACATGGAGATCCTCTTACACTGCACAATGCAGGGGACTGAATGAATTTCCTTCCATTTTCTGAAATACTTCTTGTTCCAGCAGCAGTTCTACACATGCATCATGGCCTGAAAAGAGAAAAAAAAAGGACAATTTGGGACAAATAACATGAATTCAAAAAATCTGGATTAAAAATATAGTCACGTATTTCCATAGCTGTCGGAAGATCAGAACCAGATGTAAAGTTGAATAGGCTGCAATATGAGCTAATATACTGTAAATGGACATATTCAGAATGAGTTAATGTATAACAAGTTTTTCCATCTATTAATAAATAATAATTAACCCTTAAACAGGTAATCTAGAACTAGTATAAGCTCGTTTGCCTCCGGGGACAAATGGCAAGACTGTTCTGCAGTCTGTGTACAGATGTGGTAACCTGCGACTTATCAGTAGCTGTCCAAACCCAGGATTTCTCAGTATTTTTAGTCAAGTACCCACTACTCAATTAAATTACTTCAAAATACTCAAACAATTTGCTGCACATACAGATGTAGACACCGTTAGTTTGAGTGGCTTAAAGCATTAAAAGGGGTTGTCCGAGTTCAGAGCTGAACCCGGACATACCCCCATTTTCACCCTGACAGCCCCCCTGACTTGAGCATCGGAGCAGTTCATGCTCCGATGCTCTCCTTTGCCCTGTGTTAAATCGCGCAGGCCAAAGACATTTTTTGGAGATCCGGTGACGTACCGGGCTCTCCATGGGGCTGTAAAACATCTAGGGCAGCGCTAAAGCCCGCCCATCAGAGCTGGTGACGTCACCGAACACACTGCCCGGCAGTGTGTTATAATAAACCAAAGAGCCCGTGCCCTGCGCGATCTAGCGCAGGGCAAGAGAGCGCATCGGAGCATGAGATGCTCCGATGCTAGCCTCAGGGATGCTGCCGGGGCAACCCTTTTAATGCACCCGGACAACCCTTTTAATGCAACAAAAACACATCACAGCAAGACATTAAATCGTTGTAAAGTGACCAACCTGTGGGAAAGCTGGTGCCAAAATAACGCTGGCTACATCTCCAGCATTACATCAGGGCTAGTATCCCTAGACACATGGTATGCCCCCACCAGGTTCATGTACCAATTGTCGAAAATCTAGGACCTATAGCCATGGAGACAACTTTTGAATATGAACCAAAGCTAGTTTCACACTAGTGTTCGGTAGATCCGGCAGGATGTTCCCGCGGGGAACATCCTGCCGGATCTCTGGATCCTGCATTGCTGAAAGCTACTTGAATGCCTTCCAGCCTCATTAACTATAGTGAGGACTGGCGGAGAATCGATCGGCTGCGCGGAACAGCCTGCTAGATCTCCCGAACACTAGTGTCAAACTAGCCTTACAAAAGTAGGCAGCAGTGTGCCACTGATTTTCAAAAAGGTGCTAGTAATCTAGGCCCTAAGGGGATTCCTGAGATCGTGATTGTGCACAAATACATGAATGTACATCTGCTATCAACAAAGCAATTACTTTCAAACTTTTTTATATTGATGATTTATCCTTAGTATCCAAATCAGCTGTTTGAGGAGACCATGGCGCTCCGGTTGGCAACGCAGCCTCCTCACAGTTTACCAAGCACAGTGCGGAAAATTGAATAGCTGCTATGCTTGGTAACGCAGATCAACTCCATTCACTGGCCTAAGGTAAGCCTTCTCAAACCGCTGATTGGTGGGGGTCTCGGGTGTCAGACCCCCACCAATCAGATACTGATGACCTATCCAGAAGACAGATCATCAGTATAAAAAAGTCGGAAAACTTCAGTAAAGAGGAACTGTTGACTCTAAAGTAAGTACTTCGGAAAATACTTGCATTTCTCATAATGTCGTCCCTGTTATTCCTTGTAGAAATTTACTAATTCAGAACTGTTTTACCAGTTTGTGTGTCCCATCAGCCTTGCTAGTGTCTGACTCAGCAGGAACACAGCCCTTAGACAGGGAGAATTGTATCCTACAGTTGTCAGCTTTATTCATACATTTTCAATATGAATAACAATGAAACAGCACCTTGTAGAGTTCTAAGAAAATATAAATCAGCATTGTTATATAATGGGGGGGGGGGGGGGGGGGGGGGGGACAAGCATTTACTAAAACAGACATGTCGGGTTAATAGGCATGCCTGCACACAAGCTTCTCTGCATTTGTTATTCGCCGTAATCCATTAGTCACCGGATAACGAATATAACATACCATTATAGCAGGCCCAGTGAAGGGATGTGTATCCGTGATTGTCTGCTATAGCTGGAACAACATCCACAGATACAGCAGTCTGCAGGAGAGCCCCCAGAACACCTATATGACCGCATGCCGCCGCTAGATGAATGGGGGTGCGACCTCGGCAGTCCCGTAACAAGAAGTTAGCACTATGCTGGAGCAATGCCTCCACACACTCCTCATGTCCGGTCACTGCCTGGAAAACAAGAGCGGACAAATGACTAACATAAGAAACCCATTCACACAACACAATAGTCTGCGATAAACCAAAATAGAGGACATCACAGCAATGAATAAAATGCATTATGTCAAAAGAGCATGAAAGATGGCTGTCACTTGTTCCATTGGTAGAGATCGGCTTGTGAGAGGACAAGCAGCAGTCTCTGTATGAACACAGGGGGCCATTGTGACATATAACTGGGCTTAGACCAGATAAACCCATGGCCATCTTTTACAAGCAGAGAAATTAGATGACTGTTAGGATGCCTCATGGCAGAAGTATCTGAGACGCTCATTTCACATTATGAAGCAAGCACAGAGCAATACATGCATAATACAGCAGCTAGCAGTAGTATTACTGCATCTAGTCAATGTTCGGGCGATGCCGCAGAGACCCACCCAGAAAACAGGAATCTATGACAGGAAGAGCATACCCCACGGTGCAGCGCTGTCCTTCCCCACTTATCTTTGGCATCCACGTTGGCTCCTTTGTTCAGCAAGGAATAAACACATTCTGTATGCCCGTTCAGTACGGAAAGCATCAATGGAGTCCTAAGCAATACAAAGGTACAAATCATAAAGACGCTGTACAGGAAAATGCATCAGTCAGCAGAGGTGTCCCCTTATGGCTGACATCCAGCTATGCACTTTAAACAGAACGGAAGCGGAGTCCAGCAGAATACACAGTCAGACAGGTCGAGGAAGTGGGAAGAAGAGAGCCGGAGATGAAAGGCCTGTGATTACGTGGGGACAACAGAAATATATTGGAAATTTGCTAACTTCTAGTGGACATTATTTATGTAAGAAGAGCAGATGCATTATCAGAGCAGACTTCTTTCTAAGTGCAAAGCCTTTTTCGATTTTAGTTGTGTTTGGTTTCAGGGGGTTTGTCTAGACAATGACAATATCAATATGGCAACCCTGAGCTAGATTTTCTGGAGTAAACGTTAAAAAGAATTAATTCAACAAAATTATGGAGGGCACTGTGATTATAACCTGACCCCAGTCAACGGCTGCAAGGAGTCTGCAAGTGCTGCTCGTCTCCTCTGGGTAAGGGCTCATGCACGTGTCTGCGACCAGCTGAGGAAACACGGTCCATGATCTCCCGGGTCGACCGCGGCTCCCCTGAACTGACTATCTTATGCGTTCTATGATGCAGTCAGTTCATATCTGACGGCGGATCTTTTGTACTGAACTGACTGCATTATACAAAACTATGATACAGTCAGATCAGTGGTTGGCCCTGGAGATCCGGCAGACACACGGACCGTGTTCCCAAGGCCGATCACAATTGTGTGCATGAGCTTTTACTCTAGGCTTCTTCCACACTCAAAAAAAAACTAACAGATTTTCTATTAACCCTTGAATATAGAGTATGACCCTGACTGTGATAGAAATAATAGATGTGTGACCAGTTGGAAAAATGGGCTGATTTGAATGAATGTTGGTAGTGTACATAATTGATACGTTGGAAACATTACTTCGAATATTACTTATTTTTGTTCTGGGTAAAGCGCGGTTCACACTAGCATAATGGTGTCTAATGGTCCTTGATTTCAGTCATTTAACTGACTTGCATGTTAAACTAATCTTGCCATCAAAAGGGAGAGGAACCTCGACAGAATGCTTGACAGATGCTCACAACACAGAGAACATAGCCTTAAAGGGGTTGTCTCACTTCAGAAAGTGGCATTTATCATGTAGAGAAAGTTAATACAAGGCACTTACTAATGTATTGTTATTATCCATATTGCCTCCTTTGCTGGCTGGATTCATTTTTCCATTACATTATACACTGCTCGTTTCCATGGTTACAGACCACCCTGCAATCCATCAGTGGTGGCTGTGCTTGCACAATATAGGAAAAGGCACCAGCCTATGAGCGCTCGGATGGTCCCTGCCACCAGAGAGGCTGACACTTTTGCCTATAGTGTGTAAGCACGACCACCACTGATGGAGTCCAGGGGGGTCTGTAACCATGGAAACGAGCAGTGTATAATGTGATGGAAAAATGAATCCAGCCAGCAAAGAAAGCAATATGGATAATAACAATATATTAGTAAGTGTCTTGTATTAACTTTCTCTGATGATAAATACCATTTACTGAAGTGAAACAACCCCTTTAACATATTTTTACATTGCTGAAACGTTTGTACTTACTGTCCATTTCCATCATGAATATCCACTGCAGTCTGAATGTCAGCATTACCTATGAGGAGCCGCAAACACTCTGAATGTCCATTTATAGCTAATTAAAAAACAATAACAACAAAAAAAAGGTGCTCACAATCTAAACAGCTACATATAGTATATGTGCATATCACTTCAAATGGGTGCATTTCACTTTATGTATGTTGCATTTTCAGACTAAGGCCTCATTCACACGACCGTTGTTTGGGTGCACATCCGAGCTGCATTTTTTGTGGCTTGGATGCGGACCCATTCACTTAAATGGGGCCTCAAAAACGAGATTTTGTGAAACTCACCTGTAAAATCTGTTTCTCGCTTGATTCATTGGGGGACACAGACCATGACCATGGGTATAGCTGCTTGCTGCCACTAGGAGGCGACACTAGGCTGAAAACTGTTAGCTCCTCCCCCGCCAGCTATACCCCCTCCGGCCAGGAGAGAGCCTTCAGTTTGTGCAAAAGCAGTAGGAGAAACAGAAGGAAATAACCACATCAACCAACTCCACGGTCAACGGACCCAAACGGGGGTGGGTGCTGTGTCCCCCAATGAATCAAGCCAGAAACAGATTTTACAGGCGAGTTTCACAAAATCTCGTGTTCTTGCTTATATCATTGGGGGACACAGACCATGGGAAGTCCAAAAACAATCCCTGGGGAGGGAACACAAAACAGAGTGAAGAAGGTAGAGAACCTCGTGACAGTCTTCACACTGCGACCTGCAAGACCAGGCGGCCCAGAGCGGCGTCCGCAGAAGCGAGAGGGTGAACCCTGTAAAACTTTGTAAAAGTGTGGAGGGAAGACCAGGTCGCGGCTTTACACAACTGAGCTGCCGACATCCAGTGTAACGACATCCAGACGGTGTAACGACACCTCTCTCGGATGGGAGGGCCCAGGAAAAAAAGGACGGCAGGACAATGTCCTCATTGAGGTGAAAAGCCGACACTACCTTGGGTAAAAAGGAAGGGTTCACGGCATGACAGAGCTGCCAACTCTGAAACCCTTCGTATGGATGTGATGGCCACCAGGAAGGCCACTTTCCAGGACAGCAGGCGGAGGGAAGCCTCCCGCAAGGGTTCGAAAGGAGAAGCCTGCAGGACCCCCAATACCAAGTTGAGATCCCATGGATGAAGCGGGGGACGGTAAGGCGGAGCGGAGTGCGCAACGCCCTGAAGGAAGGTCCTAACAGGACCCAGTCCCGCCAAGGATCGCTGAAAGAAAATGGAAAGGGCCGACACCTGGCCCTTCAAGGAGCTGAGCGCCATGCCCAATTCCAGGCCAGACAGAAGGAAGGCGAAAAAGACCGGCAGGGAGAAGGATCTGGGAGATAGGTCCCGCACCTCACAGAAACGAAGGAAGGACTTCCAGGTTCTATAATAGATCCTGGAAGAGGTAGGTTTCCTGGCCCGAATGAGCGTCCGAACCACTGCATCGGAAAAACCCCGCTGCTTCAAAAGAAAGGTTTCAAGACCCACGCCGTCAAACGTAGAGTATCTAAACTAGGGTGGAAGACGGGCCCTTGCGACAGAAGATCGGGTCTGAGAGGGAGCGGGTACGGAACATCCCCTAGTAGGAGGACAAGATCAGAATACCATGCTCGGTGCGGCCAGTCCGGAGCGATCAGTAGGGCCTGAACGCCCTCCCACTTGATCCTGCAGAGAATCCGAGGCGAAATAGCACGGAAGTTTGTGATTGAGGCCGGAGGCCATCAGATCCACGTCCAGCCATTCCCAGCGATGACTTAGAGAGCGTCGAATACATCCGGATGGAGAGACCATTCCCCGGGGGTCTATCATTGTCCGGCTCAGGAAATCTGCCGTCCAATTGACAACGCCGGGAATGTGGACCGCCGGCAGGGAGGAACATGGGTCTCCGCCCACCTGAGGATCCTTGCCGCTTCTGACATGACGGTCGAGCTGCGAGTCCCCCCCCTGATGGTTGACATACGCCACAGCTGTGGCATTGTCCAACTAGACTCTGACATGAAGGCCCCGCAGGAGGGGAGACCAATGGCGCAGTGAGAGGAAAATCGCACGAAGCTCCTAGACATTGATGGATAGTCTGGACTCCGACGGAGACCATACGCCCTGGGCAGTCCGAGTGCTGAAGACTCCTTCCCAACCCTGAAGACTGGCGTCGGTCGTAATGACCGTCCATCTGATCGGAAGGAAAGACTTCCTCATCTCCAGGTGAGTTGGGGTGAGCCACCAATGGAGGTCCGACCGAACTGTTGAGGAAGGGAAAACAGACGATCCAAGGACTCCTGGGACTTGTCCCAGGTCGAGAGGATCGCCCACTGAAAAGACCGGGTGTGAAATTGAGCGAATGGCACCATAAGGTCCAACACCCGCATACAAGTCCGGATGGAGACTGCGTTGCCGAAGCAACCGGAGCACCGCGCTGCGAAGGTCCTTCACCTTGTCCGCTGGAAGACGCACCCGAGCTGCCCAGAATCATACAGAGGAACCGAATCCGAGTGGACGGGACCAGGGAGGATTTCCGAAGGTTCACTATCCACCCAAAGAGGGGAGAGTGTCCAAGGTGATCTGCAGACTCTCCTCGCACTGCCGGAACGACAACACTTTGATGAGAATGTCGTCCAGGTACGGAATCAAGGTGATGCCTCTGGAGCGAAGAAGGCCCATAAGCGGAGCGAGCACCTGGGTAAAAACCCTCGGCGCAGTCGCCAGACCAAACGGCAGGGCGACGAACTGGTAGCGGTCCGAGTGCAAAAACCGCTGGTGGGCGATCGCGATGGGGACGTGCAGGTAGGCATTCTGGATATCCACGGAAGTCAGCCATTCCCCTTGCGCCAAGGAAGCTATCACGGAGCGAAGAGACTCCATACGAAAACGGCGCAATCGAAGGTAACGGTTTACATTCTTGAGGTCCAACACCAGGCGGACCACTCCCTCCCTTCTTGGGCACAATGAAGAGGTTGGAGTAAAAACCGCTCCCTCACCGGAACGGGGGAGATTACTCCCCTGACCAGCAGATCTTGAACCGCCTGAAAGAAGGCTCCCTGTGGGGACGGGACAGAAAAAAACGGTTTGGAGGCATGGATTTGAACTCCAACTTGTAGCCCGAAGTGACCACCTCGAGCGCCCAGGCGTCTGAGATGTGGGCCTGCCAAACCTTCTGAAAATGAAGGAGCCGACCCCCCACCCAGGAAGGTGGGGGCGCACCTTCATGCTGGGGATTGCTAGCCAGAGGAAGAGCGCTGAGGCTGCGCTCTGGAACGCCAGGCGGGCTGTGGCTTGAATGAGGGCTTCCGCCGTTGCTCCTGGGTGGGTTGCCTTGCGGTCGAGGGAGCCGCCGGGCGGGTGCCCGTGAAGCGCCGAAAGGACTGGCGAGGCGCGGAAGGACGCGGTCGGGAAGAACGCTTGGGTTTGGGCTGCAGAAGATGGGTGCTTTTGCCACCCGTGGCCTCAGAAATTATTTAGTCAAGTTTGGGCCCAAAAAGACGAGAACCAGCGAAAGGAAGGGAGAGAAGGGAACGCTTGGCAGAGGAACCGGCCTGCCAGGCCTTTAACCAGAGTTCCCGCCGAATGGAGATGGCAAAGGTGGAGGACCGCGCGACCATGGAGCCCGCGTCCAGAGCTGCGTCGCAAAAGGTACTGGAGTTCTGTGCGGGAAAGGTCAGTCTAAATCCTGATGTAAGCGCAGGGCCCATTCAGAAACCGCCTTAGCCACCCACGCTGAAGCGAAAATGGGACGGAGTGCCGAACCGGTGGCAGAAAAAAGCAGACTTCCCCAGTGATTCGACCCGCCGGTCCACCGGGTCCTGCAGAGAGGAGCCGTCCGCAACCGGAATAGTGGTATTCTTGGCCAGACGAGCCACCGGTGGGTCCACCTTTGGAGGGGAAGACCACTTACCCACCCAATCCGGGGGGAAAGGGGGGGGGGGGGAAACGGATAAAAATGATCCAGCCGCTTGGGGATCAGGAAACGTGAACCTGGCTGTTCCCAAGCTTTAGCGGTGAGAATGGAAAAGTCGTCATGTACCGGGAACGACTTGGGAGCTTGCTTGTTACGCAGGAAAGAAACTCCCTGGTGACTGGAAGAGGGGCCCTCCTCTTGAAGTTGAAAGGTGTCCCTGATTGCCGAGACCAGACTGCCGAGATCCAGATCCGTATCCAACTCGGCGAGTTCTCCTCCGGACGAAGGGTCCCCAACCAACGAGGACGCCCTGGACAGCGAACAGGGGGGAGGAGGAGAAAGCGATGCATCCGAGTAGGAGAGGCGTTCCTGCCTGGGACGCTTGCTGGGGTGCCTGCTCCTGGATGGTTCGCCCTGGAAGAGAGCAGGTTGCGCAGGTGACGACGTCTCCACCAAGCAACCCATTAAGGAAAGGGTGGATTGGGAGATCTTAGATAGGTCAGTCACTGCCCGGGACAGGGATTTGGCCCATTCCGGATCCATACTTCCAGCAGTAGGGTGCACGTCAGTGAACTGCGACTGAGGCGGCACGCTCTGGGTGGCCTGGCATGAGGCACAGAGGGGGTTGGCCTGTCCCCTAGGGAACTTCACATTGCATGAAGTGCAGGCATAATGGGTAGCCCTACCGAGGACCTGGGGCGCGGGATCCGCTGGGTCTGACATGACCTGTGTCAGGGAGCCAGAGAGGGTACAGAGGAGGGGAGCAGCGCTGGTCCTACCAGAGTGGAGCAGTTTAACCCTTGCTGGAACATGTCCCTAGGGGCATAATGCGGCGGTCTGCGGTGAGAAAACGCTCCTCTCAGGCTGGAAACGTGCGCACGGCCGATGTACTTCCGGCTGGAGCAGGCAGGAAGGGAAGTGTGGCGGGAAAATTAGGCTCCACCCCCTCCAGCCGCATGCAGAAGAACGGCCAGACTGCGCGAAGCTCCGCCTCCCCGCTGCCGGAATCCAGAGGAGAAGGGGTCCCGGCCAAGGCCAATGTATGAATGGGAGATCTCTCCCAGGACCAGAAAAGAGGGGGGCAGCGAATCGCTGAGGCCGAAGAAAAGAGCCACCGCACAAGACCGCTCCCGCATTAACTCCCCCCGTGCCGGCGGTGCCTGCAGACAGATACAGGTACACCATGCCCAATTCCAGTCTCCATGTCTTCCCATGTAGAGAGTCCAGCCCCTTGGGAACACAGACAGGCATACTTACCTGTCTTAATCTGTGTTCTTCGCCCATCTGATATGGACCAGTGGTGCCACCTCTTCAGTCCCTGGCACAAGTGACAGGGACCGGGTTGGAGGGCGGGAATAGGTGGCCCCAGGGGGTCTGCCTCCTACGACACTAAGCAAAAAACTGAAGGCTCTCTCCTGGCCGGAGGGAGTATAGCTGGCGGGGGAGGAGCTAACAGTTTTCAGCCTAGTGTCGCCTCCTAGTGGCAGCAAGCAGCTATACCCATGGTCATGGTCTGTGTCCCCCAATGATATAAGCGAGAAACATGTGAAAACTGTGTGCTGTCCGCATCCGTTGCTCTGCAAAAATAAAAAATAAAAAAAAAGATACATGTTCTATTTCAGGCATTTCTATTATGGGCGGCCTGTCCTGTTTTGCAAATTGCAGAATGAACATGGGCGGCATCCGTGTTTTGCGGACTGCAAAACACAGCGCGGTCGTGTGCATGTAGCCTAAGAGTTCAATTAAAGGGTTTCGGTCACCAGAATTAAGCTAGCTAACATTCGCGATGTGCTAATGTCAGCTAAACCAAACTAGCATATTCCTACTTTTATCAATGCCCACGTTACGCCAGAAATCTAACTTTTGTAATATGCTAATTAGCCTCTAGGAGCGGGGGGGGGGGGGGGCGTTGTTCCTGCTCCTAAAGGCTCTGTTCTCCGACATTTGTCGCCTCCCTCCAAGTCCTGATTGACAGGGCCAGGCAGCGCCTAGAGGCTAATTAGCATATTATAAAAGTTAGATTTCTGGCGTAACGGGGGCATAGATAAAAGTAGGAATATGCTAGTTTGGTTTAATAGGGTTAACTCTGGTGACAGAATCCCTTTAAGGCTCTGCATCAAAGACTCCTTAGAACAGACACCTCAGTGCAACTGAATGGACCCCATTACTAAATGGGGTTCGTCAGATGCCACCGTTGTCTGTAGGGGATAAACGGAAGCCTCAAAAACGGATGAGAACAAAGCTTTAAACATTTGAAAAATTTGACAACAATAACACAAAAAAGTATGTGCTGTGTCTTGCATGTCCTACCTGCTGAATGAATCGGTGTCCTTTTGACAACATAGTCCTTAACTAATATTGATGCTCCTTGATTGATGAGAACATCTACACATTCAACATGTCCTTTGAAAGCAGCAAGGTCCAAAGGAGTCCTGCCGGTGCTGTTCCGTACATCAAGGTCAAGTAAAGACTGCACTAAAACTTCTAGGGCTTGGTGGTGCCCATGGTAAGCCTGGAAAGGATAAATAAAAAAAAAAAAAGATTTTTATTATTATAAAAACTATACTGTACATGAAAAAAAACAAAAAAACACAGGGAGGGAGGGAGGGCCCACTGGCCACCAATGAATGTACAGTAATACAGGGGAGGGAAGGGGGGGGGCCCACTGGCCACCAATGAATGTACAGTAATACAGGGGAGTGAGGGGGGGCCACACTGGCCACCAATGAATATAATACAGGGGAGGGAGGGAGGGGGGGCACACTGGCCACCAATGAATTTAAAACTGGGGAGGGAGGGGAGTGTGCCCCTTCCTGCCTGGCAGCACCTCATCTCTTACAGGGAGCTATGATACGCACAATTAACCCCTCAGGTACGGCACCTGAGAGGTTAATTGTGTGGATCACAGCCCCCGGTAAGAGATCGGGTGCTGCCAAGGAAGCAGTCAGGTACACAGTTCGTAGTATATTCTAACTTGAAGCGTCCCCATCACTATGGGAACGCCTCTTTTTTAGATCGTGAAAACTCATATCAGACAGTATATTCTAACTCAAATCCGATGGTATATTCTAACATTGAGGCGTTCCCATGGTGATGGGGACGCTTCAAGTTAAAATATACCATTGGATTGGAAAAAACTCTGATCCGATGGTATAATAGGGACTCCTGACTTTACATTGAAAGTCAATGGGGGACGGATCCGTTTGCAATTGCACCATATTGTGTCAATTGACTTCCCATTGACTTGCATTATAAATCAGGACGGATCCGTTTGGCTCCGGACGGCCAGGCGGACACAAAAATGACTTTTTCCTTCATGTCCGTGGATCCTCCAAAAATCAAGGAAGACCCATGGAAGAAAAAACGGACACGGATCACAGACCCCGTTTTTGCGGACCGGAAAAAAATAACGATCGTGTGCATGAGGCCTAAGGCCCCTTTCAGACGAGCGAGTTCCACACTCCGGACTCGCAGCATGAGTATGCAGCAGCACCCGTCCTGACCTCCCAGCACCGATGGGGTCGCATAGCATTATACGGATTTATGATGCGCTGTAACCCTTCGAGTTCTGGAATGTATTGGCTAACAATGACATAATGCTGTCAGTGTTATCCAATACATTCCAGAACTTGAAGGGTTACATAGCATCATAAATCTATATAATGCTACGCAACCGCAGCAGTGCTGGGAGGTCAGGACGGGAGCTGCTGCATACTCTCGCTGCGAGTCCGGAGTGTGGAACTCACTAGTCTGAAAGGGGCCTAACAGAACATCCACAATGCAGAAAGTAAAAGTAAGTGAATTCTTGAACTTAGGGTCCATTCACATGACCGTATGAATAAGTCTGCACCCGTTCCGCAACTTTGCGGAACGGGTGTGGACCCATTCATTTTAATTGGGCCGCAAAAGATGCCGACAGCACACCGTGTGCTGTCCGCATCCGTACTTCCGTGGCCCCGCAAAAAAGACAGAGCACATCCCATTCTTGTCTTTAGTTGCGGACAAGATTAGGCATTTTCTATGGTAGTGGCAGCCATGTGCGGTCCACAAATTGCAGAACGCATATGGCCCGGTATTCACGTTTTGCAAATCCACACGTTCGTGTGAATGTAGCCTTAACATGCCAGTCTTTATCTCCCTGTGCTGGCTTTACATGCGCCTAATTTATTAATAAGCAGATGCCTCTAAATAAACTGCACCAGAAACTGAAGTCTACAATTGTGGAGTAAACGCTTTAATAAAAGGTCCCTCAATAACCTGTAGATCTCCCTTTAGCAGCAATCAGAACTAGAACATCTATTCTAGACAATCATCTTAAAGAGGACCTGTCACCAGAATAAAACATCTAAACTATACAGACATGTAGAGCGGCGCCCAGGGATCCCCCTGCACTTACTGTTATCCCCGGGCGCCGCTCCGTTCTCCCGGTATAGCCTCAGGTATCTTCATAGTTAGGCTCCACCCAGGGGAACCTGACAGCGTCTTTTTCTCCTATGCTGTAGCGCTGGCCAATCGCAGCGCTCAGCTCATCGCCTGAGAGTTTTTTTTTTCTCTCAGGCTATGAGCTGAGCGCTGCGATTGGCCAGCGCTACAGCATAGGAGAAAAAGACGCTGTCAGGTTCCCCCGGGGGGAGCCTAACTATGAAGATATCTGAGGCTATACCGGGAGAACGGAGCGGCGCCCAGGTATAACAGTAATTGCAGGGGGATCCCTGGGCGCCGCTCTACATGTCTGTATAGTTAGTTTAGATGTTTTATTCTGGTGAAAGGTCCTCTTTAAAGAACCTGCTGAAACATTGCCACATTTATTTTTTTATTTCAAAAGCAACTCATATTGATCTTGAAGAACTTACAGCTAAGTGCAAAGGACTGATTGGTGCACGGGTATCTGCGTCATTCAGCATGTCCGTACCTGAAGTTTCCATAAGCTGAATGAAAATGATAAAGCACATTAACAATCGGTTCCTCAACAGTGATCATAACACTAAGAAGCAGTACTCATATCATTTAGTTTCCCATTGCACATTAAAGGGGTTTTACAGGCTCTTAAAGTTATGCAAGTGTAAGTTATTAAAATTAATTTTTTCACTGGTATCAGTGTGTGGCATTGCTTCTGCTTCACTTTCTGATGTGCGGTGGGTCCTACTATACACTTTGAATGCCACCACCTCTGTCCCTCTGTTAATCCAGATCTATGAACAGCAAGGTATTGATGTCATGGTTTGGTGAAGTGACTTTGCAGAGACTGGACACATGGAAGAATATGTCACCATCTCAGAAAAAGGAAACACCATAGCTTGCTGTGCTACACTGTTTCATTAGCTCTCATGCATGGCAATGTGACGGAGCGCTCTGCAGTTTCCCGGCCAGGAGGTGGTCGGGACTGTGTCTTATCTCGCCTTAGTAACGACAGCCCCTTTAAATGATCACAACCTAAAAGAAAATGACTGAATAAATAATAGAGTTTTCACACTGACCACACATGTATAGGGTCCATGTGTGCACCATTTTCCCTGGAAAATATATAAGAATAGAACATGCTGTGATTTTCTCACAACAGACCACTGGTCTGTACGGAAAGTCTCTCATGTGACTATTCCTATTCAATTAAATGGGAGCCTGGATGTTGTCTGTTGTAAACAGCACCCAGACGGGAAAACTGCTATTGTCTCCTATACTGCCTATTTTATCCGACAAAATTAAAAAGATGTTTCACTAAGACAGTCCATTTTTCAATGAGCTAGAGGGGAGGGAGGGAGGTTTCCAATGAGCTAGAGGGGAGGGAGGGAGGTTTCCAATGAGCTAGAGGGGAGGGAGGGAGGTTTCCAATGAGCTAGAGGGGAGGGAGGGAGGTTTCCAATGAGCTAGAGGGGAGGGAGGGAGGTTTCCAATGAGCTAGAGGGGAGGGAGGGAGGTTTCCAATGACCTAGAGGGGAGGGAGGGAGGTTTCCAATGAGCTAGAGGGGAGGGAGGGAGGTTTCCAATGAGCTAGAGGGGAGGGAGGGAGGTTTCCAATGAGCTAGAGGGGGGGTGGAGGGAGGTTTCCAATGAGCTAGAGGGGAGGGAGGGAGGTTTCCAATGAGCTAGAGGGGAGGGAGGTTTCCAATGAGCTAGAGGGGGGGGAGGTTTCCAATGAGCTAGAGGGGAGGGAGGGAGGTTTCCAATGACCTAGAGGGGAGGGAGGTTTCCAATGAGCTAGAGGGGAGGGAGGTTTCCAATGAGCTAGAGGGGAGGGAGGGAGGTTTCCAATGAGCTAGAGGGGAGGGAGGGAGGTTTCCAATGAGCTAGAGGGGAGGGAGGGAGGTTTCCAATGAGCTAGAGGGGGGGGAGGGAGGTTTCCAATGAGCTAGAGGGGAGGGAGGGAGGTTTCCAATGAGCTAGAGGGGAGGGGGGGAGGGTTCCAATGAGCTAGAGGGGAGGGGGGGAGGTTTCCAATGAGCTAGAGGGGAGGGAGGGAGGTTTCCAATGAGCTAGAGGGGAGGGAAGTTTCCAATGACCTAGAAGTGGGGGGATTCTCCTGCTTGAGACCCACCTCTGTAGGCCAAGGTTGAATTACATATAGCACATGGTTGATGAGGTATAAGAGCTGTCAGGACATTCTAGGGTCACTTTCACACATTGATGAGTGATTGAGAGTCAAAACCAGATACAGGTCAAAAACACAGAACAGGAGGAAATCTTTCCATTTCACTATATCTCTGTGTAGCTTCCACTCCTGGTTTTGTCTCACAATCACGAATGGAAATCACTGATCATCAAACACTGTGTGAAAGCGGCCTAAACCAGCAGCGGTCAGATGGTTTGCTGTAATATCATCTTATCTCATTTCTGTACAAAAACAAAAGGATTTACTTACGACATCTAGGGGGGTTTCTCGAGCAATCTGTAAAAATTAAGGAATAAAATCAGCTTATCCTTCTTATACTACCTTTCAGAGAATAAATGTGTTTTTAGGTTTGTTTTTGATCTTTGAGCGTAATACAGATATATTTAATTCCTTGTCAGTCCCTGACGATGTTACTGTACATTCGGCTTTAACTGTGAATAACTGCCACTACTGAGTGAAGATCTGGAGAATTCTTAAACCTTACAAATGGCTACAATCTATATACCGGACAAATTGAACAATCTGTGCCAAACAAATAGATATGGGACAATTTAAGAGAATACTAGACCGTCAAGGTGTTAATCTCACATGTAAAAAAAAGAGACGATTAATGTCCAACAGTAACCAAAATGACATACTTAAAAATAATAACCCCTGTCCACAAGTATATCATAATGTCACGCTATACACTTACCAATTCTAGACATAAACGATGACCATAGGCAGCCGCGTAATGAACAGCATTGTACCCATGTTTGTCCCTGATTCCCGGGTTTGCATCATTTCTTAATAAGTATTCCAGGCACCTGAATTAACGGAAAAAATACTTGCATGAAATGAAAGTCATTAGCTTGGGCTAGGATCTCCCAAGTATTAGACCGCAAAACAAAATTTTCACATATATACATTTTATGCAAAAAAATAAAAAATAACAGATAGTCACCAAAATTTCCAAAAAAGACTCGCATTTGAGAAGTCAAACTAGTCAATATACATCTGAGTATCAGTGCTAAATATCACTATTTTCATTTTATAATTTTCACTTTAGTCACTAGGTGGCAGCAACAAGCTATTCTAAGTCTAAACAGGAGAGGCAGAGATTCACGCCATGTCGCTGCACCTGCATTTCTTCATAAGGATAACACAAGTGCAGCTCTAATAACGCAGACGTGAGCTAGATTATAACATTTCATGGATTACCGACATCACTGTATAAATGTCTGATAATATTACTCAAGAGTAAATTCACACCACACTGAAAAGCAACCGTATGACAGCCGTTCTCAAAACGACAGAAGTCTATAAGCATGTGCACAGTAAATAATGGCTGTCAAAACATAGGATATTTCCTATTTTAGCAATTTTCATGTATTTTGAGGTCTGCAAAAAACGGATCCGCAAAAAATACGGATGTCAGTGTGCATTCCGTATTTGGCAGAACGTAACAGCTGGCCCCTAATAGAACAGTCCTATCCTTGTCCGTAATGCAGACAATAATAGGACATGTTCTATATTAATTTTTTCGGAACGGAAATACAGACATACGAAAACTGAATGCACACAGTAACTTTTTTTTTTTTTTTTTTGCGGACCCATTGAAATGAATGGTTCCGCATACGGTACGCAAAAAAACAAAAACAAAAAAAACCTGAATGGACACGGAAAGAAAATATGTTCATGTGAATGACCCCTTATTGTTCAAAATGTATCTAGAGTCCAACTGAAAAAGAGCCATAATGATGAGAATTAATAACGTTTGGATATTTTACCGTACATTGACTAGAGACGACCGTAGTCGGCATAGTGCATGCCTTGAAAACCATACTGGCCTCCATTACACTGCCTAACTCCCTCATCTCACTTCCCTGAATAATTAGCAAGACACCGCACTGGGGTGCTGTCTCCGAAAACACAAAAGTGATCATTATGTTCATTTCATTTGGATGCCAAGAATGTGTTTCCATGAAAGGGCTTCAAGGAAAAAAAAAAAATGGGTCTTACTAAAACTCCGCACAAAGGAAAAGAAAAAAAAAACTAAAAAAAACCTAAAAAACACAAAAGGCAAATTGTGGAAATGTACAGCATATTTTTCCATGAAAACAGAATTGAGCGGCCCTTTTAATCACAAAACTTCCTCAGTGTTGCCCAGATTACTTCTAGAGAAAAAAAAGAGCTAAGTAAGGAGCCAAGACAAGTGGCTCTTTGTGATTGTGGCAGGCTGCGTGACAGAGAAAGAGCCTAGGACAGCCCTCGTCTCCAATCAACAGAAAGAGACCAATGTGATGAAGTTCCACTACCTTTGGCATCTTTAGGAGACCACTTAACCGGATCAGACGTAATACAAAGGCAAATTCATAGTGGCATGAACACAACTTACTTGCCGTCCGTGTCTGATGTAGCTGCATAGTGCAGGGGGGAACATCCCCTCTCGTCAAGATCATTCACACTGGCTCCAGATCCCACAAGTGCAAACAGGCACTGATAGTTACAATTGGCAGCGGCATAGTGAAGTGGAGTTCTTCATTCAATGAGAAATTAAAACAGAATTATTTCAATAGACTGCAGTATATAACTGGCACGCGGCGCTATTAATGGTAAGAATACTGCCCCTTTTAGGCGCACGGGTGCTGTCAGATTTTTACAATGGACAGCGCTCCCGACTGAACACTGACCCATTCAGTTGAATGGATATATGCATATGAGCGAGTGACCACACAGACCATCGCATCAGATTTGCACAGCACACGGGTGACATCTGTGTGCTGTCGGCATTTTTTTTGAGGCCCCATAGAAATGAATGGATCAGTGTGCAAACCACACACTGTCGTGTGAATTAGGCCTAGGAATGGCGATTTTCACCAAGTCTGCAGCAAAATACCAATTGACATTGCATTATGATTTCCTTAAAGGATAACTGTCATATTTTTTTTTTTGCTAAAGTGTAGGGCAAGTGATAGGTAACCATTTTGCAATAGACTTTATTTAGCCAAAACATTTATTTTTGGTAGAAAACTGGGGCTGAAATGGCCCTTAGCAGCACTCTTCAAAAGAGCGTTGCTAAGGGCCATCCGTCCATTAGAAAAGACGGGCTGTGCAGACGCTGTGCTTCTGACTCGTGCTTCCCTGGGAGACAGAAGGCTGGGCACAGGAGTCTTAGGAGTTAAAATTACATTTATATTCCCCCTTTCTATGCAATCTAATGCTCCGTTACATTCACTGACCTGAGATCCCTGTGATAATAATTCATGAAGCAGCAGCCGGCTCACTGCGCACAGTGCTTCTACTTCCGGCGGCTGATTCATGAATTATTATCACAGGGATCGCAGGTCAGTGAATGTTACGGAGCATTAGATTGCATAGAAAGGGGGAATATAAATGTCATTTTAACTCCTAAGACTACTGTGCCCAACCTTCTGTCTCCCAGGGAAGCACGGGAGGTAGAAGCATGGCGTCTGGCTGCACAGCCCATCTTTTCTAATGGACGGATGGCCCTTAGCAACGCTCTTTTGAAGAGTGCTGCTAAGGGCCATTTCAGTTATCCTTTAATGTGATGTAAATTGGTATTTTGCTGCAGACTTGGTGAAAATCGCCACTCCTAGGCCTCATTCACACGACCGTGTGTGGTTTGAACATTGACCCATTCATTTCTATGGGGCCCTCAAAAAAATGCCGACAGCACACAGATGTCACCCCTGTGCTGTGCAAATCTGTATGTCCGTCCCGCAAAACAAACAAAAAATAAAAAATAGAACGTGTCTTATTGTTGTCCATTTTGCAGACAAGAATAGGCATTTTTACAATAGGGTGGGATGTGCAGAACAGGAAAAAGCAGGACACAAGGCCGGCGTCCATGTTTTGCAGAACGTAAGACATATCCTGAGGTGTGCATGAGGCCTTATGCATAGCAGTTACACCAGTGTGAAATCTAACAGGTAGTGCTTAGAAGGACATGGGTTCTTTCATTCAAAAACAGCATTCTGTCTGTCTCATTGCCTTCAATGGAGTCGAGTTGCAATACCAGACAACCCATAAACAGGGGTGGTGCTGTTTTGGACAACCTCTTTAAGCAACTGGATCAGCCGTGGTCATTTTTATCAGTGGGATGGGGTAAAAAACTGATTTCAGAAGGTGTCGGTTGTGATTTGACAGCCCCTTTAATTTATTATGTGCTATGGAGGAGACAGCCTGCATGGAAATGACTACTGCTATGTAAGTGCTACAGTGCAGTGTCTACTCTGGGCTAAACAAAGACATAACATGAATCTTTGGCCGGAGGAAGCAATGAAGAAAAAATGACAGGAAATGGCCAAAAAGTACAAAAACCCTGCAAGTGTATAATAAACACTTACCTCCCAAACTTGTCTTTCTTGTTAAAGTCTGCGCCTGTGTTTAACAACAAGTTCAGACACTCCAGGTTCCTGAAAATAAATGATATATTTTAACCAATTTTGAAGAAATCAACAATTCCAAATTTACTCATAATTTGTCTAGATAGGGCTTCGTTCACATCACCGTTCAGCCTTTCCATTCTCCTGCCCCATTTAGGGGCAGGAAAACGGAAAGGACGGATTTGGCACATAACTGAGCCGAACGGAGCCCACGGGCCCCATAGACTATAATGGGGTCCGTTAGGTTTCCGCTTAGAAGAAGATTTTGGAGCGGAGACAAAAGTTGTGCATGCAGAACTTTTGTCTCCGCTTCAAAAATCTTCTTATGAAGCGAAACCTAACGGACCCCATTATAGTCTATGGGGCCCGTGTGCTCCGTTCGGCTCAGTTATATTGCCAAATCCGTCCTTTCCGGTTTCCTGCCTGGAGAACGGAAAGGCTGAACGGTGATGTGAACGAAGCCTAACATTTATCTATGACGATATCTAAATTATCAGAAAGCATTTTGTAAAGGGTTTTTATATATTTATTAGCTATCCACAAGAACGCAGATAATTTTGAAGTCTTCTTGCTGGGATCCCCACTGAGAACTAGAACATGGTTCCTGAGCCCCTGTTCTTCCTCACCGCACAACTGCAATGAGGAGGTTCTGAACAGAGCGGTGGTCACACAGGCACCCAGCTGATGCAGTCAATGTTTATCAGGTGATTTAGCATTGATCCTGTGGGTAAGAAATAAATGTCTTTTTGCTGGACAATCCCTTTAAAAATAAAGGGTAGATTAAAGTGCATGCATTATTTTTTTTCTTGGCCATCTGTGCTTTTTCTTGTTGTTTTTTTTGTGTGCATCTTTTCAGCCTTATTTTTTGCAAATAATGAGGGTCATTTAGACCAGTTTTTGGTGTAAAAAATAAATAAAAAATAAAAAATGGCAAGACCCTATTTCTTTAGCCTTATTAAATGCCTGTGTGACAAAATTGTGTCACACGAGTGTTTTTACGCCATTCTTAGTTTCTTACCTCTTGGAAGTGGCAGAGGCCTGGCCATTGGCCCCTGCAAACTTACTAACTTTTACACCTTTAAACAAGTGTAAAAGAGAATTGACAACTACTCAGTCAGGGGCTGGCGTAGTTTTTACTCCAGGGGCACGGACTGCTGGAGGGGCACCTAATTTATGATGATGCCTGCTCATCATAAAATAGGTGCCTCCATCAGCGCTGGGGCAATCAAAGACCGGTGTAAAAAGCTGGTCTTTGATAAATGACCCCCAATCTGTTTGTTTACTAGCGTTTTCTTCCTGGAGTTTTTCCCCTATAGCGTACACGATGTGAAAACACCTGGAAATTTTCCAAGAGCTACAGCAAGCAGTGTTTTTGAAAAGAAGCCAGAAAAATGTAAAACTCCACCCAATTAACAACAATGCCACACGTGTGTCCTGAGTCTTTTATTTCCCATAGACCCTTGGCTAACATCAAGACCTGGCTTCTTACTGCAAAAAATGCATCAAAAATACAAATGCAAAAAAGGCCACTAATAACGCAAAACGGCAGCAAAAACCTAAGTGTGAAAATACCCTGAAGTTAATTATGACCATCACATACAACCCAAGAAGGGCAGCGTACCCTCCAGCCGCAGCTGCATGAAGACAGGTCCTGCCAAAGTCGTCTGGAGTATCTATATCAAAACCTAAAATACAAAAAGACACAGTTTAGTTTATGAGGCAACTCACACAAGGTAAGCTCTGCATATTAATATACTGTATATTTCAGCCACTTTATATTTTATTTTCCTGCATGAAACCTGTATTTCCATTTGCTTTTATTTCAGACTAAAGTTTTACTGAAACTTAATCCAAACTGTCAAGTCAATCTGAAAAGACACAAAAACACGGGGTTTTGGAAGACAACGGATAAACGGAAGCACAGTTTTGGAAAAAAGTGCTAAATCACTTCAGGAAGCTGCCTTAGCATCTTACAAATGTGGCTTTGTGCATATTCTTTGCCATGTTCGTACAGTAGAGTGCAGGAGAAGATGGTCACCAGTCCCTGATGCCGAAGTGACCAATGAGAAGCCACTTGCTGCATTTTGGTTAAAACCAGGAGTGCATCCAAAATACAGGAGAGTTAATCTTTCCATTATACTGTTCCTCTGTAGGTTCTGTAGATTGTAGGTATTTGGCTTACTGACTAGAAAACCGCCAAGTGAAAGTGGCCTAAATTTAGTTCTGTAACCGTGTTAACCCCTTAATGACCAGGCCTGAAAAGGTGGCACTATCTTGTGATTTACCATGTGTGGTGGTTTAACCCCTTCCCGCCTCCGATCTGTAGATCTGATCTAGCTGATAATACCTTCTCTGGCCAGGGTGCAAATCTACAGGACCTGTCACCACAAATAATAACTCTTAGATGCCCATAAAATTTATATCACCATGTAGAGTACTTTAAGACATGTAAAACCAGACCACTGTGGCTAATGACCTCCTTATATTGCAGAGAAAGAAGTTTAAAGTAGTGTGTGGTCTTTGGCTAAATTCTGTGACGGCCTAGTATAAGGAGGCGCCGAGGGGGGGTGTTTGCTAATGCAAGCTGGAACACTCGCTGGGGATCCTGGTATTAGATAGGCACCGGTGATACAAACATGGCTGGAACTTGTAATATACTTTCTGAACAGCTGGAAAAAGTATTCTCAGGAAGGACACCGACATTGCTTAAAGGGAACCTGTCATCAACCTTATCCTGACCTCACTGAGGGCAGTATAAAGTAGTGACAGAAATGCTGATGTCAGCGGTGTGTCACTCATGAGCTAAAAGTAAGTGGTTGCTGAGAACCAGGATCATAATCATTGCAGCCCAGGCCTGGAAAAGAGTCAGATCTACCTGAGAAGAGTCCTGGTTATACATAATCTCCTGCTCTCTCACCCATCTGCTGATGATTGGCAGTTCTCTCCTAGAGAGAAAGGGAGAAAACTAGATAGAAGACGGTCAGTCATCAGCAGGTGGGCGGGAGAGCAGGAATTCATGGATAACCAGGACTCTTCTCAGGTGGCCGGGACTCTTTTCCAGGCCCAGTCTGCAATGATTGTGATGTTGGTTCTCGGCAACAACTTTCAACTTTTAAATGACAGACCGCTAAAATCAATTCGCCTGTCTGTACTTTATACTGCTGTTATTATGGACAGCATAAAGGTGATGACAGGTTCCCTTTAAGCAACATTGTCCAACTCAATGTGAAAAAAAAAACTCACTCAGGTACAAGTCTAAATTAAAGAGATCTAGAAAGGTCTTCACAAGTCAGCAGACGTATGGTTTTAGACCAGTGTGCTGATTAATAAAATACAAGGAGCGTTGGCACGGTACATCAGGAATGCACTGAGCCAACAGTAATTTCAGTGACCCTTCATCAAGCTGTGTGCTTTAGTGTAAGGGAACAAACATCGTCACATTACTTTGGTGACTCTGGATTTTCAATAAAACGTGACTGCATTGCATCATTTAGGTAAGGTTCCTCAGATGCACTGATGGTGATCTGTGAGTGGACACCCTTTGGACATTCATATACGGCAGGGATCAGCAACCTTCGGCACTCCAGGTGCTGTAAAACTACAACTCCCAGCATGCACACTTACTCAGCTGTTCTTGTAACTCCCACAGAAGTGAAAGGAGGATTCTGGGAGTTGTAGTTTTAGAACAGCTGGAGTGCCGGAGGTTGCTGATCCCTGATGTATGGCAATAAGAGTGCAACTTCTAAGTAATGCACGGAGTGTCGGTAATATTTCCCCCAAATCATGAAACCAACCTGAAGAAAGAAGCTTTCTGCAGCAATCCGAAAAACCACTCAGCGCAGCCAGATGGAGAGGAAACATTCCATGGACGCCTCGCCTGGAAGAGTTCACATTTAGTGTTCAGATAAATTAAGTACTAAACCTTTAATAGATGCCAAGATTTCACCCAGTTCTGAAACAGATACCTTTGTTGTAACCAACATTTTAGCACTGCATAAAGCACCACTCACATCACTATTTTCTTTCTCCAAATGTTTGTTTTCAGTTGCTTTGTCTTAATTATCTGTAGATCTATAAGAACTTTACAAGAGTTTTCTGACTACATCCAAAGAAAGACGCTTAGCCTTCTCTGTAAACATCATGTGTATGACTGAACATTATCTGCTCAGACATCATACTTTTCTACAGATCCCGCTGCGAGATCTGCACGTTAATGCAGTCGATAGGATTAATACCAGACAACCATCTATAGTTTGATACGCTCGATCCAAGCACCAGTCTGAAAATATTTTGCATTGCTTGTTTTCTTGCAACAATTGACTCCAAGAATGTATGAGATTAGCAAACTACTGCTCAAATCAGTCATGGATCTGCACAGACTGATCTGTTCAGATAATACAACCGTCTGCATCCATTCAGAAGGGATCCGTTTGTATTATCATTAACATAGCCAAGACGGATCCGTCTTGACCACTAATAAAAGTCAATGGAGGACGGATCCATTTCTATTGTGCCAGATTGTGTCATAGAAAACGGATCCGTCCCCATTGACTTACATTGTGTGTCAGGATCCGTTTGGCTCAGTTTCGTCAGACGGACACCAAAACACGGCAAGCAGCGTTTTGGTGTCCGCCTCAGAAGCGGAATGGAGACTGAACGGAGGCAAACTGATGCATTCTGAGCGGATCCTTTTCCATTAAGAATGCATTAGGGCCAAACTGATCCATTTTGGACCGCTTATGAGAGCCCTGAACGGATCTCACAAACGGAAAGCCAAAACACCAGTGGTTAGCACTGGTGCCTTGCAGCGCTGGGGTCCTAGGTTCGAATCCGACCAAGGGGAACATCTGCATGGAGTCTGTATGTTCTCCCCATGTTTGTGTGGGTTTCCTCCCACACTCCAAAGACATACTGATAGGGACCTTAGATTGAGAGCCTCATTGGGGACAGTTGGATGATAATGTCTGTAAAGCGCTGCGGAATATAGTAGCGCTATATAAGTGCACAAAATAAATAAATAAATAAAGGATACCAGAAAGCAGAGCATTGAGAAAATGCACAAGCAAAACATCAATACGCAAATCACCAAAGTACAAAAAGCTGAAGCCAAGTCATATCTTGGGATCCGTAACCGCCACCATGCACATTATTAGTGCCAATTTGCAGCAAATATCACATCTGCAATGAATATCTGTAGCAGATTTAAAATCTGTACCTCGGGTCAATTTACACTGCAGATTTTGTTCACAGTTTATGCCATGTACCTTACTAGTGCCACTTACTTGGAGGTATCTGCACTGTTGGTGATTAATGTGTTGATGAGGAGCTCGTGGCCGTATCTGGCTGCTATGTGCAATGGAGTGTTTCCATTCTTGTCTTCGCAGTCTATCTCAGCCCCTATAACACACAACAGAAAAGACAGAACTTTGTAAGATTTCTAAGTTTCAATACATGTGAAAAAGTATGTATATGCAAAAAAAGGGAAGTTGTCATCAGCTAGACCAGAGACCATGCCTGTTAGGGGCTCTTCTATCTCGCTCATGGGGGGGGGGGGGGGGGGTCAAACTTCCCCCCTTGTATATACCCTATAACGCCTAATGGGACAGACCTTTTAATTCCACCTCATAATAAATGACGTCTGACAAAAGCAACAGATATACATGTCATGTTTCCTTGTACACCCATCCTCTTCTATCTATATAGATGTATTAGACCGGCTTCCAGACTATGAAGAGAAATCCTCCATATATTTGACATACAAAATTCTCGGTTAATTAATGCTATCATTTGCCTGACAGGGACTTTTTTGCACCATCCATACCCAAAGACATTGTCGCTGTTACCCAGCGTGCAAAAACAAGGAAACGCCCAAGCTGTCGTGTCTTCTGAGAAGCCTTATCAGTTATTTCCACGAGGTCAGTAGGGAAATGCAAAGCTGAATTATTTATGTCATGCCCACAACAGAGACTGAAGGAGGAACAGAAGCTGGTAAAATAAGAAAAGGGCAAAGCAATAAATAAGCGAAGGCCTATCTTGTGTAGCTCATAAAACTGAAAAAACACTAGCAGCCTGACGGGCAGCTTACAGAAAGGCTGATTCTGCCAAAGAAATGTCAAATAAAAACATTAAGACCGTGCCAGAGGGACTGCTGATCAATGCAGACTCCTCTACAACACAAGCAGGGGCAGATTCACAAAGGCAAAGGGGAGATCTTGCCCGACACCACCATGCGAACGGGCGGTCACTCTACGTTTGTCGGAAGTTTGCTGTTTGAAGTCAAGCATAGAAAAGGGATTCGGGGACTAGTTACTAGCACTCTTTATACACAGATGTCAACTGGCCGACCAACGCTTTTGGCGCCCCTCTCCTATCTGTGAGCTGTACGCTGAATATAGCACAGAGCTCCATGTGATTGCACTGTCATCTTTCATTCTTTATTTTTTTTTTTTGCAAAATGACACCCTTAGGCTCCATTCACACGTCCGTGGTGTGTTGCGGACCCGCAAATTGCAGATCCGCAACACACCTGGCCGGCACCCCCTGTAGAAAGGCCTATTCTTGTCCGCAGCTGCGGACAAGAATAGGACATGTTCTATCTTTTGTGGAGCTGCGGACTGGAAGATCGGGGCCGCGCTCTGCAAATGCGGATGTGGACAGCACACTGTGTGCTGTCCGCATCCATTCCGTCCCCATAGAGAATGAATGGGTCCGCACCCGTTCCGCAAAATTGCGGAACGGATGCGGACCCATTTGCGGACGTGTGAATGGAGCCTTAGACCTGAAGGTCCCTGACCCTCAGAAAACCCTGGGCAGAATCTGAATTTGTGCTAGGACTAGTGCACATCTTGAGGGGCAGTCAGTGCATAACGCAGGAAATATGTTTTGTGCCCTTTACAAACCTGCGTCATGCCCCTTCCGATTGGAGAGATACTGCCGGCATGCAGCCATCTCTCTGCTGCAAATGGCACAGGGCATTGAATGTAACTTGTGACCCTCATACTGAGTCTAGAGTCACATCTGAAGCTAGCAGAATGAGGTAGAGATACCACCATTGGCCAAGTATACCTATGTATTTTCTGTCTGCATGGAAAAAACACATTTAGTTCTGTTTTATGTGAAGGGCACTTCTTATTTTTTATGCACAGGCTATTAAAAAAGGGAAAACTGCAATATAAAAAGATTGACTAATTTTTTACTTCCCAGTTTTATACACAGTTTAGCCACTGGTGGGTCCATCTGCCAATAGCGAGATGACGCTGCCAAGGATTCACCATAATGCACATCTGAGAGTGGCAGGAGAGGAAAAGATGATCTGATGGATCCTCAGTGTACTGTCTGATTATTATTATTTATATATATATATATATATATATATATATATATATATATATATATATATATATATATATATATATATTATTTGGATAATTTAAACTATTTCCACAACTCTCAATGGAAAAAAAAAAAAGCAGCAGTGGTACTATGCAAAGGCACGTAACAAATCGCATAAAAGTAGACAAACGCAACAAGGGGATCTTAGGAGCTGAGGGCATACTGCTTACATGCTGTTGTCAACGATAAAACAGTATTCAGAACGCTGGCCATAGCGTTAACTGCAAGAAAGCCAGAATTTTATCAATGCATTTTATGTCTAAACAGAGGAATTGGACGTGTGTATCAGAAAATCAAAAAAAACCCAAAAAAAAAAAAACAACTACCATTTTGGATTATTGTCTGTGACCTGGAAAAGCGGCCATGAATAGCAGTCATGTGTAGAGGTGTCTTCCCATCTTTACTCTGAAAGACAAAAACATTAACAAGACTCTGTAGAGGTCACATAAAATAAACTGCTGGGGTACAAGCCAAACATTCACAGTCGTCTCCATAGTATCACCCTGTCAGACCATTTCTTCTCTCTACACTGCACCAATATACCCTTATAGATCCTACAGACATATCTCTGCATTGCTCCAAATTTAGAATTAAAAACATTTAACTAATCTCCATATATGTTTTAAAATGAGGATACATTGGTATCTTTTCCATTATGTGGTATGTATTTTTGAGATCTGGTGTATTGCTTGATTATGCAAAGAGAAAGACCTCTTTGAAATGAAGGAGCAAATTAAGGCTACTTTCACACTTGCGTTGTTCTTTTCCGGCATAAAGTTCCGTCACAGGGGCTCTATACCGGAAAAGAACTGATCAGGTATGTCCCCATGCATTCTGAATGGAGAGTAATCCGTTCAGTTTGCATCAGGATGTCTTCAGTTCAGTCGTTTTGACTGATCAGGCAAAAGAGAAAACCGTAGCATGCTACGGTTTTATCTCCGGCTAAAAAAACTGAAGACTTGCCTGAATGCCGGATCAGGCATTTTTTCCCATAGGAATGTATTAGTGCCGGATCCGGCATTCAGAATACCGGAATGCCGGATCCGTCCTTCCGGTCTGCACATGCGCAGACTGAAAAAAGGTGAAAAAATAAATGCCGGATCCGTTTTTGCCGGATGACACCGGAAAGACGGATCCGGCATTTCAATGCATTTTTTCGACTGATCAGGCATTTTTAAGACTGATCAGGATCCTGATCAGTCTTAATAATGCCATCAGTTAGCATACATTTTGCCTGATCCGGCAGGCAGTTCCGGCGACGGAACTGCTTGCCGGATCTCTTTGCCGCAAGTGTGAAAGTAGCCTAAGGTGGAAGAGCAGATGTGGTCCTACCGATGTAGACACTGCACATTATTTACTTTCTTCACTCTTCAGGGCTCCATTGGGACTCCTGCTTAAAGGGGTTCTGCAGTTTGTTTAAACTGATGATCTATCCTCTGGATAGATCATCAGCATCTTATCGGTGGAGGTCAGACACCCGGGACCCCCGCTGATCAGCTGTTTGAGAAGGCAGCGGCGCTCCAGCAGCGCCACGGCCTTCTCACCGTTTACTGCAGGCCCAGTGACGTCACGACTTGTATCACTGGCCTGGCCGCGGCTAAACTCTGTTCACATGAATGGAGCTTAGCCGCGCCCAGGCTAGTTAATACTAGTCGTGACGTCACTAGGCCTACGGTAAACAGTGAGAAGGCCGCGGCACTACTGCCAGCGCCGCTGCCTTCTCAAACAGCTAATCGGCGGGGGTCCCGGGTGTCGGACCCCCGCCGATCAGATGCTGATGATCTATCCAGAGGATAGGTCATCAGCTTAAACAAACTGCAGAACCCCTTTAAGGCCTCATTCACATGACCGTTGTTTGGGTCCACATCAGAGCAGCATTTTTTGCGGCTTGAATGTAGACCCATTCACCCATCCGAGCCCTGCAAAAAAATAAATAAAAATTTGAACATGTCCTATTCTTGTCCATTATGTAGACAAGAATAGGCATTTCTATTATGGGCAGCCTGTTTCCATTCCACAAATTGCGGAACGCACACGGGTGGCATCCGTAATTTGCGGACCGCAAAACATGGCGCGGTCGTCTGCATGTAGCCTAAAGATGTTGTGCAAGTTATCTAAAACCTCAGGCAGTCGCCTTAAAATGTTCTAAAATAACAAAAGAAGCCATACTTCCTACAATTTTTTTCCCAGGCCACTTCCCAGTCATGGATGAGGTCATGTTCCCGGCTGCAGCAGTACAAGGGATATGACTGCTGCTGAAGCCAGTGATTGGCTTCAGAGGAGACCTTTGTGCTCTGTGACCAGTGTTTTTAATAAGCTTTCTGTCCTGACTGACAGATGGTCACAAATATTACGCCCTCATCTGCTTTATGGCTTCCAATTATAACAGAAGCCACAACACTACCAAGTTCATTGTACGACAAATAACAAAAGCACCTTATCGGTATGACGTTTTTTTGGTGGAAAGAATGGTACTGCATGCAATAGAGGCTCGCAATGCTCCGATGCAAATGTGAAAGGAACCCAACTTAAAGCAACTCTTAGTTAAATATTTAGAGTGTAACTGTCATTTTTTGTTTTTGTGACCTGTAGAGGAAGTGATACTGACCATTTTTCTAATATACTTTAATTACCGAAATCGCACATTTCTATTAGAAAAATAGCTTTAAAGTGGCCCATTTTGAGCCTAAGGCTACTTTCACACTAGCGTTGTTTGAATCCGGCGTGCAATTCAGTCGCCGGAACTGCCCACCGGATCTGGAAAAACGTGTGAAATTTGATTACATTTGAATCCTGATCAGGATTTTGATCACAATGAAAAAATGCATTGGAAAAAACGGATCCGCCATTTATGGACTTTAACTTTTTTTTCACATTTTTCGGGTTTAACATGCAAAAGTCGGATCCGGTTTGACGGAACACACGGCGCCGGAAAAACTGATCAGTTCTTTTCCGGATTTGAGCCCCTAGGACGGAACTCAGCGCCGGAAAAGAAAAACGCTAGTGTGAAAGTATCCTTAGCAATGCTCCTCTGTCTTATGTTTACATAACACAGTCAGTGTTGAGCAAGTCTCCACAGTTATGTAAACAAAGGACAGAGGAGCATTGCTAAGGCTCAAAATGGGCCACTTTAAAGCTATTTTTCTAATAGAAATGTAGGATTTCAGTAATGAAAGTATATTACAAAAATGGTCAGTATCACTGCCCCAATACATTGCAAAAATTAAAAAAAAAGAATGAGAGTTACGCTTTAAAAAACAAACAAACACGAATCACATTGAGGAACGAGCAGAACACTTACCTGATGCCCTCTATTTCAACATTTTAGCTGCATATTCGCTGTTTTCCTGGCTCATTTGGATTCTAAGATGCTGTACCTGCACAGCTTCTCAAACTACCTGATGCATTAGTATTCAAGACACTTCCTGCTTGACCAGTCCTGCTCTTGGATGCTGCTCATGTGAGCAGTACCGGCCAATCTCAGGGAAGCAGAAAGTCTTGGATTACAAAATGAACTGTGTAGTACGCCTCCATCGTGGGGGATAGAAGAGGAGCCCGGGAATTAGTGGATCTGCAGCTGAAAAGATAAAATGGCAGGCACCATGTTCTGTTCGTTCCCCAGTTTATGTGAATTTATTTTATTTTTTTAAATTGGAGGGTTGCTGTTAAAGAGCAATTCTGAAGCAGACAACAGCATCAAAATACTTTGGGTGTCATTTATAAAAACAGAAATAAGACTATATTAGGCTACTTTCACACTAGCGTTCGGAGCGGGTCCATCTGATGTTTCATCAGACGGATCCGCTCCTATAATGCAGACGTTCGCATCCGTTCAGAACGGATCCGTCTGCATTATAACTTAGAAAAATTTCTAAGTGTGAAAGTAGCCTGAGCGGATCCGTCCAGACTTTACATTGAAAGTCAATGGGGGACGGATCCGTTTGAAGATTGAGCCATATTGTATCATCTTCAAGCAGATCCGTCCCCATCGACTTCCATTGTATGGTCGGACGGATCCACTTGCCTCCGCACGGCCAGGCGGACACCCGAACGCTGCAAGCAGCGTTCAGGTGTCCGCTCACTGAGCGGAGCGGAGGCTGAACGCTGGCAGACTGATGCATTCTCAGCGGATCCGCGTCCACTCAGAATGCATCAGGGCTGGACGGCTGCGTTCGGGGCCACTTGTGAGCCCCTTCAAACGGAGCTCACGAACGGACACCCGAACGCAGGTGTGAAAGTAGCCTTAAGTGTATTTCTGGCACAGATTGGCGTGCAAAGGTACTTTGCGCCACAATCTCCGACATTTTCCTGCTCATCCCAGGTCTAAAGAGGGGGCGTGACATGGCCGGCCAGTCTCACTTAACATTTTCTACGCTTGTTTTCGGCGTAGAAAATGGTCTAAATGTAAGACAGCAAGGAAGCTGTCTTACATTTAGAAGCAGCAGTGGATTCGCCTCTTCATAACTTCAGCGACCCGCCGCCACCGCAGGGCCTTATCAAGACCGACGTCTAAAATGCCAGCCTTAATAAATGCGCCCCTTTGTTTTTACAAAATATTCCTGATAAATGTTTGCATTATTATTTTCGGCAACTTATGTCTAGGTCATATATATAACATAGCCTGATTTACAATCAATTCAGAAAAATAACTCTACTTTATAAGGCTACTTTCACACTGGCGTTTTGACTTTCCGTTTGTGAGATCCGTTCAGGGCTCTCACAAGCGGTCCAAAACAAATCAGTCTTGCCCTAATGCATTCTGAATGGAAAAGGATCAGTTTGCCCCCAATCAGTCTCCATTCCGCTTTGGAGACAGACACCAAAACGCTGCTTGCAGCGTTTTGGTGTCCGTCTGATGAAACTGAGCCAAACGGATCCGTCCTGGCACACAATGTAAGTCAATGGATCCGGTTTCTCTGACACCATCTGGCACAACAGAAAACAGATACATCTCCCATTGACTTTGGCTATGGAGTTCATGACGGATCCGTCTTGGCTATGTTACAGATAATACAAACGGATCCGGATGACGGATTCATGCGGTTGTATTATTGTAACTGATCCGTTTTTGCAGATCCATGACGGATCCGCCCCAAAACGCGAGTGTGAAAGTAGCCCAACACTAATCCTCCTTTAGACGTTATTTTTGTGGTGATCAAACGTTAAACTTTTAGATTTGTTTTCCAAGAGAGAAAATGTGCTCCGTGAAGGATTCCTTAGATGTCGAACAGTTCTTTTGATGTCGAATGAAGAGAGAACCTTGTAAGCGTTTTCAGTATATCAAGGAAGCTTGTTCAACCATAATAAATGTGCTGTATGTTTAATAGTCTCCAAATGCACACTCAAGACGGTCAGCCATGCAAGATGTCAAGAAACTAGGTCAGCTTTGGCTTCATTTGTTTTCTCTGAAAGCACTTGAGATGGAAACAGCCAATTATCTGACAGTCCATTCACTTTTAGACTCAAATGTCCACTACCTCAATGCAATGACTACATACCACAGGATTCATACACATAAGCAAACTATTACATTCAAAATGAGGAAAAGTTATAAAAAAAATAAAAATAAAGTATTGCTCCAGCTGAGGTCTACTAGCTCTATAGGGCAGCACAGCATATTAAACACCAAATGCCCTGAAGATACAATGGTTAATAAATCCATAACAAGTTTATAGAAAGACACTCTAAAGCTGCAAACACGCCTTATTATATCACTATCTACTATACACGACGGCATAAATCTGTTTACAATTTCCGTTAAAGAAGGAGTTAAAGAGGAGTAACACTATACTTTAAATTAAAGGGGTTGTGCAGGCTGTATATATTGATGACCTATTCTCAGGATATGTCATTATCAGATGGGCAGGATCGGCACCCTCGCCGATCAGCTGTTTGAGGAGTAGGCCGCGATCTAGGCGAGCGGAGCTTCCTCTTCATTACACTACATGTCGTCTCCCCTGTAGCTGCGGCATAGTGTAATTTACAAGTACTCACTCCATTCAAGTGAACAGAGCAAGAACTTGTAATTACACTCGCTTCCGAGACGAAGGGCAGTGTGATGAAGAGGAAGTACTACTCTCAGGGAGCGCTGCCTTCTTTTCAGAGAATAGGTGATCAATATAAAACCCCTTTAATTGCCCTGTAGGATAACCTTTGTTTATATGTTTATTAAATCAATTGAAAATCATAAAAGGTCCCCTGCTTGGAATCTTCAATGGGCGCCCTGTAATACTACAGCAGAGGGTGACCAATTCACTGAAGGAAGCTCCAAAGCTAAAACTACATTTTACAATACTTTACAACATACAAAGATAGATTGCTAACTACATGTAGAGGTCAAGCTGAGGGGCAACCTCAAAGGGTTTGTGTACCAGTGAGTATATGATTTCTAGTGAAAAGTACATATCGGGTCGCAATTCTTAAAAGGTCAAAAGGGTAAAGTAAAGGGATTATCCGAGAAATAATATTGATGACCTATCCACAGGATAGGTCATCAATTTCACATCGGTGAGGGGCCGAGTCTCTGTGTCCCGCCGATCAGCTGTTTCAGGGAGCTGCAGCATTCACTGGAGCTCTGGTGAGTGCAGTGGCCTTCTGGGCGCTTACCAAGCACAGCGCTGAGCTGCAACTAGGCCATGTGACTGATGTACGGTGATGTCCCACGGTCTACGAAGAGGCTGCGGCGCTCACAGAGCACTGGCCTCTTCTAACAGCTGACTGGCAGGGGTCCTGGGTATCAGATGCCCGCCATTCTAACACTGATGAACTATCCTGAGGATAGGTCATTAATATTAATTTCTGGATAACCCCTTTAAAGCAGGCGGGAGAACAAGTACAAACACGAAGATGCCATGCTAGTGGTGCAAGCAGAAATTAAAGGAGGTTTTCTGGAAGTAGAATATTGATGGTCTGCCCTCAGGATAGGTCATCTATATCAGATTGGTCCAGCACCCCCAGCCAATCACCTGTCTTAAGAGGCCACAGTGCCTGAGCACTCCAGTATCTTCCTAAGCTAGTGATGTCATGTTCATCAAACACATGGTCTATGCGCAGCTCAGTTTCAATGGGCTCGGGCTAAAAATACCAAACACAGGGCTATACTTTGTATGCTGTGAGGAGGCTGTAGTGCTCACCATTATTTATGCTGACCTCACTAAATAATAATAAATTAGTGACAGAAATGCTGATGTCAGCAGTGTGTCACTCATGAGCTAAAAGTAAGCGGTTGCTGAGAACCAGCATCTTAATCATTGCAGCCCAGGCCTGGAAAAGAGTCAGATCTACCTGAGAAGAGTCCTGGTTATACATAATCTCCTGCTCTCCCTCCCATCTGCTGATGATTGGCAGTTCTCTCCTAGAGAGAAAAGGAGAAAACTAGGTAGAAGACGGTCAGTCATCAGCAGGTGGGCAGGAGAGCAGGACTTCATGAATAACCAGGACTCTTCTCAGGTGGCCGGACTCTTTTCCAGGCCCAGTCTGCAATGATTGTGATGTTGGTTCTCGGCAACCACTTCCTTTTAACTTATAAATTACAGACCGCTGAAATCAACTCACCTGTATCTACTTTATTCTGCGTTAGTATGATCAGCATAAAATTGATGACAGGTTCCCTTTAAAACAGCTGATGGGTGGCAATGCTGGGTAAAGGATCCCTATCGATCAGATATTGATAACCTTAGACTTATTCTTGACAAAGACCTCTAGGGGTCGAAATGTTGCATTTTTAGTGTTAAGACATGCCATAAATAATGGGTGCTGTCATCCCCCTTTATTGTTATCCTAAGGATAGGTCATCAATATTCTTCTCCTGAAAAACCTCTTTAACTATGATCAACTTTATGGGAACGCTGGTAAATTTGGAAAAGGAACATGCGTAAAAAAAAGAAATAGCAGCAGTTTCTTCAATGTGCCACATGTGCCTGTCAGACTCCAGAAAAAATTAAAATAAAAAATCTGATCACTACCGAAAGTTGATGAGGACTACTAAATGATACAAAGATAAAAGACAAGGTTAAGTTAGTAGAGCAAGGTTTATGGCACGTCTGTGGTGACAGTGTTTTGTATTCGCACTGAGAAAGTCCTCTGACGTACAGCCAGGTCCATAAATATTGGGACATCCACACAATTCTAACATTTTTGGCTCTATACACCACCACAATGGATTTGAAATTAAACAAACAAGATGTGCTTTAACTGCAGACTGTCAGCTTTAATTTGAGGGTATTTACATCCAAATCAGGTGAACGGTGTAGGAATTACAACAGTTTGCATATGTGCCTCCCACTTGTTAGCCGACCAACAGTAATGGGACAGAATAATAATCATAGATCAAATTTTCACTTCTTAATACTTGGTTGCAAATCCTTTGCAGTCAATTACAGCCTGAAGTCTGGAACACATAGACATCACCAGACGCTGGGTTTCATCCCTGGTGATGCTCTGCCAGGCCTCTACTGCAACTGTCTTCAGTTTTCTGCTTGTTCTTGGGGCATTTTACCTTCAGTTTTGTCTTCAGCAAGTGAAATGCATGCTCAATCGGATTCAGGTCAGGTGATTGACTTGGCCATTGCATAACATTCCACTTCTTTCACTTAAAAAAAACTCTTTGGTTGCTTTTGCAGTATGCTTTGGGTGATTGTCCATCTGCACTGTGAAGCGCCGTCCAATGAGTTCTGAAGCATTTGGCTGAATATGAGCAGATAATATTGCCCGAAACACTTCAGAATTCATCCTGCTGCTTTTGTCAGCAGTCACATCATCAATAAATACAAGAGAACCAGTTCCATTGGCAGCCTTACATGCCCACGCCATGACACTACCACCACCATGCTTCACTGATGAGGTGGTATGCTTAGGATCATGAGCAGTTCCTTTCCTTCTCCATACTCTTCTCATCACTCTGGTACAAGTTGATCTTGGTCTCATCTGTCCATAGGATGTTGTTCCAGAACTGTGAAGGCTTTTTTAGATGTCGTTTGGCAACGACAGTCTGCAGTTAAAGCACATATTGTTCGTTTCATTTCAAATCCATTGTGTTGGTGTATAGAGCCAAAAATGTTACAATTGTGTGGATGTCCCAATATTTATGGACCTGACTGTATATGCCTTTATTGTTAGTAGTTTTTAAAGATCTTTTGACTACGCTTTTCAATGCAACTGTATACTGTGTGGTATGTTTTTTCCATTTTAATGCAAGTCTGCAATGGCTAACTATGTAAACCCATTGGTGTACACTTTTAAACTTCTGGGGATGTTGTATAAAATGCTTTAAAGGGTCCTTCCAAAGAAAATCTACAATCACAGCGTAAACCTACCCTAGGAGTAATTTTATAATTTAGCCACAAAATGAAAATTGATATCCCATGATCAATACACAAAAAGAGCTGTTGTAAGTAATATTGTCAGGACAACAAACATGCCTTGCAGAGTTCTGTCTCTAGAAATCAAACAAGCCTATTGTCTAACAAAAGGAAAAGTGCACAAAATGGGAACTTCATGTTTCTTACCTTAATATTCACATCTGCACCATTGCAAACCAAGAGTTCCAAGCATAGAGCTCCATGTGTTGATGCAGCAGCAAAATGTAAAGGAGTAAACCCGCGCTCATTTAATTGGTTTACGTTAGCACCACAATCTAGAAGCTCATTCACCACTACATCTTGTCCATTGTAGCAGGCCACGTGAAGTGGCGTGTTTCCATAAGCATTCGACTCATTCATCTATGTAAGGGGAGAAAAAGAAGAAAGGGGTGTAAAGCATCTAGTACCATTTTTTAACAATCATCTACAAACAGAAAAGTAAAAAAACAAGTGCGCCACACTGCCAGCTAGGCGTCACCTAGCGGAATCCAAGAACATTAAAGATACACAGGTTTATAGTTTACAGTTTTTGTGATCTTCTCTTATACTTATTATATTGGGTGTATTCGTAATTTTTCTATATAAGAAGCCCCAAAAGGCAAAAAAAACAAAATAAAATAAAAAACATGCATATTACTGAACAAGTCCATACCAAATGAAGGATGTAAACTTCAAAAGTACACATTGCTGAAACTTACATCCACTCCTAGGTCTAACAAATACTTGACTACACTGATCATCCCACTGGAAGCTGCAGCGTGCAGAGGGGTGTAAGATTTCTTGTCTTTGCACATAACTTCCGCTCCATGAGTCACAAGTAATTTGACAACTTCAATGTGACCTAGAAGAAAAAACAGGCAAGTTTATGGATTCAATGAGCTTAAAGGGGTTCTACGGCCCCTATTTGAAAATTGCCCATCTTCATTACCTGTGAAGGGAAGGTTATTACACCAATACTTACCCTCCACAATGCAACCCTTTCCTCTGATTCTCTTCACGGTCACGTGACCGCTCCTCAAGTATTTTCAAGTCTTCCGGTCCAGCGCCGTCGTCGTCTTCTTCTTCTTTTCCTGCCTGAGGCGGGAGACGGAACGTCATCACTGAAGTCACCGCCTCCTGCCGGCCTTCCTCGGTCCAGTCACTTACACACTACTGAGCTTGCGCCGGGACCGCCGGCCGTCTTCTGAGTGTACAGGCTTTTATGTGAAGCCTCTACTGACTCATGTACAGCGCGATGCAAGTGCTGTACATGAGTGACAGCATAGCGATCAGCCACAGAGGCGGATTGCTATGCTGTGGAGGTCATTGGGGAGCTGTGAATGGTACATGGGTGCCCTTGTGGGCACTGTGGATGTCATTAGGGGCACTATGGATGGCACATGGGCGCACTTTGGTGGCACTGTGGAAGGCACAAGGGGCACTTTGGGGGCAGTGTGGATTGCACTGTTATAGGGCACTGTGGATGTCACTGTTATAGGGGTGGCACTGTGGATGTCATTAGGGGCACTATGGATGGCACATGGGAGCACTTTGGTGGCACTGTGGAAGGCACAAGGGGCACTTTGGGGGCAGTGTGGATTGCACTGTTATAGGGCACTGTGGATGTCACTGTTATAGGGGTGGCACTGTGGATGTCACTGTTATGGGGGTGCACTGTGGATGTCACTGTTATGGGGGTGCACTGT
Source organism: Bufo bufo (assembly GCF_905171765.1). Lineage (NCBI taxonomy): Eukaryota > Metazoa > Chordata > Amphibia > Anura > Bufonidae > Bufo > Bufo bufo. The sequence continues at coordinate 439,787,256 of NC_053393.1, read as the reverse complement.
GGATGTCACTGTTATGGGGGTGCACTGTGGATGTCACTGTTATGGGGGTGCACTGTGGATGTCACTGTTATGGGGGTGCACTGTGGATGTCACTGTTAGGCTACTTTCACAATGGCGTTTCTGGGTCCGCTTGTGAGATCCGTTCAGGGCTCTCACAAGTGGCCCAAAACGGATCAGTTTAGCCCCAATGCATTCTGAATGGATAAGGATCCGTTCAGAATGCATCAGTTTGCCTCCGTTCAGCCTCCATTCCGCTCTGGAGGCGGACACCAAAACGCTGCTGTAACTGTTTTGGTGTCCGCCCGACGATGCGGAGCCAAACTGATCCGTCCTGACTTACAATGTAAGTCAATGGGGACGGATCAGTTTTCACTGACACAATATGGTGCAATTGAAAACTGATCCGTCCCCCATTGACTTTCAATGTAAGTCAAAATGGATCGGTTTGCATTATTGAAAATAAAAAATAAATTATATATATATATATATATATATTTTTTGTTCATGGTAATGCAAACGGATCCGTTCTGAACGGATACAATCATTTGCCTTATAGGTGCGGATCCGTCTGTGCAGATACCAGACGGATCCGCACCTAACGCAGGTGTGAAAGTAGCCTTATGAGGGGGGGGGGGCGGACGACGACACTGTTATGGGGACACTGTGGATGTCACTGTTATGGGGACACTGTGGATGTCACTGTTATGGGGACACTGTGGATGTCACTGTTATGGGGACACTGTGGATGTCACTGTTATGGGGGCACTGTGGATGTCACTGTTATGGGGACACTGTGGATGTCACTGTTATGGGGACACTGTGGATGTCACTGTTATGGGGACACTGTGGATGTCACTGTTATGGGGACACTGTGGATGTCACTGTTATGGGGACACTGTGGATGTCACTGTTATGGGGACACTGTGGATGTCACTGTTATGGGGACACTGTGGATGTCACTGTTATGGCAGCTCAGTATGAGTGACTACTGTGATCGGCCCAGGAATCCATGTCTCAGTCCATGTGTCAGACACAATTTCCAGGCAAACCTCGGCTCCCCTGACCAGATAAGAGACTAGCCGTATCATACATTACTGTCATGTCGTCAGTTCGGTCAGGAGAGTGCGGTCGGCCTGGGAGATGCAGCGACACATAAACCGTGTTTCCCAGGCTGATCATGGTCTTATCTCACGTGTATCACACATGTTGGCCCAAGATAAACCCTTCAGCAGTCAGGATCAAAAAATATAAAATTAGGCCTCATGCACAGGACCGTATCCGTTCTGCTTTCTCCAAGTAGCAGATCTGCTAAATTAGGATACTGTCTGTGTGAGAAGTGCGTTTTTTTCCAGAGCAATTGAGTTCTATGGGTTTAAGATCTGCATTATGAGGACCAGAATAAGACATGTTCTATCTTTTGCTGTACTGATATATGGATGAGGAAAGCACCCTGATGAGGTCACCCTGAAAAAAAAAAAAAAAACACATGTCCTATTCTGGTCCTCATAATGCAGACCTAAAGTAAAAAAAAAATCAATGGAACTGCAAAAAAATAAATAAAAAATGCGGGTCACACACAGACATAAGGGTTTAGGCTACTTTCACACTGCCGTTTCTGGGTTCGCCTGTGAGATCCGTTTAAAGGCTCTCACAAGCGTCCCCAAACGGATCAGTTTAGCCCCAATGCATTCTGAATGGATAAGGATCCGTTCAGAATGCATCAGATTGGCTCCGTTCTGCCTCCATTCCGCTCTGGAGGCCGACACCAAAACACTGCTTGCAGCGTTTTGGTGTCCGCCTGGCGATGCGGAGCCAAACGGATCCGTCCTGACTTACAATATAAGTCAATGGGGACGGATCCGTTTACATTGACACAATATGGTGCAATTGTAAACGGATCCGTCCCCCATTGACTTTCAATGTAAGTCAGAACGGATCCGTTTGACTTACACTTAGGCTTTTCTTTTTTTACAGAGTTAATGCAGACTGATCCGTACTGAACGGATACCAACGTTTGCATTATAGGTGCGGATCCGTCTGTGCAGATACCAGAAGGATCCGCATCTAAAAGCAGGTGTGAAAGTAGCCTTAGATACACAGCTCAGCAGGCTGTATCATAGAAGATGGGATTAGATACATACTTCAGCAGGAAGTATCGCACACATACATGTTAGGATTAGATACAGATGTGTTTGGATGTGCTTGCTGATTCCAGCTGTTTATTACACTCTGGAGAAGGAAGAGCCTGTGGACGGTCTGTGATGGGATTTAGACACTGAGTAAGAAGCAGATTCATGTCTGGGTGTAGAAAGATAGACACAGGAGTTATAGATGGAGCAGCTGCTGCAGACAGAGCAGAGTGGGGGGCGTGGCCAGCCTGTGACTCATCACTGTGCAGTGCAGCCAGGCTTGTGTATCAATAAAGTTATGTATTCAACAAAACAAGAAGGGGAGAAAGTAAACAGATCTGCAAGGATAATGTGATGTCTTCTGGGGGGAAGGAAAGCTCAGACATGAAAAACGGGAATTGGGGGCATATGTATGGAAGGTGAGGGGTGTTCGGAGCCTAGAAAAAGAAGTTTGACAACCTCTTTAATAAATGTGCAATTTAAAGGGAACTTGTCACCGGGATTTTGGGTATAGAGCTGAGGACATGGGTTGCTAGATGGCCGCTAGCACATCCGCAATACCCAGTCCCCATAGCTCTCTGTGCTTATATGGTGTCAAAAAAACTATTTGATACATATGCAAATTAACCTAAGATGAGTCCTGTCCCTGATTCATCTCAAGAACAGGAACTGTGTGTGGCTACTTTCACATCTGTATTTTCCTTTCTGGTTTTGAGATCCGGCAGTTTTGTCCCCATTCATTGTCAATGGGGACAAAACTGAACAGACTGGAACGAAGTGCACTAGAATACATTCCGTTTTGTTGTGTTCCCATGCAAGCAGCGTTTTTGTGTGCAGCATAGGATACTGATCAAGATGGCATGAACACAATGTAAGTCAATGGTGCAGGACCCCTTTTTTTTTGGACATGAAAAAAATGGATCCAGTGCCATTGACTTACAATGGTTTTAGTGCCGGATCCATCTTGTTCATTTTGGAGATAACACAACTGGATACGTTCTGCACGGATGCAGATGGTTGTATTATTGACGGGATGCGTTTTTGCTGATCCCCTTATATTATGTATTATTTTTTTTGGTGCGTTTTGCATTTAAAAAAGTAGTGTACATGCTTTGCACCACATTTAGCAAGTGATTTAGGCCTCTTTCATATGGGTGTCCCGGATTTGCTCCGGATGCATTGCGGGAAACCCGTGCAAGTGCGCACACAATTTCAGTCAGTTTTGATTGCGTTGTTCAGTTTTTATCGCGCGGGTGCAATGCGTTTTGCACGCGCGTGATAAACTGAATGTGGTACCCAGACCTGAACTTCTTCACTAAAGTTCGGGTTTGGTGTTGTGTAGAGGTTATTATTTTCCTTTATAACATGGTTATAAGGGAAAATAATAGCATTCTGAATACAGAATGCCTAGTAAAATGTTGCTTGAGGGGTTAAAAAAAAAAAAGCACAATTAACTCACCTCATCCACTTGATCGCGCAGCTGGCATAGTCTTCTTTCTTCTTCTTTGAGGACCTGCAAAAGGACCTTCGATGACTTAATCACGCTCACCACGTGGTGAGCGCGGTAACGTCAGCGCAGGTCCTGCTGAATGAAGATGGAAGGATCTTCTATCTTCATTCAGCAGTATCTGCGATGACGTCACCGGGCTCACCATGTGGTGAGCGCGATTACGTCAAAGGTCCTTTTGCAGGTCCTCAAAGAAGAAGAAAAAAGACGATGCCGACAGCGCGATCAAGTGGATGAGGTGAGTTAATGGTTTGTTTGTTTTTTAACCCCTCAAGCAACATTTTACTAAGCATTCTGTATTAAGAATCCTATTATTTTCCTTTATAACCATGTTATAAGGGAAAATAATACAGTGAATAGACTTTAATGGGGTCCAGGGTTGACCATCCCTATCATCCATGTGTGAAAATCGCACCGCATCCGCACTTGCTTGCGGATGCTTGCTATTTTCATGCAGACCCATTCATTTCTATGGGGCCTGCGTTGCGTGAAAATCACCGCTCATGTGCACAGCCCCATTGGAGTGAATGGGTCTGGATTAAGGGCAGGTGCAATGCGCACCCCCCAGGCAGTGAGCTGTGCGCTGCGATTGGCCAGCGCTACAGCCTAGGAGAAGGAGACGCCCACAGAACAAGGGCAGACACTGCCTACTATAACTTAGTGAGTGAAGATACCGGAGGGCATAACGGGAGAACGGAGCGGTGCCCAGGGGTAATAGTAAGTGCAGTGAAATCCCTGGGCGCCGCTCTCCATGGCAGCATACTTCGTTCACAATGTTTTTCAAGGTGAAAGGTCCTCTTTAATAGTACTACTTGTTTTTAGCCTTTTTTTTTTTTACAAAAATGAAATGTTTAGATGCATAAAAAGGTTGGAAAAACCAGGTCTAAGACAACGTCTTGTTATACTCCCTCACATATACTAAGCTAACAGAGTTGGGTTCCCGTGATCACCCTGCCCCTAATACAGCAACAGTTTCTGGCTTTGTCAAGCTTTTTTGTCAGGAGGACAAGAAGGTGCTTGAGAATACAGTGGATGCCCTTTTGTATCACAAATGGCATTGTGATGACTTTCACCATCATTCCAGTAGCAGACTGCTAATCATTGGGGGATCCAAAGTTTTAATAAGACACTGAACAAATTTGACAAAAGAATGAAAGTATTGGGAAATTTTAAAGAAGAACTCCCACAAAAATCTTTACTCTCTGACCCATTAGAAAGGTAGATGATGTAAATTGTAGTTAAGGTAATCTTCTTACCAGGGACTATTTGAGAGTTATAACCTCCCTTATGACCCTCAGCTGTGTCATGTGACCAACATTCTGATCTCCACCTGACTCGGGACAGGAAGTCAGTTACTTCTCGATTCATTCCAATGAGACCGACATTGAGGCTCCCGTAGGAATACATAGAGAAACTGTCTTCCTGTCCACACATAAGAAGCTGTGTTATTTGGAAAGTCAGAGTGTTGGTCACATGACACAGCTGAGGATGAGAAGGGAGGTTATAACTCTCAAATACAATCACTGGTAAGAAAATTACCTTCACTATAGTTTACATCATGTACCTTTCAAACAAGTCAGAGAATAAACATTTTCGTAGAAGTGCTTCTTTAACTCAGTTGATAGACTCCAAAGCATTGAAGTTTTTCATATACCACAATTTCAAACCTCTTATTTTACCAGCATTTCCCTATGGTATACAGAAAATATTGGTGAGTCCTACTTCTATAACTGAAACAAACTGTAATCAGTCAATTATTCAGCATGAAAAAACGTACCCATGTATGCCGCCCAATGTATCGCTCGCCTGTCTTTTTTGTCAAATGCATTGATGTTGGCACCTCGTGATAAAAGTAAACTGACCATCTGCAACATAAAGAAATCTTAAGTTGGTCAAACATTATGGCAGTAAGTCAAGATGAGATTTATCAGATGTTTTAGCAATTTGTTAAATAGCCTAAGAGCACAAGATATGAATTAGGAAATAGGACTACAACAAATCATCTATAGATTGCTAGTGTTCAATGCATATTATAAAGTAGACAAAAGTGAACACAAACTAGATGTGATAACAGATGGCTAACAAAATACCTATTATACCATTTCGTCCTATAAAAGGTACACTAAATAAAGACATTAAATACTCAAAGTGTCACTGTACTTCAGAAAAATGTTTTATTTGTCATAGTGACCAAAGGTTTTGATTGGCGGGGGTCTGATCACACAGATCTCCTTGCTTCAGGAGATGGACTGAAGACTTTGTATTAAGCTCCTGCAGCGAGGAGAGAGCTCACTCTGTGTGAGCACTTCCTTCTAGCGATCCGTGGGGGTAAAGCTAGGGACTGGATGATGGACAAATGGGAGCTAGGGCACAGGACTAGAAAGGACTGGAAAATGCGCCATGTCACAAAGATGGGGTTCCTAGCATTTCATCCCTTTGTGGGATATCCATATTGAAAGGGGAGGTCTCAAAGAGACCACAGTTTTAAATGTTCACAACTTGAAAAATACTAAAAGGTGGCCATACACATAAAAGTGGACTGTACCCACCAGTTCCAGCGGGACCACCCAGCATCTAATGTGTATGTGGAAATCCCAACTCTGCCCTTAAAGTCTATGGGTCCGTGAAAATCACGGACACAACACGGAAGGTATCCGTGTTGCGTCCGTTTTTAACTGACCACTGATCGAAGATGCTTTTGAAATTAATTTTCAGCTGAGCAGTGTCCATGGAATATGGATCACACGGACCAAACATTCATCCTTGAAGATGGATCTAACACGGACAGTTTTTTCACGGACATAAACGGACATGGAAAGGTTAACGAGGCCTAAATAGTAATTAATTAATTATACTTGAATGGAAGCCAATTTGAAGAATACAGGCAAAACTTAATCCAAACTTTAGGAAGGAGCACATGCATAAGAGAGAAGACTGAAACCTAAATCTCTTAATGCATAAATACTTTATCGAATTCTAAGGAAATGTAGGCTTAAAATATCATTACCAAAGCACGCAGGGCAGAATGTGAATTCAGAAAAGAGGCACAAAAGCATGATTCTTGAATTCAATTCAGTGCCACGGGGAACTTGCCACTTATAACAAGCCTATGGACAAGAAGGGCTGAACTCAATAGACCGAGTACATTCAAGCAGTGCTTCGAAAATTGAACAGCATTTCCTCTGGAGAAGATTGCTGTGCCTGAATAGGATTGCTGCTTAGAGGTATCAGCCTCCCAGCAGCCGAGCTAAATAATTGCTCAAGGACTAAGTGCTAAAGCATTACCACGAAACAACGCACAATGATTGCAGGTTATACAGGAACACTGATGACAAACCGCACAGGCTTCGCTATCGTACCTCCACATGACCGCTGAAGGCTGCATGGTGCAGCGCTGTTCTCCCTGCCCGGTCTGACACATTAACATTGCTGAGAAGAGGCACCAGTGCTTCTGCACACGTCACAGCTTTGTTTGCTGCCGCTATATGCAAAGGGGTCTGCCAGTTTTTGTCACGAGCGTTGACATCAGCTGAATGTTTTAACAGCACCTTAACAGCATCCTGGGGAAAGAAATGAGAGTGTGAAACATGCTAGGAAACAATTATAGGGGACATTATACCGTACGGGGGGCGAGCCACGAGGGGACACTATACTGTACGGGGGGGGGGGGGCAGCCACGAGGGGACACTATACTGTACGGGGGGGGGGCAGCCACAAGGGGACATTATACTGTACTGGGGGGGGCAGCCACAAGGGGACATTATACTGTACGGGGGGGGGGGGGGGGGGGCAGCCACAAGGGGACATTATACTGTATGGGGGGGGGGGGCAGCCACAAGGGGACATTATACTGTACGGGGGGGGGGGGGCAGCCACAAGGGGACATTATACTGTACGGGGGGCAGCCACAAGGGGACATTATACTGTACGGGGGGGCAGCCACAAGGGGACATTATACTGTACGGGGGGGGGGGGGGCAGCCACAAGGGGACATTATACTGTACGGGGGGGGGGGGGCAGCCACAAGGGGACATTATACTGTACGGGGGGGGGGGGGCAGCCACAAGGGGACATTATACTGTACGGGGGGGGGGGGGGCAGCCACAAGGGGACATTATACTGTACGGGGGGGGCAGCCACAAGGGGACATTATACTGTACGGGGGGGGGCAGCCACAAGGGGACATTATACTGTACGGGGGGGGCAGCCACAAGGGGACATTATACTGTACGGGGGGGGGCAGCCACAAGGGGACATTATACTGTACGGGGGGGGGCAGCCACAAGGGGACATTATACTGTACGGGGGGGGCAGCCACAAGGGGACATTATACTGTACGGGGGCAGCCACAAGGGGACAATATACTGTATGGGGCAGCCAAAAAAGGGACAATATACTGTATGGGGGCACACAACTTTCTGATTAACTTATCAACTGTTTCTGGGAGGGAGACAGGAAGAAACAGCAATACCCGCCACTGAATTTTTTAATTATAAATGTTGCAGCGTTCACTTTTCAGCAGGAATAACATGATATCTTTATTCTCTGGGTCAGTACGATTACAACAAGAGAGATAGAGATATATAGAGATATATAGAGATATACACACACTTCATTTTTCAAAGGAGCTGTGAAAAATTAAAGGTGGAATCTGATTGGTTGCTAGGGGCAACTAAGCCAGTTCTACTTTAAACCAGTTTGATACTACTTTTGTGCAGTATGCAGTGTGTTTAAAAAAAGAAAAAAAAAGCATTTTGTGTCACCGCAGTGGGCGAGGGTTGAGCTCAGTGATCACATTTCCTGTGTCAAGAGGGACCAGGAAGTAGAGACCGTATTTTATTTGAGCCATATTTCTGTAAAGGCCTGGAACCCTGGGATACAAAGTTATATATAAAAATACAGAAATTCGAAACTGAAGAGATTTTTCTACATGAAATTGAATTGTGTGTGAAACATAAAACCTATAATCTCATCAAAATGTTTTTAACCATGAGTCCTTTGTTTAAGACCAAGGCTACTTTCACACTCGCGCTTTGGCTTTCTGTTTCTGAGATCCGTTCAGGGCTCTCACAAGTGGTCCAAAACTGATCAGTTTTGCCCTAATGCATGCTGAATGGAAAAGGATCCGCGTTTTTGCAGTTCCATGACGGATCCACCCAAAACGCGAGTGTGAAAGTAGCCTAATATAAAATATCCCTTATTTACTGTATGGTGTTGGGTTATGCTTCTTTTTTATTTAACATTTGCAATCTCTAGATTTTTCTATACATTTGCAAAGAATCTTCAAGTAGTAAGACCTCACACAGAGAATACCGATTTATTTTTGGCCCTTCCAGCTTCGGGAAATGACTCCCTATAAGACAGGCGAGGTTCGTGGCTACAGAGTCTCAAAACATGAGCTACCATTACACAAAGATTCTACGTCAATGATATATACACAAATCGATCTCCAGAGATTTGTACTGAATATTCGGGGAGGAATTCTGCAGACTTGCCTCACTACAGGGTGCAACAGCTCTGTGGAGAGGAGTCAACCATTTGCTGTCTTTGGCATTTACTCGGGCTCCTGTAAAACAGATGCACAAATAATGTTTATGAACAATGAAGTAAAATGTTACAGAAACAAAGCCAATTGTTACAAAAAGGCATAAAGCAAATTTTCCGGGAGTACAATACCCATGACCTAAGACAGGTCATCAATATTAGATTCGTGTGGGTCCAACTCCTGCATCCCCGACAATCAGCTGTTTGAAGAGGCCACGACACTCCGGTAGCACAGCGCCATACATTGTATAGTGGCAATGCTTGGTATTGCAGCCCAGGCCCAACAACCTGAATGGGACTGAGCTGTGTCTTGGCCACGTGACCAATGAGCAGGATGTTACGCGCCTAGGAAATTGTTATTTTAGTCCCAGAAAACCCCTTTAACATAATCGTTTAAACAACAAACAAGAACTACAAATGATATTAAAAACGTTAAAGTATATGGGGGGAGATTTATCATTCCCTGTGCGCCGGAAAAGTTGCAGGTGAAACTTTAACTGCGACTGTTTTAAAAATTAATCTTCAGGTACGCCAGTCTTTTGGTGTAAATGAAGCCAGAAATCTATGGCAGCTCTGAGCTGTTGTAGATTACTGGTTAGGTGCACGGACTGCAGGAGAATGCTCCTAATTTATGATGAGGCGCGCGCGTGCGGGGGATACCAAGACAGGTGCAAAAAGCACAGTCTTGATAAATATACTGCCATATGCTATGAGTGGGCGCTGTATGGGGTTGGCGCTGTATTGGTCTTTGCGCCAATGGGGGAGCTTTATCAAGATTGGCGCTTTCTGTGCCTGTCTTGATATCCCCTGTTCTGCCGCAAGATTCACCTAATTTATGACAAGGCGTACGCCTTGTCATAAATTAGGCGCATTCTCCTGCAGTCCGTGTGCCTAACCAGAAATCTACGACAGCTCAGAGCTGCCACAGATTTCTGGCCTCATTTACGCTAGAAAACTGGCGTACATGAAGATAAATTAGTTGCAGCGGCTGGCCACACCTCCTTTTAGAAAAGTGGCGAAGATGGCGAAAAGTGGCAGATGAGACAATTTTTTAAAAGTCGAGGTGTGACTTTTTAACGCCACTTCTCAGGCGCACAGGGAAGGATAACTCTCCCCCCTTAGTGTTGAGGAAAGGTCGCTTTCACAGAAAGGTAACAGCGCAAAAACTGTACGCGAAAGCGGGGTCTCCATGTTCTGCAGCATTCCGGAATTTCATCTGCATAAAAAGTGACTTGAAAAGGAGGCAACATAATGACTCACCGCTCAAGACTGCAAGAACATGTAACCACAGCAACAGACCAAATCAGAAAAAATAAGGTAGTGAGAAGAGCAAATCAGGAAGTCTGTGACAACCTTCCGCCAGTTACTCTGCACCGACGCGTCTGACTGGCCAACATTTCCTCTCTCACCATAAGTCCAGTTACGGTTTTCTTAATGACCAGGAACGTAACTAAACTTTTCTTAAAGCGGCAATAAGAGCAAAGTACTGTATCTGTATGTTGTTGTTTTATTGGGGAATGGTCGCCAATACATCACGGAGAACAGCGGCAGCAGATACGCGTGGTCACACTCTGGGGAGATTGCCATCGCACTCTTCCTTTGGCATTGCAACGTGACTAAACTTATCAAATACACAAAAGTCATCTTACCAATGTCATAACTAAAATATAGCTTCTTGTAGCATCTAGTTCTATTTGTTTCTGGAAAAGCTGGGTGACAACCATTCTGACCACTATTACAACTCCCACAAAAGTGGTCACCACACTGGTCATCGCCTTAGGCCTTATTTCTGCCAATAAGAGGTTGGAGAAACCCCATTCACACACATGGTAATGCACAGCTAATAAAGAGGTGGACACGTCTATGAGACTGACGGAAGCAGTAGAGTGCTGGACAATAGATTGAATGGTGGAGCACGGCACATGTGCGGCCATATCTCCAAACTCTTCATTGAGTGAGGACCAACAGAGCTCCAGGGATTATTGGTGGAGGAGCCGGCGGTGGGGCCACTGGTGATCATACACTTATCACTGACCTATGATAAATACCCTATGTGGGTGAACGCCTTCACAGCTGGCAATAGAAATGAGACTGCTGTCATCTTGTACCGCTTCTTCATGTTAACATTTGGCAGAAAGTGGGGCCTTACTACAGCAAGAATCGGGGGCTGAAACGTGGCTGCCAGATACCTCTGGGGTAAGAACAGAAGTGGACCAGCAATAATTCACCCCGCATCAGGCCAGATCTCATGACTATACATAATTAGGGGAGACTTACCCCCGAAAAGCCAGGAAGAGACACTCCTAATTTGAAATCGTGATGGGACAGACAGTGACAACTGGAACAAAATCCTGTCAACACTGATTGAATAGTGAAGGCCCAACTAAAAATTTGAGGTCCAAGTCACTGCCACACGTCCATTCCTATTATAAAATCTATCACTTTCATTTACCGATTTCTATTCTCATTTTATTTTTCACTTACATGGAAAAGGATCTAGGAATTTTAATAAACAGCAAACTAAGCTGCAAAAACCAGTATCAGGCAGCTGCTGCCAAGGCCAATAAGATAATGGGTTGCATCAGAAGGGGCATAGATGCCCGTGATAAGAACATATTCCTACTACTTTACAAATCATTAGTCAGACCACACATGGAGTACTGTGTACAGTTCTGGGCTCCAGTGAACAAGGCAGACATAGCAGAGCTGGAGAGGGTCCAGAGGAGGGCAACTAAAGTAATAACTGGAATGGGGCAACTACAGTACCCTGAAAGATTATCAAAATTAGGGTTATTCACGCTCCGTCCCCATTGACTATAATGGGGATGGGGGCGGAGCTCCGGCGCAGCACGGCGAAAGCCGCCGGACTAAAAAACCTGACATGCAGTAATTTTAGTCCGGCGGCTTTCGCCGTGCACAGCCGTAGCTCCGCCCCCGTCCCCATTATAGTCAATGGGGACGAAGCGGCGGCCCGGCGAAATAGCCGCAGGACGGATCCGACATGGTGAACAGCATGTCGGATCCGTCCTGCCGCAAGTGTGAAACTAGCCTTAAATGTTGAAACATATACTGTACATTTAAAGGGGTTGTCTCACTTCAGTAAGTTGCATTTATCATGCAGAGAAAGTTACTACAAGGCACTTACTAATGTATTGTTATTATCCATATTGCCTGCTTTGCTGGCTGGATTCGTTTTTTCCATCACATTACACACTGCTTGTTTCCATGGTTACAGACCACCCTGCAATCCATCAGTGGTAGTCGTGCTTGCAAACCATAGGAGAAAGCGTCAGCCTCCCTGGTGGCCGGGACCGTGGGAGCGCCCATAGGCTAGTGCTTTTTCTTATACCACGGCCACTGCTGGATTGCAGAGTAGTCTGTAACCATGGAAACGAGCAGTGTATAATGTGATAGAAAAATGTATCCAGCCAGCAAAGGAAGCAATATGGATAACAACAATACATTAGTAAATGTCTTGTAGTATCTTTCTCTACATGATAAATGTCACTTACTGAAGTGAGACAACCCCTTTAAAAGCATGAATGCCATAAATAGAACATACCAGATAAAATAAGGAGCTCTATTATTTCAGCATCTCCTAGATAGGCAGCTGCGTGGAGTGGTGTTCTCTTCTCATTGTCCTGCAAGAATAAAGAAATAATGAAGAATATAAAACGGCAATAAGGTAAAGAGATCAATTTCAATAAACAAATTGTGCAAATTTACGTTGACATTTTAATTACATTGGTAAAGGTTTTATAAAACACAACCCATAAGGGTTAAGGATACCATGTTTATTATTATATATTAAGAGACTGTGCAGCCACTGGAAGGCATGTGCCACTCCATCTGGTGAACCACTACTTTGCTAGTAATGCCACGAGCCCTACGTGGAGGTGTGCCTATTCTGAAACAGATTTTGGAGGTGACAGCCTCCATTTAACCCCTTAGTGACCAGCCTGTTTTGGGCCTTACTGACCAAGAGTTTTTCTTCTTTTTCATCGTCGTGTTTCAAGAGCTTTAGCTTTTTTATTTTTTCGTCTATATAGCTTCATGAGGGCTTGTTTTTTGTGGGACAAGTTGTAGTTTTTAATGGCGCCATTTTGGGGTACACAACTTTCTGATTAACTTTTATTAACTCTTTATGGGAGGGAGATGGGAAAAACTGCAATACTTCCACTGTGTTTTTACGTTATAACTTTTACGGTGTTCATTTTTCGGTATAAGTAACATAATATCTTTATTCTCTGGGTCAGTATGATTACAGTGATACCAAATACATATAGTTTTTGTTACGTTTTACTACTTAGTTTCATTTTGTAGTAAATGACGCTTTTTGATCGCTTGTTATTAAGTTTTTTTCGTGGCAACTAAGAATAAATTAGCAATTCTGTATTTTTTTTTTTACGGCGTTCACCATAGGGGATAATTTACATGATATTTATGTAGTCCGGGTCGTTACGGACATGGCGATACCAAACATATGGGGGAGATTCACTTTTTTGCTTTTTTATTTTATTTTATTGAAAAGCGTATTTTCAATGGAAAAAAAGCATATTTTTTTAAATTGAATAAAAGTGTGTGTGTTGTTTTACCACTTAATAGTCCCACAAGGGGACTATAAGGGCTCTTTTACACGAGCGGATACTGTGCGTGGAATCCGCTGAGTGAAAGACTGCCAAACTTCGTTCCGGACAGCAGAGACACGGAACATAAACATGATTGATAATGCTCCGTGCCTCTCTGACTTTTTTTACTGCAAAATCACAGTGAGATAAAGTGGTCACTGTGATTTTGTAGTAAAAAGGTCAGAGAGGCACAGAGCATTATCAATCATGTTACTGCTCCTTGTCTCTGCTGTCAGGAGCGGGGTTTGGCATTCTTTCACGCAGCGGACTCCACACAGAGGCATCCGCTCATGTGAAAGAGCCCTAACAGACAGCTTTTTGATTGATGTTAAAATGCAATGCACTATTCCTATAGTGCAGGCAACCTCAAACTGCGGCCCTCCCGCTGTTGCAGTCTACAGGTATAAGCCTACAGCAGGGCATTGTGGGAGTTGTAGTTTTACAACAGCTGGAGGGATGCAGTTTGAGGATAACTGCTATAGTGCATTGTGTTTTAATGTCAGTGCTAATCTGAGAGGCGCAGCCTGCTGGAAATTACTCAAGGCTGGTCTGGGGCCTACATCAGACTCCTGCCAGCCTTCACACACATTGGCCACCGCGATCGTATTTGCAGGGTGCCGATGGAAGACAAAGGTATGCAAAGTGTTAAACAGCCCGGATTGGCACTCCTGCCAGTCCTGGCTGTTAGAGCCGGGCCCCCGCAAACTGCTGCACTTGGGACCCATGCAGCGCTTAGACTTGGCCACCGTAAAAAAAAACGGCGACCCAGCCTAAGGCCCCTTAGTGACCACCGTAAAAAGACGTATGTGTGGTCACTAAGGGGTTAAAGGCGTTTTCCGATATTGTAATATTGATGATCTAGCCTCAGGATAGGTCATCAGTACCCGACAGGTGGGGGTCCAACAACCGGGACTCCAGCGATCAGATGTTTAAAAAGGCAGCGGCGCCCGCAGTAGCACCACTTGCTCCTTACCCTAGGCCTGTGACTACACATTAATCGGTCACATGGCCTAGGAGCAGCTCAGCCCAGCTCATATGATGTTTGGAGTGTTACCGTTTGGAGGTGTGCCCCTCAAGAGTGACACTATCCAATCAGTGCTGCTTTTGTTAGATTGTGCACTGACAAACCCCCTACTGATAACGCCCATCTGGACCTTCTCTGCAAATTGCTAGAAATGAATTCCTAACATTTAACAGGAATGATATAGTAACGACACAACATAGAGTCATAAGAATTGATGCTCCAGAGTGGTCATTACATGGGGAATGCATGTAGTTACTAAAACAGACATGTCAGGAGAGGCGATGGGTCCTCTTTATAGGGAACCTGTCACCATGAGAATGTGAATTAATCTGCCAGCAGAATGTTCTAGAGCAGGAGGAGCTGAGCAGATACATATAGAGTTTTGGGGAAAGAGTCAGTAAACCTGTAATTTATCCATTTAAATTCCTGCTCATTCTGGGTTTTGTAGTCAAGGAGGCAGTCCTATCAGTGATAGTCATAGAAGGGAAGCGGTCAATCACTGATAGGATGGCCTCCTTGACGACAAAGCCCAAAATGAGCAGGAAGTTGAATAAATTACAAGTTTTACTGAATCTTTTCCCATAAAACTATATATCAATCTACTCAGCTCCTCCTGCTCTATAATATTTTGGCAGCAGCTCAGATACCAATTTCAACATGACAGGTTCCCTTTAAACTGGTTTTAGGACATATAGAAGTCATGAGCTATCTGCAAATGGAAATATGGCTATATTAGGCACTAATCTGTAGGCCAAAGTAGCACCAAACTGGTTATAATGTTTCATGTTATATTTACACATTGTGGTGCAGTTTAATGTCATGATTTGGCGAAAATCAAAGAAAAATACAAAGTATGACCACAAAGAGCCAATATAGCCTTCGTGCCATGAGCACGGATATTCGGGAACCAACAGCTTATGGTTATCCATAATGAAAAGATGGCTTGATTAGCAAAAACTGTCTCTACATCCAATGTGGATGGCTGCCGGAAAACAACATAAATATAAGATGCTTGTTTGGGGTGATGCTATGGACAGTGAAGCAGGGCCTAACGGACTGTTAGGCCCCTTGCAGACGAGCGTGTCCGGATTAGGTCCGGATGCATCGCGGTGCATTGCGGCAAAACCGCGCGAATAGGTACGCAATTGCAGTCAGTTTTGACTGCGATTGCCTTCCGTTGTTCAGTTTTTATCATGCGTGTGCAATGTGTTTTGCACGCGCGTGATAAAAAACTGACTGTGGTACCCAGACCTGAACTTCTTCACAGAAGTTCAGGTTTGGGTTCAAGGTTGTGTAGATTGTATTATTTTACATTCTGAATACAGAATGCATAGTAAAATAGGGCTGGAGGGGTTAAAAAATAAATAAAAATAATTTAACTCACCTTAATCCACTTGTTCGCGCAGTCGGCATCTCTTCTGTCTTCATCTGTGAGGAAAAGGACCTTTGATGACGTCACTACGCTCATCACATGATCATGGATCATGTGATGAACGTAGTGACGTCATCAAAGGTCCTATTCCTCACAGAACAAGACAGAAGAGATGCTGACTGCGCGAACAAGTGGATTAAGGCGAGTTAAATTATTTTTATTTTATTTTTTTAACCCCTCCAGCCCTATTTTACTATGCATTCTGTATTCAGAATGCTATTATTTTCCCTTATAACCATGTTATAAAGGGAAAATAATAATGATCGGGTCCCCATCCCGATCATCACCTAGCATCAGTGCGTGAAAATCGAACCGCATCCGCACTTGCTTGCGGATGCTTGCTATTTTGACGCAACCCCATTCATTACTATGGGGCATGCGTTACGCGAAAAAACGCACAAAGAGGAGCATGCTGAAAATCACTGCTCATGTGCACAGCCCCATAGAAATGAATGTGTCCGGATTCAGTGCGGGTGCAATGCGTTCACCTCACGCATCGCACCCGCGCGGAAATCTCACCCGTGTGAAAGGGGCCTTAAGGTAACTTTACTAACTCTTCAATCTTCCCTACCTGTGGATATCAGTACAGGAATCTCTTTTGGCACATTCAGCATGGCTTTAACCCCTTCAGGACCCTGCCATTTTTCACTTTAAAGGTCCAGCCCATTTTTTTGAAAAAATAAATTAAAAAAAAATAGCAATTTTCTAAATTTCAATTTCTCTGCTTTAGGTTAAGTTCACACGAACGTGTGTGATCTGTGGCCGTATTGCGGCCCGCAAATCGTGGGCCGCAATACACGGCCACAGTTCCGTGTGAATTCCACAGTTCCGTGTGAATTCCCATTCACTTCAATGGGTCCGCTAATCCGGAATCGCGGAACGGCCGCACGGGACGGGACCCCTCGGAAGCACTACGGAGTGCCTCCATGGGGTTACGTCCCGTACTCCCGTTCCGCTAAAAGATAGAACAAGTCCTATCTTTTAGTGGAACGGCCGGATCGCGGACCCATTAAAGTGAATGGGTCAGCGATCCGATGCGGCTGACCTACGACCGGCGATCGTGCATTGCGGCCAGCTATTTGCGGGCCACAGCACAGGCACGGGTCACACACGTTCGTGTGAACTCTGCCTTAAAAACAGATAGGGATACCTCCTAAAATAGTTTTTACTTTACATTTCCCATATGCCTACTTCATGTTTGAATCATTTTGTAAATGACATTTTCTTTTTTTGGGACGTTAGAAGGCTTAGAAACTTAGAAGCAAATCTTAAAGGAAAGGACCAGTTCAGGTCTGAAGTCATTTTGTGGGGTTTACATAATAGAAACCACCCATAAATGGCCCCATTTTAGAAACTACACCCCTCAAGGTATTCAAAACCGATTTTACAAACTTTGTTAACCCTTTAGGTGTTCCACAAGAATTAAAGGAAAATGGAGATAACATTTCAGAATTTCGGCAGATTTTCCATTTTAATCAATTTTTCCCAGTAACAAAGCAAGGGTTAACAGCCAAACAAAACTCTATATTTATTACCCTGATTCTGTAGTTTACAAAAACACCCCATATGTGGTCGTAAACTGCTGTACGGGCACATGGCAGGGCACAGAAGGAAATGAGCGCCATATGGTTTTTGGAGGGCAGATTTCACTGGGATAATTTTAAGTTGCCATGTCACATTTGAAGCCCCCATAGCTAGATGCACCCCTAGAGTAAATACTCCAATAAAGTGACCCATTTTGGAAACTACGGGATAAGGTGGCAGTTTTGTTGGTACTATTTTAGGGTACATATGATTTTTGGTTGCTCTAGAATAGATTACACTTTTTGTGAGGTAAGGTAACAAACAATAGCTGTTTTGGCACTGTTTTTATTTTTTTTGTTCTTTACAAAGTTCATATGACAGGCTAGATCATGTGCTATTTTTACAGAGCAGGTTGTTACGGACGCGACAATACTGAATATAACTACTTTTTTTTATTGTTTCAGTTTTACACAAAGCATTTTTGAAAAAAAAAATATAACGTCTCCATATTCTGAAATCCATATATTATTTTTTTTGGGAGACTTATGTAGGGTCTCATTTTTTGCGGGATGAGATGATGGTTTGATTGGTACTATTTTGGGGTGCGTATGACTTTTTGATTGCTTGGTATTACACTGGGTGTGTAAGGTGACAAAAAATGGCTTTTTTGACACCATTTCTATTCAATTTTTTTTTTCCGTGTTCACCTGAGGGGTTAGGTCACGTTATTTTTATACAGCAGGTTGTTACGGACGCAGCAATACCTAATATGTCTACTTTTTTCTTTAAGTTTTACACAATAAATGCATTTTTAAAATAAAAAAATCATGTTTTAGTGTTTTCATATTCTGAGTGGCATAATTTTTTTAGTTTTTGGGCGATTGTCTTAAGGTCTAATTTTTTTGAAGGATGAGATGACGGTTTAATGGGTACTATTTTGGGATGCGTATGACTTTTTGATCGCTTGGTATTACACTTTTTGTGATGTAAGGTGATAAAAAATTGCTTTTTTGACACTGTTATTTATATATATTTTTTTCCGGTGTTCACCTGAGGGGTTAGGTCATGTGATATTTTAATAGACCTGGTTGTTACAGACACGGTGATACCTAATATGTCTACCTTTTTTTTTACCACTTAACACAATAAAAGCAGTTTTGAAACAAAAAAAGAATAAATCATGTTTTGGTGTCTCTATATTCTGAGAGACAGTTTTTTTTTTGCCCGATTGCTTTATGTAGGGGCTCATTATTTTGCGGGAATGAGGTGATGGTTTGATTGGCACTATTTTGGGGGGCATATGCCTTTTTGATTGCTTGGTTTTGCACTTTTTGTGATGTAAGGTGACAAAAAAAGTTGTTGTTTTAGCACAGTTTTTATTTAATTTTTTTCTACGGCGTTCAGGTGAGGGTGAGGATCATGTGATATTTTCTTAGAGCCGGTTGTTACGTACACGGCAATACCCAAAATGTCTGTTTTTCTTTTCTTTTTTCACAATTTTATGTGTTTTATTTTGGGAATATATATAATTTTTTTTAAACTTGAAACTTTTTATTTTTTTTTATTATGAACACCACTTTTTTTTTTACCCCACTCTGGGACTTTAACTTTTGGGGTCTATAAAGTGGCCCATTTTGAGCCTTAGCAACGCTCCTCTGTCTTCTCTTTACATAACACAGTCCATGTTGAGCAAGTCTCCACTGTCATGTAAACAGAAGACAGAGGAGCATTGCTAAGGGTACTTTCACACTTGCGTTGTTTGATTCCGGCAGGCAGTTCCATTACCTGAACTGAGGCAAACTGTATGCAAACGCGTGTCATTTTTTCTGACTGAACAGGATCCTGATCAGTCAGAAAAATGCATTGCAATACCGGATCCGTTTTTCCGGTGTCATCAGGCAAAACGGATCCAGTATTTATTTTTTTCTCATTTTTAAAGGTCAGACCGGAAGGACGGATCCGGCATTCCGGTATTTTGAATGCCGGATCTGGCACTAATACATTCCTATGGGGAAAAATGCCGGATCCGGCATTCAGGCAAGTCTTCAGTTTTTTTTCGCCGGAGATAAAACCGTAGCAAAAACCGTATTACATTCATTGGTGGCCAGTGCGGCCCCCCCCCCCTCCCTCCCCTGTATTCAATTCATTGCTGGCCAGTGCGGCCTCCCCTCTTCCCCCCCCCCCCCCCCCTGTATTCAATTCATTGCTGGCCAGTGCGGCCTCCCCCCCCCTAATCATTGGTGGCAGCGGTGAGTTCCGATCAGAGTCCCAGTTTAATCGCTGGGACTCCGATCAGTAACCATGACGCTGCTGCAGTCCTGGCTGCCATGATTACTTAGCAATTTTAGAAGCATTATACTTACCTGCGCTGTCTGTGACCAGCCGGGCGCTCCTCCTACTGGTAAGTGAAAGGTCTGTGCGGCGCATTGCTTATAGCACATACCTGTCACTTACCAGTAGGAGGAGTGCCCAGCCGGTCACAGACAGCGCAGGTAAGTATAATGCTTCTAAAATTGCTAAGTAACCATGGCAGCCAGGACTGCAGTAGCGTCCTGGTTGCCATGGTTACCGATCAGAGTCCCAGCGATTAAACTGGGACTCTGATCGGAATTCACCGCTGCCACCAATGATGGGGGGGGGGGATTTTAATTAGGAGGGCGGAGGGGAGGCCGCACTGGCCACCAATGAATTGAATACAGGGGAGGGAGGGGGCCGCACTGGCCACCAATGAATGTAATACAGGGGAGGGAGGAGGGCCGCACTGGCCACCAATGAATATAATACTGGGGAGGGAGGGGGGGCCGCACTGGTCAGCAATGAATGTAATACAGGGGAGGGAGGGGGGGCCGCACTGGCCACCAATGAATGTAATACAGGGGAGGGAGGGGGGCCGTACTGGCCACCAATGAATATAAAATACTGGGGAGGGAGGGGGGCCGCACTGGTCACCAATGAATGTAATACAGGGGAGGGAGAGGGGGCCGCAATGGCCACCAATGAATGTAATACAGGGGAGGGGGGCCGCACTGGCCACAAATGAATTTAAAACTGGGGAGGGAGGGGGGTCTGCCCCCTCCTGCCTGGCAGCACCTGATCTCTTACAGGGGGCTATGATACGTACAATTAACCCCTCAGGTGTGGCACCTGAGAGGTTAATTGTGCGGATCACAGCCCCCTGTAAGAGATCGGGTGCTGCCAGGCAGCAGGGGGCAGGCATGTACACAGTTCTTAGTATATTCTAACTTGAAGAGTCCCCTTCACTATGGGAAGACCTCTGTGTTAGAATATACTGCCGGATCTGAGTTTTCACGAAGTGAAAACTCAGATCTGAAAAAGCTTTCATGCAGACGGATCTGCGGATCAGTCTGTGTGAATGTAGCCTACGGACGCGGATGCCAATCTTGTGTGCATCCGTGTTTTTTCACGGACCCATTGACTTGAATGGGTCCGTGAACCGTTGTCCGTCAAAAAAATAGGACAGGTCATATTTTTTTGACGGACAGGAAACACGGACGCGGATGAACAACGGTGCATTTTCCGAGTTTTCAACGGACCCATTGAAAGTCAATGGGTCCACAGAAAATCACGGAAAACGGAACAACGGACACACACAACGGTCGTGTGCATGAGGCCTTAGGAGCAGCTAAGCTTTGAATTAGGGCTGGGCAATCAAATTGATAAAATATTGCATAAAATCAATTTTTTTCTGTCCAGAGCACTATGTCTACTAAGCTGTGTGGTGTGTACAGTCCAGTGCCATTAACCCTGGCACAGAGAACTTCTGGTTCCAGTGCTAGAGATGTGAGGCGGTAGCTGCAGGAGCTCCTAGTGAGACAGGGCAAAAGACCTGTCAAATCAGCCCTGCTACGGGCTCTGGCTGGATAAAGAAGCCCACCACCCTCCAGCTCTGCTCATTGAATCCCAGACATATAAGCCATTACCTGGTCTGCAGGGAGTGAAAGGAACAATCAGAGGAACTTGCATGCTAGCATGGGAATCCTGTGGCAGCCAATTTGGGAGCACTGAGAGACACTGAAGGTCCCAAGTGCTCCATGCACTCCTCCTGCGACTTTGGGTGTTAAATCGGTTACTCACTGGTGGTCAGAGTCCGCATACAGGGAACGAGGACTAGTTACTAGCCACTAGCATATCTGCAATACCCAGTCCCCATAGCTCTCTGTGCTTTGTGTTAAAAAACTGTTTTGATCCATATGCAAATGAACCTGATATGTGTCCTGTGTCCGGAGATGAGTCCAGCGGAAAGGAGCCCAGCACCGCCCCGCGTCCTCCGAATCTCCTCCTTGCTGGCTGACGTCACAGAGCTGGAGCGCCGAAATCTCGCGATGCGTGAGCTAGCGCATGTGTAGTTCGTTCCCTGTGCTGATGCCAGCACAGGGAGTGAACATGATGCAGACACTGCGCATGCGCTAGCTCGCGGTGGAAAAAGGTGGAAAAAGTATGTGAACCCTTGGATTTAATAACTGGTTGAACCTCCTTTGGCAGCAATAACTTCAACCAAACGTTTCCTGTAGTTGCAGATCAGACGTGCACAACGGTCAGGAGTAATTCTTGACCATTCCTCTTTACAGAACTGTTTCAGTTCAGCAATATTCTTGGGATATCTGGTGTGAATCGCTTTCTTGAGGTCATGCCACAGCATCTCAAATCGGGTTGGGGTCAGGACTCTGACTGGGCCACTCCAGAAGGTGTATTTTCTACTGTTTAAGCCGTTCTGTTGTTGATTTACTTCTATGCTTTGGGTCGTTGTCCTGTTGCAACACCCATCTTCTGTTGAGCTTCAGCTGGTGGACAGATGGCCTTAAGTTCTCCTGCAAAATGTCTTTTATAAACTTGGGAATTCATTTTTCCTTCGATGATAGCAATCCGTCCAGGCCCTGATGCAGCAAAGCAGCCCCAAACCATGATGCCCCCGCCACCATACTTCACAGTTGGGATGAGGTTTTGATGTTGGTGTGCTGTGCCTCTTTTTCTCCACACATAGTGTTGTGTGTTTCTTCCAAACAACTCAACTTTGGTTTCATCTGTTCACAGATTATTTTGCCAGTACTGCTGTGGAACATCCAGGTGCTCTTGTGCAAACTGTAAACGTGCAGCAATGTTTTTTGGACAGCAGTGGCTTCCTTTGTGGTATCCTCCCATGAAATCCATTCTTGTTTAGTGTTTTACGTATCATAGATTCGCTAACAGGGATGTTAGCATATGCCAGAGACTTTTATAAGTCTTTAGCTGACACTCTAGGATTCTTCTTCACCTCATCTTTACAGGACGGCCACTCCTAGGGAGAGTAGCAGCAGTGCTGAATTTTCTCCATTTATAGACAATTTGTCTTACCGTGGACTGATAAACAGCAAGGCTTTTGGAGAAACTTTTATAACCCTTTCAGGCTTTATGCAAGTCAACAATTCTTAATCATAGGTCTTCTGGGAGCTCTTTTGTGCGAGGCATCATTCACATCAGGCAATGCTTCTTGTGAAAAGCAAACCCAGAACTGGTGTGTTTTTTTATAGAGCAGGGCAGCTGTAACCAACACCTCCAATCTCATCTCATTGATTGGACTCCAGTTGGCTGACACCTCACTCAAATTCGCTCTTGTTGAGGTCATTAGTCTAGGGGGTTCACATACTTTTTCCACCTGCACTGTGAATGTTTACATGGTGTGTTAAAAAAACAAAACATGGTAACATTTAATTCTTTGTGTGTTATTAGTTTAAGCAGACTGTGATTGTCTATTGTTGTGACTTAGATGAAGATCAGATAACATTTTATGACTAAGGCTACTTTCACACCTGCGTTAGGTGCGGATCCGTCTGGTATCTGCACAGACGGATCCGCACCTATAATGCAAACGCTTGGATCCGTTCAGAATGGATCCGTTTGCATTACCATGATAATGCAAACGGATCCGTTTTGACTTTACATTGAAAGTCAATGGGGACGGATCCGTTTGAAAATTGAGCCATATTGTGTCAACTTCAAACGGATCCGTCCCCATTGACTTACATTGTAAGTCTGGACGGATCCGTTTGCCTCTGCACGGCCAGGCGGACACCCGAACGCTGCAAGCTGCGTTCAGGGGTCCGCCTGCTGAGCGGAGGACAAACGGTGCCAAACTGATGCATTCTGAGCGGATCCGCATCCACTCAGAATGCATTACGGCTGGACGGATCCGTTCGGGGCCACTTGCGAGAGCCTTCAAACGGAGCTCACAAGCGGACACCCGAACGCTAGTGTGAAAGTAGCCTAATTTGTGCAGAAATCCATATCATTCCAAAGGGTTCACATACTTTTTCTTGCAACTGTACATTAGGGATATTCCTGTTAAGGGTATGCAACGTTCTGTGGTATGATATCAGTGCATCAGTAGTTTCAATTGGTTTTTCATTATAGGCTACACAAGAGGAACTAGCAAAAGCCCAGTATGTTATCTTTACTGTATCTGTCTCCTGACACATTGAAAATCCCTGAGCTTGCTGTATAGGTAGTATCTGCCTGGCCCACAGCCCAGATGTGCTTCTTGATGGATGGGGCAAATTCATCAGTAATGAAGAAGGATGTTGAAGAACCACTGACTGAACAGAGCGAAGATAAAGCATAATAAAAACCAGAATAATCACCAGAAACGACATACTCTGCTTGCTACCAGCAGGCTCGAATAAATGTTAAAAACACCTAAATCTACTGTAGAAACAGTTCTGAGATTATCTGCTTCTTCACTAGTGCTGTGTGGATCTGACTCACATTAAACAGGGATGTCCATAGATGTAACACTAGCCTGCACCAAGGACTTCCACGAAAAGCTACTCCCCCCTCCCTAAAGGAGCTGATGCAGCACAGGGGAAGCCCGGCCAGTGACACTTTCTTGCTATGATCTCAGACAGGCAAGGACCTCCACATGCTGTGCCACCCTGCTGTCTAATCCAGGTGGTAGCAGCGAATTCCTCCAAGACGGAGCTGTGTGGTGGACCAACACAGGGGCATATTTTTTGGCTGCCTTTTTTTGGCTGCAATTTGACCGTAACATGCAAAAAAAAGACCCTAACAGTAACGAGTCCAGTACAAGATGTCCAAATGGAATTACCTGGGCACCAGAAATGCTCATGTGCACAGATCCTGTACGGCTTTACATGGCGCCCCTATGGCTCTGTCTCACTGAACCATAAGCACCCCATGCAGCGCCATACTTTTTCCTAGTTGCAGTGCACCTTCATATTGCACCATGGACCCGCAGCAGTTTCAGGGTGCATGAGCCCCTAGGGCTGTTTCACACGAGCGTGTGCAGTCTGGTAATCGCGCTCCGTGTGTGAACGGGATCCTCAGTTCTTGCAGGTGCGCATGGCATTATACGGATTTAAAATGCTATGTGCCTCTGCTTGACCCAATTTCTACAGAATGCACTTGCTGCAGATTAGAAATTTGCGGCATGTTCATTTTTCGGCATGGAAAAGCTCTGCAGAATGTGGATGAGGTTTATAACCTGCTGCAGGCTGGATCTACACAGGTAGAATTGGTAGCAATATGCCAGCGAGTGAGGAAAGACTATGCTAGGCTTCAGACCCTTAGTTTTAGTGATGGCCCACTGTCTCACCACTCGGACCCCCACGGATCAAAACTTTTGACACATCTCTATGGCACGTGAAAAGTTTTATGAAAGTGCAGTTAAAAAAAAAAACTGCACTGAAATGGTAAATAACACTTTATGGCTTCATTAAAAGCATAACTAAAACCAATTCATGAATCGTGACTAGATCAACAATTGAAGCAAATATTACCGGAGCCCCCCATGGACCTCTATTCAATAGGGGCAGAGAACCAAATGCTTTATTTAGAAAGCACTGGTGTGCAGCGCATACAAAAAGCTGAAGCAGCAGGTAGATTGTGATTTACAGCGCAGTCAGCTTTAGCACACGCATCACAGGGCGCACGTGATCCACATGTTGTTTTCCCCTAAAAGACAAGAATTCTATCCAAATGTCTGCAGAGATGAACAAAAACTCCATAAAGTGATCCACTGACTCTTCATTGCTGCAGATTAAAATGGTATTTAGATCCTATGCAGGGGGTGGGCAACCTGCGGCACTCCAGCTGTTTTGAAACTATAACTCCCAGCATGCATATTTGGTCTGCTCTTCTCAGAAATAAATGGAGCATGCTGGGAATCGAAGCTGCACAACAGCTGGAGTGCTGCAGGTTGCCCACCCCTGCAAGGGAATGACATATGGCTAGGATATGCCGTCACTGAGATCAGCAGGGAGGACCCTCATCAAAAGCTTAGAATGAAGGAGCCACAGATTCAGCACAGCAGTCTCTAAACCATCCCCCCCCCCCCCCCCTACCACCCATGCAGGGATACAGGGAACTGCAGCTAGCCCTTATCCCCCTAAATGGTGCCGTGCAGCAGGCATCCCTGTCCAGGGGGTGGCCAGGGCATACATCCTGCGCATCACACAAAGGCTGCATGCTCAGTTTTTCTGTGCGATGCAATCAATGAACAGACGCCGGATTTGTGCAACAACATGCAGTTGTGTCAGGCTCCAGCATAAAACAGGCCAGGCAAAACGGATGTGAGGGTATGGGGAGGAGTGATCGCTAATGTCATCGCTCTTTCCCAGTGCAGATTGTGTTTACACAGCACAAAAGATACAACTACCCGATGAACCAGCATTTTGCTCCTTCATCTGCGTGCATTTACACCGCCAGATAGTCGATAACTAGCGTTACGAGCGATACCTCTAACAATCGGAATCCCGGTTGCATTTCTGTTAATTCCTTAAAGGGAACCTGTCATGTGGATATTTGATTATAATCTAACTAATTATATACAATCATTAACTACTAAAAAGTACCTTAGATGTATTTACTAACTGGTGTGACAGATGGTTACCTCATAATATACACACAAAGATGCCGCATGCTAATGAGCTGATTTGAGTCCAGCGTGATGTCAGTGAGTCCAGCGTTTATTTAATTCAGAGCTATAGCCACTCCCCTGCCCACCTGCTGCTGGTTCATATGGAAACAAACTGTCAATCAGCAGCAGGTAGGGAGAGTCAGGAGCTCATGAATATTCATGACTCATCATTATCAGCTGGAGCTTTTCAATACAAGATGTTGGCAGATTGACTGGGTCAATTAAAGAAAGTGACCCAGCATTTTGCTAAGAGAATCAGTCGTCACTTATTTATGTTGCCCTTAGTTAGGACACCATAAAACTGGTAACAGGTTCCCTTCAAGTCAGACAGAGCTTTATTTTTGTTGGGGCTACCCCTGTATAAGCCAGAGCGGAAGGCAGCTAAGAAACAGCAGATATCCCTCTGGGAGGTTCAGCCAGGAAAAAAATAAAAAAATCCTTCTAGCTTTCACAGCCCAACAAAGTTACTTATCTAACTTTTTCCCAAAACATTCGGATTATACATCTGCGAACTAGTGATTATCATTAGCATCCGTATACTTATTATACCGGTCTAGAACATGTGCTTGCAGTGTAAATATTGGCTAACTACACGGATAGATTAAGCCTGAACCTTCAAACATAATCCCTTAATGCAAAAGGAAGATAAAAAGTACAACGAAGGCAAAGAAAAATAAAATAAAATGAAGACAGACTACTGAAACCTGTGACTTAAAGGTAGTATGTTATGAAAAGTATTTACTACCCACCCCAACAACTGGACTCCAGTCATCCTAAGAACGAAGGGTTCCTGAGACCCCGTGTCAATAGATTCACGCTGCCTGAACCACTTGCTCCCTCATTACAGAGAACGCTGCAGAACTAATTTATCAATGGGTCATCTGGGCAGCTCCCTGACCGATCTCTCTCTCTCTCTCTGGGTGGTATTACACTGCCTTGTTGCTGATAGATGCTAATCATCCATCGGCACTCGTTTGTCCTGGCCTGATACAAACTCTGGATGAGGGAGGAATAATCACTACCACAGTTGTTCCTCCCTCATTCTCTTCTAAAGATGATCGGCAGCACGTGCCTGGTTACACAGCGAGATGTGCTAAAGATAATTGGGCATCTTTCATCCTAATAAAAGATGTCCATCAACCGGTTACCGTACAGGGAGTGCAGAATTATTAGGCAAGTTGTATTTTTGAGGATTAATTTTATTATTGAACAACCACCATGTTCTCAATGAACCCAAAAAACTCATTAATATCAAAGCTGAATATTTTTGGAAGTAGTTTTTAGTTTGTTTTTAGTTTTAGCTATTTTAGGGGGATATCTGTGTGTGCAGGTGACTATTACGGTGCATAATTATTAGGCAACTTAACAAAAAACAAATATATACCCATTTCAATTATTTATTTTTACCAGTGAAACCAATATCACATCTCAACATTCACAAATATACATTTCTGACATTCAAAAACAAAACAAAAACAAATCAGTGACCAATATAGCCACCTTTCTTTGCAAGGACACTCAAAAGCCTGCCATCCATGGATTCTGTCAGTGTTTTGATCTGTTCACCATCAACATTGCGTGCAACAGCAGCAACCACAGCCTCCAGGACACTGTTCAGAGAGGTGTACTGTTTTCCCTCCTTGTAAATCTCACATTTGATGATGGACCACAGGTTCTCAATGGGGTTCAGATCAGGTGAACAAGGAGGCCGTGTCATTAGATTTTCTTCTTTTATACCCTTTCTTGCCAGCCACGCTGTGGAGTACTTGGACGCGTGTGATGGAGCATTGTCCTGCATGAAAATCATGTTTTTCTTGAAGGATGCAGACTTCTTCCTGTACCACTGCTTGAAGAAGGTGTCTTCCAGAAACTGGCAGTAGGACTGGGAGTTGAGCTTGACTCCATCCTCAAGCCGAAAAGGCCCCACAAGCTCATCTTTGATGATACCAGCCCAAACCAGTACTCCACCTCCACCTTGCTGGCGTCTGAGTCGGACTGGAGCTCTCTGCCCTTTACCAATCCAGCCACGGGCCCATCCATCTGGCCCATCAAGACTCACTCTCATTTCATCAGTCCATAAAACCTTAGAAAAATCAGTCTTGAGATATTTCTTGGCCCAGTCTTGACGTTTCAGCTTGTGTGTCTTGTTCAGTGGTGGTCGTCTTTCAGCCTTTCTTACCTTGGCCATGTCTCTGAGTATTGCACACCTTGTGCTTTTGGGCACTCCAGTGATGTTGCAGCTCTGAAATATGGCCAAACTGGTGGCAAGTGGCATCTTGGCAGCTGCACGCTTGACTTTTCTCAGTTCATGGGCAGTTATTTTGCGCCTTGGTTTTTCCACACGCTTCTTGCGACCCTGTTGACTATTTTGAATGAAACGCTTGATTGTTCGATGATCATGCTTCAGAAGCTTTGCAATTTTAAGAGTGCTGCATCCCTCTGCAAGATATCTCACTATTTTTGACTTTTCTGAGCCTGTCAAGTCCTTCTTTTGACCCATTTTGCCAAAGGAAAGGAAGTTGCCTAATAATTATGCACACCTAATATAGGGTGTTGATGTCATTAGACCACACCCCTTCTCATTACAGAAATGCACATCACCTAATATGCTTAATTGGTAGTAGGCTTTCGAGCCTATACAGCTTGGAGTAAGACAACATGCATAAAGAGGATGATGTGGTCAAAATACTAATTTGCCTAATAATTCTGCACGCAGTGTATATAGCTCGATGATACGGGCCAATTATCAAGAACGAGCGTTCGTATTCCCGATAACTGGCCTGAAATTGTGCAGTCTAATAGGGCCTTATATGTGTATAGGAAGAGACCTGTATATCAAAGAGATCCAGACGTGGAGATGCCCAGATGAGTATTCTTCCCATTCCTGGCTCCGACCTAACTTCTCTGAAATGCTACAGAGCTTCAGATTA
Source organism: Bufo bufo (assembly GCF_905171765.1). Lineage (NCBI taxonomy): Eukaryota > Metazoa > Chordata > Amphibia > Anura > Bufonidae > Bufo > Bufo bufo. The sequence goes on along the minus strand of NC_053393.1, from coordinate 439,757,609 downwards.
AAACATGGTTCTCTGTAAAGAGGGAGCCTGTCGGGATTGTATGCAGCATGAATCTACAGGCAGGTTCCTTCAAAGCAGTTGCACCCATATTAATGACAACTGAACCCCCAGAGTAACCTGGATGCTCCAGAATAGGTATTTACTAGAGTATTTATTCCAAAAGTAGACCTGTCTGTAGCCCTGGCTGACCGATGCTCTGTTGAATGAAATGCTTCACAGTAAAGAGTGGAAAACTTACAAGGTAATAACCAGGCTGTAAATATACAAGTTCACACCAACAGTTGCACAGAGAGTGCGGAGACAAGTGTGGAATGCACGGCAGAAGCTGTAACATTGCCTCGAGAGGAAAACCACCTCCGTACTTGACCTTCCAGACAGTTCCTCAGGCAGCTGGAGATCAAGACGGCTTTAACACGTTGAGCTTTGCACAGCATTGTCCAGATCCGCAGTTACTATCCTTCCTGGAATTGTTGTACCTTGTACTCCTCACATATTACTGGGAGGACTATGCCTTCCAGCCAAACTGCTCCAACCTCAAGGCAAGCAGAGACGTCTATGACATGAGCTAATGGAGAAAGTTAAAAGGGAAGGTGTTCTCTATATATATAGGCTCAAGGTTCAAGGCTCTCACAAGCGGTCCAAAACGGATCAGTTTGCATTGTAATGCATTCTGAATGGATAAGGATCGGCTCATAATGCATCAGTTTGCAGCGTTTTGGTGTCCGTCTGACAAAACTGAGCCAAACCGATAGAAAACGGATCCGTCCTCCATTGGTTTTCAATGGTGTTCAAGATGGATCTGTCTTGGCTATGTTAAAGATAATACAAACGGATCTGTTCTGAATGGATGCAGACGTTGCATTAGCTGAACGGATCCCTCCATGACAGATCCACACAAAACGCGAGTGTGAAAGTAGCCTAACTTTTGACAGTGATCTGGCGGTCTTCACTGTTCAGCGCAGTACTAAAAAAGGAAGATGTTCCTCACTCGCAGCACTGCCCTTACTGCCTCTCCCTTGGTAGGACCCCACCGATCTAGATAGATAACTTTTACCTACCGCAATACCCCTTTAACTCTAGGGTCAGTTTTTCCATAAATGTATGTTGAAAAAAATGTTTCTTTATAATTGCCCTACACAGTTAAAAAATAAATGACAGGGTGGGTTCACATCACGTTTTTCCCCATCCTTTTAACGTATACATTAAACGGATGCCTCAGACTGATACCTTACAGTGGCATCCGTTCCCCATAGGAGTTCCCTTGGAAAATAAAAAATAAAATAGTAACTGTATACTGGACTGCGCAGGATACAAGAACGCGGTGTGCTACATTTTTTTTGTAGGGTAAACGTTAAACGGAGTCAGAAAACGTGACGTGAAACCACCCTTACGCTTTAACTGATAAAAACTGCATTATTCCAACCTTTTCTTTCTTCTACTTTGTCTTTACCTTCTGCTGGAGAGGGGGTGAGCTGTGCGGGTATGTTCACGCGGCGGAAAATCCGACATGTCTTTGCCTTGGAATTTGCATCAGAAATCCTTAGCTGAAACTTGGATTTTCTGATGCATTTGCAACTGTACATGCTGCACATGTCCATAACATGCCTGCAAAACGAATACGCCGTATTCTTTCCGTATGGATCTTGCAAAACAAGGCTCCAAAGGCAGACGAAGCCCCTAATACTCCACTGCACAGAGCGCCATACGCAGTTCTAGAATACGTATGACTCTGCCGCGTGCACCGCGTCCAGATTGATAATGAACTTCTGCAAACTGGACATGTTTTCTGTCTCTTCAGGCCCTCCCAACAATAACTCAATTACCTGACAGACAAGGAGTTATGCTCGGCGCAGCCTATTAGCACATGACGTCCATTCAACACATAGTGTGCCGAGACGTAAATGATCCCAAATTAGAACAGCATGCCTGCAATCCACCCGAGCATCAGCAGTTCCCGAACTATACAGCATCGGCCGGCACGGGAATACACTCATCAAGAGCGGTCTTCATAGAAACGCTGCTTTCATTTAGACCTTTATAACTGAAACCTGGCTCTGAGCGATTCGCTTCTTGACAGTTATTGGTAAATCTCCTGGCAAAAAGGCCTGGAAAATATGCAGCAAGAAAGCCGCCCAGTATAAATCACAGTGCAATTGCTAACTTTTTAGACATTAAGTTTTCCATTACTATTTAACCCAAGCTGGGGAATGTATAGTAAATGGTGGCCTCCCTTAGAGACATCACCTCTGTTTAATGTCAAAAAATCGTCCATTTTTTATTTTTCGGTACAGCATTCACCCCAGGCATGGCTTAACAGTCAGTTTGCTATGGCAGGCCAAACAGGCTTCATAAGGCCCCAGACTGCCATATCAACCATTTAGAAGCCGTGGGGGTAAGGGTTCTCATTAGAGGAAAGACAGACTAGTGTTGAGCGAACTTGTGTTTTAAGTTCGGAGTCTAAAGTTCCGGTTATCGAAGTAACCCGTTATGGATTCTAAATTCCGTTATGGTCCGTGATAGTGGAATCAATAACGGGATACTTCGATAACCCGAACCCGAACTTCAGACGCCGAACTTAAAACACAAGTTTGCTCAACACTAACAGAGACCCAAACCTCTGAGGAGTTAAAAAGACTCTGGCACCAGTTTCATGGTGTCCTAAGGGCAACATAAACCAGTGACGGATACTTCGTAAAATGCTGGGTCACTTTCTTTAACTGAACCAGCCGATCTGCCAAAATCTAGCAAACCTTTAACCCCTTAGTGACCACCCATACGTGTTTTTACGGCGGTCACTAAGGGGCCTTAGGCTGGGCCGCCGCGTTTTTACGGCGGCCCAGTTTAAGCGCCGCGCCGCGCGGCTCCCCCGTGCAGCGGGGAGCGTGGACCTGGCTCTCACATGAGAGCCGGGTCCCTGCTCTAACAGCCCGGAACGGCAGGAGTGCCGATCCGGGTTGTTTAACCCTTTACATGCCGGGCGCAATGGCGCCCGCTGCATGTAAAGTGGTGACAGAGGGAGCGGACTCCCTCTGTCTCCCATCAGCACCCCGAAAATGCGATCGCGGGGTGCTGATGTGCTGGGAAGCTTACCTTGCTTCCGATGAGGGCCCGAGCCTGTCTTCAGTTACTTCCAGCAGGCTGTGCCTCTCTGGCGCAGCCTGCTGGTCAATGTTCGAATAGCATTGCTATTGAAATGCAATGCATTATAGAGATAATGCATTACATTTTAAAAGCAATCAAAATACTGTATATTATAGTCCCCTTGTGGGACTATTAAGTAGTAAAAAAAATAGAAAAAAAATACACATTTAATAAATAAAAAAAATTCCATAAAATAAAAAAATATGCCTTTTTTTCCATTGAAAATACGCTTTTCAATGAAAAAAATTGCAAAAAGAAAATATCCCCAATATGTTTGGTATTGCCGCGTCCGTAACGACCGGGACTACATAAATATTACATAAATTATCCCCTATGGTGAACGCCGTAAAAAATAAAAAATAAAAAAAGACAGAATTTCGAATTTATTCTTAGTTTCCACCGAAAAAAAACGTAATAACAAGCGATCAAAAAGCGGCATTTACTCCAAAATCATACCCATGAAAAATACAAGTTGTCTTTCAAAAATCAAGCCCTCACACAATTCCATATAAAAAAATAAAAAAAAGTTATGGGTCTTGTGAAGTGGCAATGCAAAATAATTTTTTGGGTTAATAAAAGGTGTTTTATTGCAAAAAAAAGTTGTAAAATGTAAACAAAATTATAAGTATTTAGTATCACTGTAATCGTACTGACCCAGAGAATAAAGATATTATGTTATTTGTACCGAAAAATGAAAGCCAAAAATGTATAATGTAAAAACGCAGTGGCAGTATTGCTATTTTTCCCCCATCTCCCTCCCAGAAAGAGTTAATAAAAGTTAATCAGAAAGTTATGTGTACCCCAAAATGGCGCCATTAAAAACTACAACTTGTCCCGTAAAAAACAAGCCCTCATAAAGCTATATAGATGAAAAAATAAAAAAGTTATAGCTCTTGGAACGAGACCATAAAAAAAGGAAGAAAAACGCTTGGTCATAAAGGCCCAAACAGGCTTGGTCACTAAGGGGTTAAAGGGATTCTGTCACCAGGATTAACGCTATAGCGATATTTATATGTGCCCATTAGTCTCCATGCCGGGTTTACAATGATCCCACTGTTTATGCTCTGTGTGTGTTAGATTCTTATAAAAACCGATCTTATTGATATGTAAATCACCTCTGTCAGGAGCCCAAGGGTTTATCCCACGATCTGTGGGAGCCCAGCCGCACCCATCGATCCGGAGCCCAGCACCGCCTACCACTTAATTTATTCACTCCACTATCCCTGACGTCAGTTTTTCTCAGTGCCGTAATCTTGCGCAGAGGGAGTCGGCGCATGCGCAGTTGACTCGTCGAAGCCGGTGCCAGTAGTCCACTGCGCCTGCGCGAGATTACGGCACTGAGAAGAACTGACGTCAGGGATAGTGGAGTGAATAAATTAAGTGGTAGGCGGTGCTGGGCACCAGATCGATGGGTGCAGCTGGGCTCCAACGGATCGTGGGACAACCCCTTGGGCTCCTGACAGAGGTGATTTACATATCAATAAGATCGGTTTTTATAAGAATCTAACACACACAGAACATAAACAGTGGGATCATTGTAAACCCGGCATGGAGACTAATGGGCACATATAAATATCGCTATAGCGTTAATCCTGGTGACAGAATCCCTTTAATGGAGACAAATCAGAAAGCAGCTTAGTAAGCAGATGAAAAATAGAAAAAACATTCAGGGCAAAGGTATCAAATCAAAGCCTTTAATTCCCTTTCTTACCAGCCTTGTGCATGCCAAGTGTTGAATACAGTAAAAAGTTCTGCTTTCATTCACCCCAGAACATGTTTAAAAAGGGAAATAATGAGCAAACCATGGACAACACCGAGTCTTCACTAAAACAGACACTAAATCAATGTCTAGACAGGGGCTTGCATAGTAATATATATAAATGATACATATGGGCAGTAATCTGAAATCTACTTTGATCAATGGTGATTTAGATTATAGCTTCTCCGAGTAACTGCTTGATCAAAAATGGGCAGTAATAACCGGATATTTCATTCATTTTGGTCACAATTCTGGCTTCAAAAAGTTGCAAAACAGGGACTTGTGACATTTCTACGCGGACGCTCCAGTTTTGAAAAGTGGGTGTGGTTTGCTATGTTAATTAGTTTGCCTCCAGAATTACCAGGTTGTCTCAATTTTGTTCCAGTAAAGGGGTGGGGTAGAAAGTGGAGTAACATCTCTAGATGCATCAAATTTACCTAACATCGTGCGACATTTGATCAATTTGGCCCAAATTACCGCAACGCAGATCCAAGCAAAACTGACTTTAAAAATTCCCAGAGGTGTTTAGTATCTACAGAAAATGCTCTGCTGAAAAACTGCATTTAAAATGACTGCTATATTTAGGCCAACTAGTGCTCCTGGAATTCCTCTTCTCGTCTCCTAATTTTAACTCAATTTGTCAAATCGCATCCGTGTCCCGGGAGAACAGCAGCAATAATTTCATTTCCATGCACAGGTTTAAAACTAAGCCTTTCCAGGTAAGAGTCAGTGTACAGGGAGCGGTAACACCAAATTAACACATTTGAACAGAGACCCAAGTGTTACAAGCCGACAGGGCTAACCACTGTGCCACCAGCTGTCAAACGCCATCACTTTTCTCAGTCTTTTCTTCTAAATGTCCTGGTCCCAAAAATGGGTAATTTTTTGTCCTCCTGGAAGAGGACAGGGCAGGGATGCTCCACACATGAAGTCAGACGTAGTCCTGGATGAGGACTCCCACTCCAGGGCTAAGATTAGAGGGAGGATGTCCTGTATGTCTTACGCCTCTTGCACACGACCGTATGGCTTTTCTGTATTTTGCAGCACGTTTTTCACTACTGATTCGTTTCAGTAGTGTTTACCCTTCCGTACCGTTTTGCCATTCCGTTTGTGATTCGTTTTTTGCGGATCGCAAATGGAAACATACAATAATGTTTAATTAGTAAGTACATAAAAAATTGGGCTGGGCATAACATTTTCAATAGATGGTCCCGCAAAAAGGGAACGGATATGGAAGACATACGGATGCATTCAGTATTTTTTTGCGGACCCATTGACTTGAATGGAGCCACGGATCATTATTTGCGGGCAATAATAGTTCTATCTTTCAGCGGAATGGAAATACGGAAATGGAATGCATACGGAGTACATTCAGTTTTTTTTTTTTTTGCGGAACCATTAAAATGAATGGTTCCGCATACGGACCGCAAACTGAATCCGCAAAAACAAAAAAAAAAGTGTGTGCGCAAGAGGCCTTAACCAGGGGATGGAATTTGAAGGGTTTTCTATAAGGGTACTTTCACACCAGCGTTGTTAGAATATCTTTTTTTTCTGGATCCGGATCCGCTAGACTTCTTCATTGAAATACCGGATCAGTCTTTCCTGTATCATCCAGAATAGTGGATCCGGTATTTATTTTTTTCAAAGCTAGAAAGAACGGCGCATGCGCATACCAGAAAGCCGGATCTGGCGTTAGGTGTAATTACACCTGCTCACCGCTGCAGATGCAACGGCCAGAAGGTAAACAGTGAAGAGGAGGCAGCGCTGGCACCGCGCTCACCTTCTCTTCAAACAGCTGATCGGAGGGGGTGTCGGGTGTCAGACTCCCGCCAATCTGATATTGATGACCTATCCTGAGGATAGATCATCAATAAACATAACTTGGACAACCCCTTTAATGCCGGATCCGGCAACTGCGGTAGTGTTCCGGGATTTTATCCGGAAAAAATACCGCAGCATGCTGCAGTATTTTATCCGGTCAAATACCGTACAATGGACGGAACGGAAGACATCTTGATGCATACTGAACAGATTGCTTTCCATTCAGAATGCATTGGGACAAAACTGTTGCGTTTTTTTCCGGTATTGAGACCCTTTACCGGATTTCAATACCGGAAAAGAATAACACAAATGTGAAAAGTACCCTAAGACGGGATTCTATGGGCCACATTCAACATACAGAGTTGTCCTACTTTGTTCATTTTGTCTTTTATGGTCTCAGGACGTGGCCGCTGAGAAAGGAATGAGGGCAACCAGTGACTGCATGGCTGCTGCCTACAGACGTTAATTAATAAGGAATTTATGAATACAATACGATAAAGTTCTAGTTTCTTTTACAATGTATTTTGTGAAGTCTTTAGCCATTATTTATCATGCCTTCATTCCAGAATTCTGGCTTCAAAAGGTTGCAAAATAGGGCTTTTTTGTCACTTTTTGCACTTGTGCAAATTTTTGAGACTTTTTGCATTTTTACACCACTCACTCCAGTTTTGGAATGTGGGTGAGGTTGTCTATGTTAAGGAGTTCGCCTCCAGATTTATCATTAACACTTTTTTAAAAGTCACAAAAAAGGTCACAATCTCACTCCAGCAGTAGGGTGAAGTAGGAAAACTGGAGTAGCTTTTCTAGACAATAATGTTAGGTTTAAAGGGGTTGTCTCACTTCTTCAAGTGGCATTTATCAGGTAGAGAAAGTGAATACAAGGCACTTACTAATGTATCGTTATTATCCATATTGCCTCCTTTGCTGGCTGGATTCATTTTTCCATCACATTATACACTGCTCATTTCTATGGTTACGACCACCCTGCAATCAGTGGTGGTCGCGCTTGCACACTTTAAGAAAAAGCATCAGCCCCTCTGGTGGCTGGGACCATGGGAGTGCGCATGGGTCAGCACTTTTTCCTATAGTGTGCAAGCACAACCACCACTGATAGATTGCAGGGTGGTAGTAACCATGGAAACGAGCAGTGTATAATGTGATGGAAAAATGTATCAAGCCAGCAAAGGAGGCAATATGGAGAATAACAATACATTAGTAAGTGCCTTGTATTCACTTTCTCTACCTGATAAATGCTATTTGCTTAAGTGAGACAACCCCTTTAAGGATAAGAAATTTGATAAATGTGGCATAAGGTAAACCAATGTAGACTCAAGCAAAACTGACCACATATTTCTCTCATGATAAATTCCACTCCCCATGCTGAGGATACCAATACATTTCTCTTCTCACTACTACTCATGGTGCCTAAGGCATGTACAGCTAGGACCACGCTCACTTTCATGATGGCATATTAGAAGCAAAATGCCAGAAGGGATGAACATCACAGAAGAGTCTTCTCACACTAGCAGTCAATTTAGAGAATGCTTAAAAAGGGAACCTGTCATCGGGATTTTGTGTATAGAGCTGAGGACATGGGTTGCTAGACGGCCGCTAGTACATCCGCAATACCCAGTCCCCAAAGCTAAAAAAAACGATTTAATACATATGCAAATTAACCTTAGATGAGTCCTGTCCCTGAGAGGAGTCCAGCGTGAAGGAGCCCAGCACCGCCACGCATCCTCAGAATCTCTTCCTTGCTCGACGTCAGAAAGCTAGAGCGCCGTAATCTCGCTGTGTGCGAGCTAGAGCATGCGCAGTTGGTTCCCTGGGGCTGATGCAAGCACATGGAAGGAACACCATGACTACACTGCGCATGCGCTAGCTCACGCATCGTGAGATTACGGCGCTCTAGATTTTTGACGTCGGGGAGCAAGGAAGAGATTTTGAGGATGCGAAGCAGTGCTGGGCTCCTTCACGCTGGACTCATCTCAGGGACAGAACTCATCAGAGGTTAAATTGCATATGTATCAAATAGTTTTTTTTACACAATAAAAGCACACAGAGCTATGGGGACTGGGTATTGCGGATGTGCTAGCGGCCATCTAGCAACCCATGCCCTCAGCTCTATACACAAAATCCCAACGACGGGTTCCCTATAAGGTATTTATGACTCAGGGAACAGAATACAAGTTCTTCATCCTAGGAACGGTATGTGCGTTAACCTCTGTACACTGCAATTATACTACTCAGCACAAATATGGTAGATATATATATATATATATATATATATATATATATATATATTTATTTATTATGCTCTGCATTGGATTCACAGGATAGTCAAAGCCACACTGAAATACAACCTTTAAAAAGGTATCCACACACCTTTAATAGCTGTACAGCAAATGCTTGTTATGCTGACTGATTCCTTCCAAATCCACCAAACGCCCAATTCGGTAAGACGAGCATGCATTGCCAGAGGGGAGAGGAAAGTAAAATGTATGTATGCTGAAATCCAATGCCTGACATGAGATCTGCCATCCGGGGAGATGTCATCAATATCAGATCGGTGAGGGTGTGACACCCGGCACCCCCGCAGATTAGCAGTATGAGGTGACGGCGCAGGCTGTTCTGCTGCTGTATGTCTATGGGAGTAAAGCAGCAGAGCAGGCCGAGAGAAAGGAGACTGCAAATACGCACAGCGCGCGCGGTCTACCCAAACAGCTAATTGGCAGGGTTGCCAGATGTCGGACGACGATCTGAGGATAGGTCATCAATATGAAAAAGCCCGGACTACCCCATTAAAGGGGTTGTGTTAATTCAGACAGTGGCATTTATCTTGTAGAGAAAGTGAATACAAGGCACTTACTAATGTATTGTTATTATCCATATTCCCTCCTTTGCTGGCTGGATTCATTTTTCCATTACATTATACACTGCTCGTATCCATGGTTACGACCACTATGCAATCCATCAGCAGTGGTCATGCTTACACACTAGGGTTTAATTGACTGGGAGGCCAGGTATGCGATACGGCTGGCACCCGCAGCCTACATTTGTATTAATGGTTTAATTATAGCCATTGGTGGCGCCCCACCCCCACCACCAGTATTATATTCATTTGTGGCAGTGGCCACAGGGTCCCCTTCCCTCCTCCTCAGTATCTTCATTGGTGGCAGTGGCAGCTTCTGTCCCCAGCAGTGACATTACGGGGCTCCGATCGGTTACGATGGCAGCCAGGACGCTACTAAAGCCTTCCATGGCTGCCCTGATAAGCTCCCTGCTGCTGTGTGCACAATGCACAGGGCAGCAGGGACAGTGTAAAGTCCTGTTCACCCTAATAGAGCTCTATTAGGGTGAATAGGACAAGGGTTCTAGGCTAATAGTTATTAAATAAAAAGTAAAAAAGAAATTAATAAAAAATGTTAAAAAAATATATATTTTTTAAAAACACCAAAATATTAAAAGTTTGAATCATCCCTATTCCAATTTTACATATAAAATATTGTGGGGATTCGCTCTGGTAGACAGGGTATGCGGACGCAGTACAGAGGCAAATTACCAGTTCTTAATTGTGTTTATTTACACATAAGGCAAAAACAAAATGTCACTTTGCAGTCTTTGTGTTAGTTCACACACAATGGAAAGTCCACATAGCAAAAATCACCTTGTTGGCAGTTCTTTTGTCACCTTGTCCCCCCAAAAATAGGATAGGACTGTTTTATTATGGGCCAAACGTTAGTACTTTTTTTGGGTTTTATTTTTCGACATTCCGCTCTGGAGGCGGACACCAAAACGCTGCCTGCAGCGTTTTGCTGTCTGCTTGACGATACTGAGCCAAACCGCTCAGTCCTGGCACACAATGTAAGTCAATGTGGCACAATCTGGCACAATAGAAAATGGATCCGTCCTCCATTGACTTTCAATGGAGTTCATGATGGATCCGTCTTGGCTATGTTACAGATAATAAAAACGGATCCGTTCATGATGGATGCATGCAGTTGTATTATTGTAACGGATCTGTTTTTGCAGATCCAAGACGGATCCGCCCAAAACGCGAGTGTGAAAGTAGCCTAAACCGTTATATGACGAATCCTACTGTAAGGCCTCTTTCACACGGGTGTTGTGGGAAAATGTGCGGGTGCGTTGCGGGAACACCCGCGATTTTTCCGCGCGAGTGCAAAACATTGTAATGCGTTTTGCACGCGCGTGAGAAAAATCGCGCATGTTTGGTACCCAAACCCGAACTTCTTCACAGAAGTTCGGGCTTGGGATCGGTGGTCTGTAAATAGTATTATTTTCCCTTATAACATGGTTATAACGGAAAATAGCATTCTGAATACAGAATGCAAAGTAAAATAGCGCTGGAGGGGTTAAAAAAAAAAAAAATATGTTTAACTCACCTTAGTCCACTTGATAGCGCAGCCGGCATCTGCTTCTGTATTCTTTCTTTAGGACCTGGGTAAAGGACCTTTGATGACGTCACTCCGGTCATCACATGGTACGTCACATGATCTTTTACCATGTTGAATCACCATGGTAAAAGATCATGTGACGTACCATGTGATGACCGGAGTGACGTCATCAAAGGTCCTGTAACTGTATTTAATGCTCACCATAGGTCCTTCAACAAAGGAGACACAAGGAGATGCCGGACTACGCGAGCAAGTGGACTAAGGTGAGTTAAATTATTATTATTATTTTTTTAACCCCTCCAGCGCTATTTTACTTTGCATTCTGTATTCAGAATGCTATTATTTTCCCTTATAACCATGTTATAAGGGAAAATAATAATGATCGGGTCTCCATCCCGATAGTCTCCTAGCAACAGTGTGTGAAAATCGCACTGCATCCGCACTTGCTTGCGGATGCTTGCGATTTTCACGCAACCCCATTCACTTCTATGGGGCCTGCGTTGTGTGAAAAACGCTGAATATAGAGCATGCTGCGATTTTCACGCAACGCATAAGTGATGCGTGAAAATCACCGCTCATCTGAACAGCCCCATAGAAATGAATGGGTCGGTATTCAGTGCGGGTGCAATGCATTCAACTCACGCATCGCATCCGCGCGGAATACTCGCCCGTGTGAAAGGGGCCTAAGTGACTTCACAGTCCGCCACTGGCCTTCCATCTGAGTACACATTTTCCATCTGCTTCCCAACTTTCCTTCACAGCTCTATGCCCAAAAACCTACAGAGACTCCAAAAGGGTCAAGCAATCTTAAAGCAGTGGAAAATTAACACAATCATCTTCAGCCTCAAATAAGATATTTTACGAAAAAGCAAATAACGTATACCTATCTCCATACTTTGATATAACAGTGCAGAGGACGAGGTATGCAAGGGGGAAGTGAACGCACGCCAGTACTAAGCTTTATTAAAGGGCATGTTTCAACAGGACGGTGAGCCTACAGAACAGGTGAAAATGGTGACCTTGTAGCCGTTACAGTGGAAACCCTTGTGGGGAATGGCAGGCAGTTCCCTCATCCTCGCTTTCTAAAATAGCTGAAATTCTATCAAGGTCACACAAGCCTGCAAGGGTGAACAAAACAAGCGCGACAAGCCTTTGTAGGAGCTTTACAGATTGCATTATAGCTAGGCTCTGGAGGCGATACAAGCATTTTCTGCTAGCTCTAAAATGATGTGATCAGGGACTGGTAATATTGTGATGCCTGCCTCAAAAAATGGGAGGTTTCCCGCTTGGACCCACAATTTAAAAGACATGTTAAAGGGGTTTTCCCATCACAGACAATTGGGGCATATCGCTAGGATATGTCTCCATTGTCGATAGGTGTGGGTCCCACCTCTGGGACCCGCACCTACAGCGAGAACGGAGTGGGGAAAGGTGGTGGAGGGCACACTGAGCATGTGCAGACGCCCTCCACTCATTTCTATGGGGCTGCTGAAAATAGCCGAGCACCGGCTCGACTATTTCCGTTGGCCCCCGTAGAAATTAATGGGAGCAGTGGCCACGCAAGCGCGGTGCACTCCCCATTCACTTGTATGGGGAGAGCGCTTGGCAGTGGCCGGACTTTGGGAAACCTGGGGTCCTTCAGCCACCACTCTCCCCACTCTGTTCTCGGTGTTGGTGCGGGTCCCAGAGGTGGGACCCACAACTATCAGACAATGTGGGCATATCCTAGCGATATGCCCCCCATTATCTGTGATGGGAATACCCCTTTAGGCATTAATTTCACCAATTAGAATCTAAAGAGAACCTGGCAACACCATTTCCTAATCAGCCTATATACCACTGTTTTCCCATGCTGTATGCCAAGAGAAATGCAGTCATAGCGTCATTCTTGGGAGAAGAGTCAAGCTATCCATGACCCCCCCCCCAAATCTAAACAAGCTTACTTTACGTAAATGACAGCTGATCGCATCCCCAATCACACATGAAATCCTGCGCATGCGCAGTAGTATCACTCACAGATTCGTCCCTCTTACAGCCCTCTGGTTTCCAGAGTCATTTGCAAGGGTGATGATTTGTGCACCAGAGCCAGCAAGCAATGGGATTCTACCCCAGACGTCAGGGATACAAACACAGGCAAATCAAATATGGAAAGCAGAGCCCAGTCCTGGCGTCATACCGCATCTAAGGCTATGTTCACATCTGCATTGACGGCTCCATTAGGATCCTCCGTCACAATGTTCATCAAAAATAGGGGAGAAAAAGTCCTGCTAAAAAGAAAAAAGTTCTCCTGAACGGAAAACCAAACGGATTCCAGTATAGTCAATGGGATCGGTTAGGTTCTGTTTGGGTCAGTTATTTCAGCTCTGCTGCTCCTATAACGGAACAGAAAGCGATAGCACTAATGTGAACGTAGCCCAGGACGCAGTGCTGATGACCGGCTCCTTTCAAGTAGAATAACATTTTCCCGGTGCTTATGAAGAACTATACAAACACTGACCTGAAAGTTAACGTCTTCCTTCTTGAAAATCAGTGCCCGAACTTCATCCGGATCGCCATTAAAAATTGCTTGAACCAGGGGAGGCTGTAAAAGAACAGAAACACAAATAATTATTCTATGCTGGAAAATAAAACAAGTTCCAGAAAACTGCTCTAAAATACATACAATTCAGTGATTACTCAGACCTTGGAAAAGGTCCTACAAGCAGCAAAAATCAGAAACCCTCATGAAATATATGCAGATTTTACGGAAATTAAGTCAAAATCTGCCACGGATTATTCCGATACATGTGAATGTACGCAGAGGTGTATTGTAAGCCTCAGTGACCACAGTAACTTCCAACCAAGCCGAAGCTTAAAATGTAGGCAAATGTGGTGTAGAGTGCTGTAACTATGGAAACCATATAACAACATGCAAATATTTACCATGTACGTGGCAATATAGAGTTAAAGATCGGCAGTCCGCAGCTATAGTAATACAAATGTTTAACAAGCGAAGAAAAAAAGGGTTTATTCTGTGGTTTGCCACGAGGCTCCCAGGCCTCATGGAAACATTCCTTCCAGCCCAGAACACAGGCTTTAAACAGACGAAATAGTGAAGTGTGACAAGGTTTCCATGGCTATAAATGTCCTACAGGCTTCTATCCAATGTTCGTCTTACAGAAGTATGGTAAAGGCATCAATTAGCGGATTGCAGTAAAAGAAAAACATGCAGCAATATATAGTCAAGCATACAAAAGATGGGCTTAAATACGGGTCTCTGTAAACCTTCACAAAAAAAAAAAAAAAATGATATACATAGAAATTGCCTCTTCAGTACTCTTACTTAAAGGGGTTGTGTTACTTCAGCAAGTAGAATTTATCAAGCAGAGAAAGTTAATACAAGGCACTTACTAATTGTCCATATTGCTTCCTTTGCTGGCTGGATTCATTTTTCCATCACATTATACACCGCTTATTTCCATGGTTATGACCAGCCTGCAATCCACCATAGGTGGTCGTGCTTGCACACTATAGGAAAAAGTGTCGGCCTCTCGGGTTGCCGGGACCGTGGCAGCGCACATAGGGCTGGTGTTTTCAATGAATCCAGCCAGCGAAGGGGGCAATATGGACAATTACAATACATTAGTAAGTGCTTTGTATTAACTTCCTCTACATGATAAAGGATATTTCCTGATGGATTTAGCATATTTGTCTGATCCCCTTTTTTTGCGAATTGCGCTCAGAGCCATTTCACTCTAAGAGTCCACACACAAAAAAAAACAAAAAAAAAAAACACAGCACATGGATGTCATCGTATATCCGTTCGAGCACTTTCTAGTACATGTCCTATTCTTGTCCGTACTGTGGGCAAGAATACTCATTTCTAGCAGTGGTAGTGTACACGGACGGTATTTGGATTTTGCAGACCCCTTGGTTTATGGACAGCAATATGCAGGAGGTTGTGTGCATGAGCCAGAAATGCATCCAAAAAAGCTGAGCGACATGTGAAATGGCCACCAATAAAGTTCAGACAGGGGCTGACATCCAGCTTTCCTAGTTTTCCAGACTTGTACTACTAGCTACAAAAAGGACAGCTTCTCTGTAGGTCAGGGATCAGAAACCTTTGGCACTGCAGGGGGCGTGAAACTACAACTTCCAGAAAGCACGCTTAGTTGGCGACTGCTCCATTCACTCCTGTGGGAGTTACATTCTGGGAATTGTAGTTTCAGAAGAGCTGGATCGCAGGAGGTTGCCGATCCCTGTTCTAGCTAAAACCGCGCTCATGCAGGGTATCGCCAAGCTTCCCAGGAAACGTAGAAATGGAGGAATACTATTTTGAACCATTCCTGTAGTTTACCTGCGATTTTTTTTCAGTCCTACGGAGACTAGGCTAATCACATTTGCAGTTTGTCATGGAGACTGAAAGTAAATTGAAGCACAACCACAGTCGCTAAACCCCAGCCTTACCAGCATAGCCTTAGGAGGTGGAGGACGATAGGGATTTCCATAGCGCGGTAACTTGGAGGGAAAGCTAGGGGACTCATCCTCCCCCTCCTCCAAGACCACAATACACACGCGGCTCATTCGATCTGGCTCTCTCTCGTGTGCTACTGAAACTGGAAAATAATGGCAGCAAGCCCACTCATGTCTTCACTCTATTCCGAGCCTCAAAATCATTATCAAAAAACTAAGAAAACTCCTTAATGACATCTCAGTTGATATAGAAAAAAATAATAATAAAAAATCAATACATAAAAAACTAAAACTACATCACTAATAAAACCAGGTAATATCCGGTGTATTCAGTGCAATATCTTGTAGACCACTGCAATGACACAAATCTGTAAAGCAAGCAAACATCCAGGGAGATGCAAGGAGGTTCTTTTCTGAGATGATAATCTAGGAAACAATTCAATAAGCGGCCATAAAAGTCTTCTTCACTTATTAATCAGGAGGAGGGGGGGGGGGGGGCAAAAAGAGTCAGTGCCCCCTGCAAGGTCAGTCACTAAACCAGACTAGTCAGCGCTTTCATGGCTGTGACAATTGCATCCTGCTGAATCAACCTTGGGTTTCTCAGATTATCCAAAAAGGGGTTTTCATTCATGGTCTTGCTTTTTTTCAAATCCGGGCGTTGGAATTCGATGGATAATCCGGCGGACCAAATCCCCGCTCTACAGAACAAGGAACAATGAAGCCCAAAGTGGGGAGCGCTCCGTCACTTCACTTGTGATGACTCAGACCACAAGGGAGCTGGGTACTCGTGGAGAAACGCTGCCGGCTAAATCCCAAAAGTCCCACATGACAGGAATACAGAGGATGTGTTTACTTCATTACGCCAGCCACGAGAAGCAGAAGCTAGGAATCGCCCCGAGCCCAGCTGTCAAAGGTTCTGCCACGCTAAAGCTTCGGAGGGGACTGCAGCACTTCAATTCACCTGGAGTTCGCAAAGTAGCACCCAGAGGCAAGGAGGCAACCTTTGTAATCCTCAACCAGAGCGGGCGTCCCTTTGCCCTTTAACGTGCAAACTGCTTCATTCTTCATGTCCCCATAAGCATCACACACTATTTAATAGGCTTTCTTTCGGCATCGCTGAATGACTCCTTTGTTGAGGAGATGCTTCTGCAGAGTCCTCGGCGAAGAGGTGGCTGGTAAGAGAGCAGAAGCAGCAGCCTCCAGCTGTACACACTGCAGAGCTGCAGAATGAAATGCCTAGTAATCACACGCTACCAGGAGCCTGAAGCCACCGCACTGGGTGAACCAGTAACTTCCTGTACCGAGGAGGGGCTTCGGCCCCCATTCTGCAGCGCTCACCAACAACATTGGTGGTTTAGTGACTAATCTGCATCCAGTGGGAGGGGGCACACTTTACGACCGAAGTTTCAACATTTTTTCCACGAAGATAAAATGGTACATTTGCCGTTAACCAGGACCAGCTTCAGCGAGGACTCTCTCAGTGCCACATGTGAAAGCAGTTATATAAGCAGGGCATGCCATTCACAGGATAAGCCCGGCTATTATCTCCTCAAAAAAAAAAAAAACTCCAAATCTCCAAGAATAGAAAAATAAGATCAAGCCGGGATTAAATGTTGCATTCTGGACGCCAGTCACATATGTTCAACAAAAGACCTGCTTATACAACGGCCCCAGGGGTATAAACTAGTCGGGGGAGGGGTACAGAGACCGCGTGCATGAGCAGCGCCCACCAGATTATGTCTGGGGGTCTGACAGATGCTAGATTTTTTTTCTTTTTCTAGCTCTCAGGAGCTGTGATTCAGCATTCCTACACTCCCGAAAGGCAAATCTGATACATTCACAGTGTTTTTGGTCAGTGTTTGATCAATGATTTCCATCAGTAATTGTAAAATCAGGTGCCGGTCAGGAACACAGAACAGGTGCAGATCTTTCCCTTAGGCCTCTTGCACACGAACAACCACCGTGAGGCAGCCGCAGCGGATCACGGACCCATTCACTTCAATGGGTCCGCAAATCCGGAGATGCGGAACGGAAGTACGGGACGAAACCCCACGGAAGCACTCCGTAGTGCTTCTGTAGGGTTCCGTTCCATTCCGCATCTCCAGATTTGTGGACCCATTGAAGCGAATGGGTCCGCATCCGTGATGCGGAATGCACACGGAACAGTGCCCGTGTATTGCAGATTTGCAAATGTGATCTGCAATACTGCCACGGAGCGCACATATTTGTGGGAAAGAGGCCTTACACCTCATCTCTGTAGCCTCCACTCCTGGTTTCGGCACACAATCACTGACTGTATAAATTAGGGCAGGGATGCCCAACCTGCAGCGCTCCAGCTGTTGTAAAACTACAACTCTTATCCATGCCCTGCTGTAGGCTGTCCAGGCATGCTGGGGGTTGTAGTTTTGCAACAGTTGGATGGCCGCAGGTTGGGCATCCCTGAATTAGGGTATCCGGACGTGTGCATCCCGCAGGCCCTATTGTAGAACCCTATACTTGTGCTTCAAAATGGACAAGAATAGGATGTGTTCTATGATTTGCAGAATGGCCGCACGGATGATATCAGAGTGCTGTCCGTATTTTTAGCAGCCCCATAGAAATAAATGGGTGCACGAGCAAAGCTCAAAAATGCAGACTGGACACAGACCGAATATACGGTCATGTGAATGCACCCTGAGCGCTTACGCTGAAGCTCTGCTGCACAGCACATGTTCCTATAACACATCCGTCGTTGTTGTCAAATTTTAGAAATGGCTTCCTTCAAACCAGATACAAAGTAGGGGTGAGTGGATGACCGGCACACTCTCATTGGCATCATCATGTAAAGTTACCACATCAGTAGTATCCACATAATTTTTTTGCCAATTCATCATCGACTCCTACACATTCTGGAGGTCCCTTTTAATCCCTTTAGCCACCGTGATGCATTGCTGTGCCGAGCCCTCCCCATACTTGGTGTGTGCGCGCGCTATCTGTATAATACAGCAGACACCCGGCCACAATGACGCCAAAACTGGTCATTTACCCCTCAGATGCTGCGTTCAATAGGGATCGTGGCATCTGTGAGGTTAGGGAGAAAATGACTTTCTCAAAATCTTATTTTTTTTAAAGTAGTAAAACAAAACAAAAAAAATATACCAATTTGGTGTCGCCGCAATAGTATTAAGTTAGTCATGTCATTTTTTGCGCACAGTGAACATCATAATATCAAAACCCTAAAAACCTTGACGGAATTGTCTTTTCAATTTAACCCAACAAAGTATTTTTTTCCCCCGTTTTCCAATACAAGACATGGTCAAATAAATGGTTCCACTAAAAAATACATCTTATCCCGCAAACTTTAATCCTCATATGGTTATACGAAAGTAAAATTAAAAATGTTCTGGCTATTGGAACATGGGAGAATATCCTAGTGTAGATTAAGAATGGGGCTACACAGTGATTTGACTGACGTCACGCATGTCCAAACACCCCTGTGTAGCAGAGCAGCCATTGCGACTCCATTCACATCAATGTATGCCATACACCAGGGCTGTGGAGTCGGTAGATAAATGTTCCGACTCCGACTCCTCAGTTTTATGTACTTCCGACTCCGACTCCTCTGTATTAATATGCGAATGTATTTTATACATTCCTTGAGGGAAAGAAACGCAACCTACCACAGGACTACTGGCTGGGAAGCCAACAGTCTACTGTATTGCACAGTTTAAGCAAAAGACAAACACAATGAAAACAAAGGAGGATTCAGGAAGGGGCATTTATTCTAAAACATGATTTTCCTAGGAGAATCCCATAGTCATGTTTAAAGTTTAAGCTAACAATCAGAGTTTACAAGTTTTTATAGCCTTAGCTAAATGACAGCAGTTTTTCCAATGGTTTACAGCTTCAGTCTTGAACTATTGGCCCTCCATTCCCTTCACTTATACAAGTGTCTCACTCTCTAGTCCTGCAAAAAACATATTTATTTAATCCCTTATCAGTGAGAGGCTAGGTTACACATGGACGCTGCGCTGCCTCTAAAAGCAGAACACAACACTATGGAAAGTATAAGTATTGCAGCTCCTAATTGTGCGTTGCGTGCCATATAGTGAAGCACATGAAAAGCATGCTTCTTCACGGTCACTTAACGTGTTCGTTTTGCGGTTACGTGAGGCACTGCATGCATTGGTCTTTATTCTTACAGTAGAGAAGTCATTAATTATAACTTTTTGTGAATTGGGACATTTAAACTTGTTTTTTTTAAATTCCAATCTAAATTTAGTAGGAGTCGGTGCATTGTTTGCCGACTCAGACTCCAGGTACCCAAAATTTCCCCCGACTCCGACTCCACAGCCCTGCATACTACAGCGAAGGTCGTCACAGCCAAGATCGCCGTGTAGCACCAAGCCTTCAAATGTTTTCTTTAAAGGGGTTTTCCAGGAGCTAAACATTGATGACCTATGCTCCAGATAGGTTATCAGTATCAGGCTGGTCGGGGTCCTAGTCCTGGCAACCCTACCGATCAACTGTTTAAAGGGGCTGCAGCATTCGAATAAGTGCTACATCCATCCTCTTCATACTTACCAAGCACAGTACAGTACATTGCATAGCGTCTACGCTTGGCAGCTGAACACCTTTAAAGGGGCTGTCCGGGTTCAGAGCTGAACCTGTACATAATCCCCTTTTTTACCCAGGCAGCCCCTCCGAGATGAGCATCAGAGCATTTCATGCTGCGATGCTCTCCTTTGCCTTGTGCTGTATCGCGCAGGGCAAGGGCTTTTTGTTTTGTTTTTCCAGGTAGGGGCTGTGTGTTTTAGGCTACTTCCACATTAGCGTTTTTCCGGCAGGGTTCAGAAAAATGTGTTATGAACGGATCCGGATGTATTATCTTTAACATAGCCAAGACGGATCCGTCATGAACTCCATTGAATGTCAATGGGGGTCGGATCTGTTTTCTATTGTGTCAGAGTTAAATCCGTCCCCATTGACTTGCATTGTGGGTCATGACGGATCTGTCTTGCTCAGCATCATGAGAATGGAACGGAATGCATTTTGGAGCATTCCGTTCTGTTCAGTTACATTTTGTCCCCATTGACAAAGAATGGGGACATAACGGAAGCATTTTTTTTCCGGTATTGAGACCCTATGACGGATCTCAATACTGGAAAATAGAAAGACCCACCCATCTGTGCCGGTGACGTCACTGGGATCACTGCTAGGTGGAAGCTTCTGCCTAGCTTACCTATGGAGAGCACGGTACGTCACCGGATCTAATGAAAAAGCCCTTGTCTGCACGATTCAGCACAGGGCAAGGGAGATGCTCATATCAGAGGGGCTTCCTGGGTGAAAAAGAGGATATGTCTGGGTTAAGCTCTGAATCCGGACAACCCCTTTAACTTGAATGGGACTGATCTGCAGAAAGGCATGGAGTCACACTCCAGACTGCAGCACTTGCCCGAGTGCTCTGCCTCCTACCAACAGGTGGAAATGAGGGGGGAGGAGTGATATATATATATATATATATATTATATTGTGAGACAGTGACAGGTCTCACTCAGGTTAGAGGCAAGGAAGGGGTGGATAGTGTGGTCCACACCCCTGTTCCACCACAGGCGAGAGAAGCTGGAGGTAATCAACCTGGCATAAGGCACCTCCCAGAGTGTCAGAAAGGGGGGGGGGGGGTGTTACCTGTGGACAGAGGCCTGGAGGCTCTGTCTGTGTGGTCTCAGCTGGGCAAGGCTGAGGGACCACGAGGCTAAGTGACAGCCTGGAATTTGGGGGACGCAGTGACGCCTGTGGTACAAGGGCCACAAGGTCAGAGTCGGGAGGACTGCTGGACCACAATCTCCCAAAGGGACTTGCGTTTGCTACAGCTTGGAGGCTGCTGGGCTAGCTGAGAAAGCTGCATGTTGTAACCGTGTCTGAACAGCACTCTATAGGTGAGTCAGGGATTCTGCACGATGTTTAGTTAGAGCCCAGCCGGGCAGACCCCGGAGAAGAGCTAACCCCCTACAATATAAATATAAATATATATATATATATATATATATATATATATATATATATATATATATATATATATATATATCCCGAAACACAGAGAAAATAGTTGGTGAGGCTGTCTCATTCATTCAGCCCATCAGAAGCCTACTGTATACAAAACTCCAAAACTGTGCGTGCTGTCTACAGATGGGTGTCTTTAGAAGACACAGACTTACAAGGTAAGCACCTATAGGTGGCACTACAAGGACCCATTTTGCATGTATAAACGGATACCTTTCTGTGATGAGAAAGGAGATCCTCTCATCCACAAACATCCTGAATGCTCAGGTCTGACATCAGCAAGGTAGACTCATGGGCCCTGATTTATCACACCTTCACTCCAGACTTCTGGCTTCAAAATGTTGCAAAACTTGAGACTTCTTGCATTTTTACACCGCTCACTCCGGTTGTGGGTGGTAAAAGTGGTCGTGGTTTGCTGTGTTAATGAGTTTCACTCCAGATTTATCTCTGAGGCTTTTTTTTCTCACTCCAATAGGAGGATGGAGTAGGAAAACGGCTTAGGTTTAAGGAGAAGAGAAATTCATCCGACAATCTGCGACATTTGATAAAAGTACGCCAACGCAGACTGAAGCAGAACTGATTTCAAGTATTGCCCTCATGATAAATTTTCCCCTGGAGTCGGCCTGGTACCTGGAAACATATGATTAGTGCCAAGCTGTAAAATGATCAGGAAACGGTGATATCATTTTACTTGCCAAAACGTACCCAACATACAGAGGCCAGAGCCAACATAACTGTCCTGTCGTAACCTTTTCCGAGCTTACAACCAAAATGAACACAGATGTTTAAAGGTGTATGCACAGCAGCCGTTACTAGTTACATAGTGGAGATGGGTGAGAAAGAGGACATAGATGGATGGATGGAAGGATAAATCCTAATTCTGCTTCCCCTCTACTGACCAGAGAAAAGCAAAGAAAAATTTATGGGGTTATACAGTAAAATATTATTGATGACCTGTATTATTATTGATGAGCTGTTTGGAGAGGTCGGTGCTCAGTAAGTAGGTTATCAGAATTTCCTGGATAACCCCTTTAAGAGGACCTGTCACTGGTCCTGACATAATATTAGTACCTGGTAGTGTTGGGCATGATCAGTACATGTCCTTCTGCTAATTTTCTTTCTCAGATCGGCTGCTCTGTTGGGGCGCTGTGCCCCCCGTTCTCTTTTGCCGCCATGTACGCTAATTAGTGTAATCGGCACAGTGAGGAGGAGATGGCCGTGTTCCTCAGGGGCGTCTCCTTCTCCCTGGCTGTGAGCTGTTCAATCACAGCAGAAAGAGTCACAGCCAGGGAGACAAAAAAAAAACTGGCTGTGATTAGACCACTCGCAGCCAATTAACCGCTCACCGTTAATTAGCGTACAGGGAGGCAAAAAAGAACTAGGAGCACAGCGCCCCAACGGAGCAGCCAATCTGCAAACAAAATAAAAATTAGCGCAGGGACATGTACTGATCACGTTGTACACTACCAGGTACTAAAATTGTACTGTCAGGACCATGGAAAGGTCCTCTGAAAGGCGAAAGCCAAAAGCCAAACTACTTTAGGGCGATTTTTTTTTTTTATGTGTGTGTTTGGATGGTAGAAAAACAAAAACGTATGTAAAAAGCACAAAATCTTGACGGCTTTTTTTTTTTTTTTTTTTACACGCCTGTAATTAAAAATGTAGTATAGCTGCTGAGTTATACAATAAAATCTATCTGTATAGCACAACCTGCTGTTTTGCTCTTTTCCTCATTTCTCTGTCCACCTCAGAAACATTGCTGAGGTGGACGCACCTGCTCAGTTGCATGGTTGAACTGTGACAGCTACAGGAAAAGAGCTGCGGCAAGTAGCACAAAACCTGGAGAAAGGACCTGAGCTGCCAGCTCAAGTAATCTAGCAGATAAATAGAAGCAATGAATGGGGAGGGCTCCGGATCCATGTGAGGTACAGGGCTGGTTTCAGCTTCTAATATGTGATGCTTGACTTTTTTTTTTTACATTAATCATGGGATAACCATTGCAAGATTGGTTCCACACACATTTTAAGGACACAATGTAATTTAATAGAAAAATATTAAATTATGAAACACTATTACCAGTGCATTTCCCTTTGTGGCATATATTTATTTTTATTTTATTTTTTTGGAGGAGGAGGGGGGGCGACGACGACGACTGTTTCTTATAATTTTTTCGATCAAGACATATCATGCCCTGGGCATGGCTTTTTCAGACATTTAACCCAAAGACAAAGATGAAAAAAAAATATATAAAAAATAAAATATGCCAAAAATGTGTAACAAAAAAAATATTCATAAAAAAAGCTTATAAAAAAGAAAAACCCACATCTGACTATGCCCTAAAAAGGTATAAAATAAAAAATAAAATATATAAACGAAAAAAAAAAAATGCATGAAATCATTCAGTACAGAAAGACCGCCTCCACCAGACTGCAGAAATATACATACGTCGTACGATGGACCATGTACAATGACTTTCTTTTGGATCTGTACTGAATCTAGCAGAAGTGCCAGAGGACAGGTCATCAATATCATGAAAGCCGACAACCCTTGAGGCTACTTTCACACTACCGTTCAGAGCGGATCCGTCTGGGGTCTGCCCAGACGGATCCGCTCATATAATGCAGACTTGGGATCCGTTCAGAACGGATCCGTCTGCATTATATTGTAGAAAAATTTCTAAGTGTAAAAGTAGCTTCAGACGGATCCGTCCAGACTTTACATTGAAAGTCAATGGGGGACGGATCCGTTTGAAGATTGAGCCATATTGTGTCATCTTCAAACGGATCCATCCCCATTGACTTACATTGTAAGTCTGGACGGATCCGCTTGCCTCCGCACGGCCAGGCGGACACCCGAACGCTGCAAGCGGCTGAACGCTGCCAGACTGATGCATTCTGAGCGGATCCGCGTCCACTCAGAATGCATTAGGGCAGTATGGATGCGTTCAGGGCCGCTTGTGAGCCCCTTCAAACGGAGCTCACAAGCGGACACCCGAACGCTAGTGTGAAAGTAGCCTAAGATGCTCCTAAGGGCCTTGCAATTTGGTAATGTACAACCACGCTCGGTGAGGTGGGGCCACAAATGGAAAGCAAGACCCTCTGCCGCAAGTCTGTGCGCTCCGTCTAGGGGGCAGGGCAATAAGAGAATGATATCACAGTATGGGCAGATGAAGCGCCATGCAACATCACTGATTTGTCCTCTGTATGTGGTCATGTGACCACAGGCCTCGGGGCAGAGTCCAAACCACACAAAAGTTATTAGTCAGTTGCTTTTTGGATTTCTCCAACATGTATTTCCGCCATATAGAAATACCCTTAGTCGGTGGAGTTATGCGCGAGTGTCAACAAATCTACTACAGGTTACTGAATTCAGCAACAGTCTCAGTGATTAAGTAGATGGATGGGACATTTTTCTTTCTACGTCTTGGCGGTTCCCCCCCCCCCTTTTTTTTTTTTATTCAAAAATCTCCAGTCACAAGGACCAGAGCAGAAAATGACTAATTTTTCCGTTGCTGCTGTGAATGAGTAGATGTGATGTGGTTAGGAAGGCCCAGTGATGTTGAGTCATCTCTCCGGACTTCTATAGTTACATCCACTGTCTCCACCCTAACACAGACCCAAACTGTGACTCATATCTGTCGGGGTATCCCAGATGGAGCCTCAGCGATTTCCCTCCTTTTTCGAATGGAGCCTTCAGCCCCGAGCCTCTCACATGGGAATCTTGGAAAGGACACAGATTTCCATCCCTTCATTTATTCGCGCTTCTCTGGTTTAGATTTCAATTGGATGAAGTTTGAGTTTGAATGTTGGGTGGAGTAGTGTGTCTCATGGTCTTGGATTCATACAGCGTTCTGGAATCTGCTTCCACTTCTGTTTGTGCTTCTGAGAATCCCAAGACGTTCTGCAGCTTGTCTAGGGGCTCAATACTGGAAGAAAAAACGGATCAGTTTTATGCTAATGCTTCTGAATGGAGAGCATTCCCTTCAGTATGCATCAGGAGGTCTTCAGTTCAGTCACTGTACGGTTTTTGGACGGAGAAAATACCGCAGCATGCTGCTGTATTTTCTCCGTCCAAAATTCCGGAACACTTGCCTGAATGCGCAGACCTTTAAAAATTTGAAAAATAATAAATACCGGATCCGTTTTTTCCAGATGACACTGGAAAAACAGATCCAGTATTGCAATGCATTTGTCAGTCCTGATCCTGATCAGTCTTCAAATAACATGCGTTTGTCTTTGGGGTGTTTGGGGGTCTCAGATGCCATAAAAACTTGATAAGACTGATTCAGATTCTACTAGCAGCTGCCAGAATTCTCATAGCAGTTTATTGGAAGAAGACTGAATTACCCCCAATAAAACAGTGGATTAGTAGATGCGATCAATTGTACCGCCTAGAACAGATGGCTCATTGGGATTCTCAAACACCTC
Organism: Bufo bufo; assembly: GCF_905171765.1. Lineage (NCBI taxonomy): Eukaryota > Metazoa > Chordata > Amphibia > Anura > Bufonidae > Bufo > Bufo bufo. The sequence continues at coordinate 439,731,552 of NC_053393.1, read as the reverse complement.
ATAGATTTGAGTCAATTTGGAAGCCTTGGAAAAATTTTAGAGGTTTTGCAGACTGATATATAACAATACGTCGAGCAAATACCAAAAAAATATTATTGCATAATCGCTTTAATGCATTATTCTTGCGTAACAATTCCTACCATACAGCTACATCACGGCGACTTCCTATTCCCTCCCCTACCCGCTTTTCCCGTAAACTTTTCCTCCCCCCCCTCCTCTCTCATTTTTCATTTGTTTTGTCACTAAGTGTATTGTCCGTTCACTTTAAAAATTGTACTATGTCAGATGTACTCTTCTATTGCTGCCCTTGCAGGGCTTATAAAGAATGTACAGTTTATATGTTGTAAAAACAATAAAAATAATTTTAAAACAAACAAATAACATGCGTTTGCATACAGTTTTCCTGATCAGGCAGGCAGTTCAGGCAACTGCAACGCAAGTGTGAAAGTACCCCAAGATACAGACATGTCTGCAGTTGGCAGATGACAAAATAGATGAGATTTTAAAAGTTTTTGTGAAAGATTCACAAAGAAATGATGGATTGACCTGACAAGTGGAGTTCATCTTTCACAATGTGTAGGGTGAAATCTGCGACAGATCTACATGTCACTTGTGTGGATTTTGGTGCGGTTTATGCCAAGGATTGCAGAAAATGCGTCCTGTATGTAACCTTATTGCTGTGCTGTCAGTTACAAAGCTATTTTTATTTGTGACGTTTTCACCGTTTACCTACTCACCATCGGCAGTGCAGCGGCCGTGCAGTGTATTAATTGCTGCACTTGAATGGGACGGAGCCGAAGTAATTATACTGCTGTGCCGCTGCAATGTCGACGGTGAGCAGCAGTGAAAAGGATGCAACGCAGGATAGGTCGACAGTATCAGATCGGCGAGGGGTCTGACTCCTGGGAACCCTGTATTTAGAAAAAATAAAACTCGTGCGAGCGCTGCAGTCTTCACCATTTACCTGCTCGCCGTCAGCACCGCAGCTCCTTCAGTCCACTCACTGGAAGGGGAAGAAGCTGTAGTAGATACACTCCGTTTCAAGTGAATGGGACGGAGGAGCTGCAGTGCTGACAGCGAGCAGGTAAACACTGAACAGAACACAGGAACGCTGCATTCTCTTCATACAGCTGACTGGCAGAGGTAGTATCGGGAGTCGGACCCCCACCGATCTGATGCTGATGACCTATCCTTAGGAAATAACAGGGGTCTAAGAAAAGATGCTTAAGAATGGTTATTTCACAGAGAATACAACCCATTAGTGTGAGGCCGCGTGCACACAACCGTGGTGTGTTGTGCGGACCGCAAATAACGGATACGCAAAACACGGATGGCGTCCGTGCACGTTCTGCAATTTGCGGAACGGCACGGACAGCCTTCAATATAAATGCCTATTCTTGTCCGCAAAGCGCAGACAAGAATAGGACATGTTATATTTTTTTAGCCGGGGCCAACGAACGGAGCAACGGATGCCGACAGCACACGGAGTGCTGTCCGCATCTTTGGCGGCCCCATTGAAGTAAATGGGTCCGCATCCGAGCCCCCAAACCGGCGGCTCGGATGCAGACCAAAACAACGGCCGGGTGCATGAGGCCTAAGAGACATGGCCGGAGAGCGGACCTCTAACAGGAAACAATACCCTGTTGCTGCAGTTAAGGAGGAACTCTCCTGACAAGCTTGTGTTATTAACTACTTGCATTCTTCATATAATAATAATTAAAGAGGAGCGAATTTCAGGTTATGAAATTCGTTCACGCGTCGTTTGGTGGTAGAAGCAGAATTGTGTTATGGATTCCGTTACCACGAACCATAACGCAATTCTATGACAGAATGCCTTTCAAGGTATACCTTTATTCATTCAGTCATAATAGAAGTCCATGGGCTGCATAACGAATCCGTCCTGTTTCCATTATGCAGGAGAGGACTCCCCTGCATAACAGAAACGAATGGAGCAGTGGACCAACATGTAATTCTAAGCTCCGTTCACAGAGGGGACGCCGGGACCCCTCGTTCTCATATCAAGATGCATTTTGGTAACTCCTACAGCAGCGTCGGTCGATGAGCCCGAATACATCCTCAAGTGCCCCCCAGAAATCAATGTACTTGTCATGCTAGCTATTGACAGTGCTTTGCACTACAATAAGGTTACATTCTTACACAACGCGTTTTGGCTGCAGAAAAATCGTCCACAATCCGTGGCAAAAACCACAACAAAATCCACAGAAGTTACATGTGGATCTGTCGCAGATTTCACCTGACAAATTAATCACCACTCGTCAATTTCTTTGTGAACCTTTCACAAAAGCTGTTAAAATCTCTTCCACTGCCAACCGCAGACATGTCTGTGTCTTAGACAAGATGAAGAACGTCTTGGGATTCTCAGAAGCACAAACAGAAGTGGAAGCAGATTCCAGAACGCTGTATGAATCCAAGACCATGAGACACACTACTCCACCCAACATTCAAACTCAAACTTCATCCAATTGAAATCTAAACCAGAGAAGCGCGAATAAATGAAGGGATGGAAATCTGTGTCCTTTCCAAGATTCCCATGTGAGAGGCTCGGGGCTGAAGGCTCCATTCGAAAAGGGGGGAAATCGCTGAGGCTCCATCTGGGATACCCCGACAGATATGAGTCACAGTTTGGGTCTGTGTTAGGGTGGAGACAGTGGATGTAACTATAGAAGTCCGGAGAGATGACTCAACATCACTGGGCCTTCCTAACCACATCACATCTACTCATTCACAGCAGCAACGGAAAAATTAGTCATTTTCTGCTCTGGTCCTTGTGACTGGAGATTCTGAAAAGGGTGGGGGGGGGGGGGGGGACGACCCTTCAAGACGCAGACAGAAAGACAGAACCAAAAACTATCCCATCCGTCTACTTAATCACAGACTTAATGTAGTAAATTTGCCGACACTCACATAACTACACTGACTAAGGGTTCATGCAAACAACCATATTTATCTTCAGTGTACTATCCACAGTTTTTGCGGCTAGCACACTGACCCGTCCTTTCCAATGGGGCCATGCACACATCCACATTTTTTTCCATATTCACGCGGCCGTTCTGCTAATTATAGAACACATTCTATTCTTGTCAGTTTTGCAGACATTAGCCACTTCTATAATTGGGACTGAGAAAAATGCAGATCGCACACGGAAGCTAACCCTATTTTGTGGATTCGCCGTTTGTGGACTTCAAAACGGATACAGTCCTGTGCAGGAGGCCTTGGGGCTGGGACACTGGAGGCAGGCAATGATTCTACTGTGCAAATGTCAAAGACTTTGTGAGGAATCTGTGCATCAGAAGAAAGAACGGGAGCGCGCAGTATCGGGAGGAAGGGGGAGCCTATGGAGCCATTTCAGGGACGTCATATCAAACAATCCCCAGGCCTGAGCTGCAGCAGCATAAAAAAAGCAGATGGAAAAGAATATGGATGCAAGTTAATGAAGACAACAACAGCAGGGACAGAAACACAGTGAGTAAACTAAAAATACTGCAAAGTGGCCAACCCCTTTAAGAAAGGACAACCAAGGAGGAGATTTATCAAGACCGGTATGTTCTGCACCAGTCTCAATATCCCCTGCACTATCGGAGGATGCACCAAGTAGAGCAGGCCTCGTCATATATTAGGTGCAACCCCCTGCAGTCTGTGCACCTAGCTCAGAGTTGCCATAGATTTTTGGCTTTGTTTGCACCAGAAAACTAGTGTAGTGTAAATTAAGATGCATTTGTCTTGGATATTGGCCCCATTCCTTTCCCACCCATTGCCATTCCTCTCTTGTGTAAAAAGAGACACTTGTGGACCCCCCCCCCCCCCCCACAAAAAAAAAAAATTATAATAAAAATAAGTCTGAAAACATGCAACTCGCGACTTTTTAAATCCATTTTTCTGGCGGCGCAAGGGCGAAGATAAATCTCCTAACTTCTTAGGCTGAGTTCACACGGGCGTTGCGGGAAAATGTGCGGGTGCGTTGCGGGAACACGCGCAATTTTTCCGCGCGATTGCAAAACATTGTAATGCGTTTTGCACTCGCGTGAGGAAAAATCGCGCATGTTTGGTATCGGTGTTTGGCTTGGGATCGGTGTTCTGTAGATTGTATTATTTTCCCTTATAAACATGGTTATAAGGGAAAATAATAGCATTCTGAATACAGAATGCATACTAAAATAGCGCTGGAGGGGTTAAAAAAAAAAATTCTAAAAATTTTACTCGCCTTAATCCACTTGATCGCGGAGCCGGCATCTCCTTCCGTCTTCATCTTAGCTGTGTGGAGCAACACGTGATGGATCATGTGATGACCGGAGTGACGTCACCACAGGTCCTGTTGCTCCACACAGCTAAGATGAAGACAGAAGGAGATGCCGGCTCTGCGAGCAAGTGGATTAAGGGGAGTTAAATTATTTATTTATTTATTTTTTAACCCCTCCAGCGCTATTTTAATATGCATTCTGTATTCAGAATGCTATTATTTTCCCTGATAACCATGTTATAAGGGAAAATAATTATGGTTGGGTCTCCATCCCGATCGTCTGCTAGCAACCGTGCGTGAAAATTGCACCGCATCCGCACTTGCTTGCGGATGCTTGCGATTTTCACGCCACCCCATGCACTTCTATGGGGCCTGCATTGCGTGAAAAACACAGAATATAGAGCATGCTGCGATTTTCACGCAACACACAAGTGATGCGTGAAAATCACCGCTCATGTGAACAGCCCCATAGAAATGAATGGGTCGGTATTCAGTGCGGGTGCAATGCGTTCACCTCCCGCATTGCACCCGCGCGGAATATACTCGCCCGTGTGAACTCAGCCTTAGTCTAACACACAGGAAATAAGGACAGGAGTCAGATCTGATTTCTGTGTAATAGCAATGCTTTTAGATTGTGGTAAAAGAAACAAATGTCTACTTGAGCAGAAGTCTGGCATGTGAAGAACATTCCATTTGAGCTGGAAAAGGAGGTATTTACATGCAACTCCTCCAGTCCAATTCAGAATAAATGGAAATGCACCCAGCACTTCAAAATCTGAAATTCCAATAGGCAGCGAAACGTAGAAACATACAAACCATTACTAAAATGTGGTGCCAAGCGCGGACGAACCAGCATACGTTCCAGTACGAGGTGAATACATGCAGCGCTATGTTATTCTGCGTCAGCCTGCGTTCATAAAGCGGAGGCGATATGAATGTGGTTTTAGTTGTCAGAAGCTTGGGCTGCGGTAGGTATTACAGAACATGGAAATCAGAAATGACATTCTGTGTTCACATGTCCGGTGAACGTTTCTGGCAGAGAATAGCCTAGCGGAGTTCACCGGATCCGGCACTCACCGATTCTCTAGATACCGATGGATCCCCATTGACCGTAATGAGGTCTAGCAATGATCGGTCTAATAACAAGGACAGGTGCACTCTGCGATCTTCCTAAGCCCTCAAACTAATGTTAAAATTGAGAGATTAGCCAACATGTCCTACTAAGAGGACACCTGAGCCCGAGCACCGCGCCAAGGTTTCTCAAGTAACTCGCCTACCTGAGCCATATGGGCAATACCAGGGGCCAGTGGGCGAATTACAGGAGTGTGAGGTCTGACTCACAGACAACTCACCAGTTACCTCCAGCATCTACCATGCCAGCAATGGGAGGAGGGAGAAGTCTGCGACTGCGAGTCCCACTGAAGACTGGCTGGTATGACCCAGGCTTCACAGTAGGACATGTTGGCTAATCTCTCAATTTTAAACATCAGTTTGAGGGCTTAGGAAGATCGCAGAGTGCACCTGTCCTTGTTAGATTGTTATACTGTTTATCACATCCACATAATTGCCATCTTGTGTAGGATGTCTTTTGTGGTACTTGTGGTCCGCTGCGGGCATCCTCCACTGTATGCATTTTTGCTGGGCATCGCCATTAGCAATGGGCCACAAGTGCAGGTTTTGCTCAATACATATATATATATATATATCCAGAAAAACGGGCGGCACTCCAAGAGATAAAAGAAAGTGAACCTTTATTCACCCACCACCTGGGTGAATAAAGGTTCACTTTCTTTTATCTCTTGGAGTGCCGCCCGTTTTTCTGGATTTATACATTGGGGTAAGAAGCCTATTCCCCTTGGGACGTGCACCCTAACTTCTACTGATCCTGTACCAGTGCCGCCTTTTTTCCTTGGTGTATATATATATATATATATATATATATATATATATATATATATATATATATATATATATACATATACATATACACACACACATACATACATACATAACTGCATATGGGTTTGAGCACTTCCTGCCTGTTTAAGGCTCCATTCACACGTCCGCAAAATGGGTGCGGAACGGGTGCGGACCCAATCATTCTCTATGGGGACGGAATTGATGCGGACAGCATACAGTGTGCTGTCTGCATCCGCAATTGCGGAGCGCGGCCCCAATCTTCGGGTCCGCAGCTCCGCAAAAGATAGAACATGTCCTATTCTTGTCCGCAACTTGCGGACAAGAAAAGGCATTTCTAGGGGGTGCCGGGCGGGTGTGTGGCGGATAAGCAATTTGCGGGTCCGCAACACACCACGGACGTGTAAATGGAGCCTAACACCACGCTATTTCTGTTAGTGTGCTAGCAGTGATCGGGCATAAATGCCGGCTGTTGGCCAGACAAAAACTGCTGCATGCAGTGGTGCATGAAGATGTGAACACTGACTTAAAGGGGTTGTCCAGGCTTTTACTATTGATGACCTATCCTCAGGATAGTACAAACAAACAGGTAACGGCAGCGAATTCTTTATTGGACAGACTTCCAGAAGTCGCTGGAGATGCGGCCGTGGTTTGGCTGATGCATTCCAGTGTGGTCATTTGATGGTCCGTGGGTGCTGCTCTACATCTACTATCCTCAGGATAGGTCATCAATATCAGATCGTCAGGGGTCCGATACCCGGCAACCCCGCTGTATGAGGAGACTGCGTGGACGTGCAGTCTCCCTTACTGTCCGCTGCTGCTGTCTATGGTCTTTGCCACGGACAGGAAAAGAGACCTGCAGGCCTACATTGAAATATACCCATGATAGGCCAGGTAGCCTCATGCAGGCTCCGGTCTATCGCCACCAAGGAACAGCTTCCCTGATGTGTTAACTGGGCTTTATAGTCTATCCACAGGATAGGGGTTAAGTATGTGATCATTGGGAGCTCGACTGCTGGGACCAGCACCATTCAGGGGTCCCCTTGTGCCTGTAAAAACAGAGCGGCAGGTTGAGTAGTTTGTATTGTGGAAAAACCTTTTTGATAATAATCATCCGTAGTTTCCAGGAACTCAAAGCGTCCAAACAGTAAAAGGAACTGGTAACGCCTGCATCGACTCCGTACATACAGGGGGCCCACGAAAAAGTAGCCCGCCTCTAATATCTCCAAATCAAACTGCCTAATAGTAAATCTGTCTTAGTTGCCCATAGCAACCAATCAGAGCTCAGCTTTCAGTTCCTATAGGGCTCTGAAAAAAAGAAAGCTGAGCTCTGAATGGTTGCTATGGGCAACTAAGACAGATTTACTATTAGGCAGTTTGATTTGGAGATATTGGAGGCGGGCTACTTTTTTGTGGGCCACCCTGTTATAATAGTTTTTTTTTTTTATATATATATTATAAAAAATATATATTTTAAGCAATACATAGCGTCCTAAATTCAATGTACATGTCCAGATTCTATTCCAACACCAATCATCTGGAACTCCACTGTGGAGTAGGGTTGTCACAATACCAACATTTTTATTCAATTTTGATACCATAAAAAAAAAAAAAAAAAGTACCGCGATACTCTATACCATGCGAAAAAAATATAACACCAAAAAACCTGCGTGCTTTCCATATTTTTTGGAACGTCCGGCCCATAATAGAACAGTCCTATCCTATTTTTGGGGGGGACAAGGTGACAAAAAAAATGGTGAATCTAATTTTTTCTTTTTTTCCTTACGGCGTTCACCAAATAGGAGATTTTTTTTTTATATTGTAATACATGATGGAGAAACCTAATGTGTATTTACTGCAGAAATCAGAGGCTAACCTTGAGGTCTCCGTTACAGTTCTGCAGTTTGCATGCTATAGATCCGGCTGTGGAATAAAAGGGGCTAATCCATGTATGGAAACCAGGCCAAGAAGAAGGGCAAGAAGGGCAAGAAGGGCAAGAAGGGCAAGAAGGGCAAGAAGGGCAAGAAGGGCAAGAAGGGCCAAAAGGGAGCCCCCCCCCCAACCCCCCCCGGTGAAACACTTTTTTCAAAAGCACGTGCAGGAAAATCCACTTTATATAAACCAGAGCAGATTTCGCATTGAAAACAATGGGAGATGTACTACATGCATATTGTGGTGCGGAGAAAAGGCCATGTGAACATGCCCTAAGGACATAAGCATAGTATGTGCGGCCAGCCTGCAGCCTGTGCGTTGTGTAAAAATCGCAGCATGCTATATATTCTCACGTTTTTCACGCAACGCAGGCCCCATAGAAGTTAATGGGGCTGCGTGAAAATCGCAAGCATCCGCAAGCAAGTTCGGATGCGGTGCGATTTTCACGCATGGTTGCTAGGAGATGATCGGGATGGGGACCCGATCATTATTATTTTCCCTTATAACATGGTTATAAGGGAAAATAATAGCATTCTCAATACAGAATGCTTAGTAAAATAGGGATGGAGGGGTTAAAAAAAAATAATAATAATTGAACTCACCTCATCCACTTGTTCGCTCAGCCCGGCTTCTCTTCTGTCTTCTTCTTTGATGACCTGGGAGGAAAAGGACCTGTGGTGACGTCACTGCACTCATCACATTGTCCATCACATGATCCATCACCGTGGTGAAGAAGTCCGGGTTCGGGTACCAAACATGCCGATTTTCCTCACGCGCGTGTGAAACGCATTAAAACGCTTTGCACTCACACTGAAAAATCACGCATTATCCCGCGACGCACCCGCATCCTATCCGGCCCTCACACGCGACGCCCGTGTGAAAGAGGCCTAAAAGTTTGGAATGGCCCAGCCCAGACCTGAATCCGATTGAAAACCTGTGGGGTGATCTGAAGAGGGCTGAGCACAGGAGATGCCCTCGCAATCTAACAGATTTGGAGTGTTTTTGCAAAGAAGAGTGGGCAAATCTTGCCAAATCAAAATGTGCCATGCTGATAGACTCATACCCAAAAGACTGAGTGCTGTAATAAAATCAAAAGGTGCTTCAACAAAGTATTTTTTAAGGGTGTGCACACTTATGCATCAATATTTTATTTTTATATTTTTTCTTCCCTCTACCTAAAAGATTTCAGTTTGTTTTTCAATTGAGTTGTACAGTTTATAGGTCACATTAAGGGTCCATTCACACGTCTGTGTGTGTTTTGCGGACCGCGCATCGCCGGCACTTAATAGAAAATGCCTAATCTTGTCCGCAATTGCGGACGAGAATAGGACATGTTCTATTTTTTTCGGGAACGGAATTGCAGACCCGCAATTCCGGATCCGGGCAGCACATAGTGTGGCCCCATAGAAATAAATGGGTCCGCAATTCCATTCTGCAAAATGCGTGTGAATGGACCCTAAAAAGGTGGAAAAAGTTCTGAAATGATTTATCTTTGTCTCATTTTTTTACATCACAGAAACCTGACATTTTAACAGGTGTGTGTAATCCACTGTATATTAAAAGCCCTGGATACAATTCACATGGGAATTAGGGATCTCACAAACAGTTCAAAACGGATCAGTTCAAAACGGATCAGTTCAGCCCCAATGCATTCTGAATGGATAAGGATCCGATCAGAATGAATCAGTTTGGCTCCGTTCAGCCTCCATTCCGCTCTGGATGCGGACAGCAAAACGCTGCTTACAGAGTTTTGGTGTCCGCCTGGCGATGCGGAGCCAAACAGATCCGTCCTGACTTACAATGTAAGACAATGGGAGCGGATCCGTTTTCACTGACACAATATGGTGCAATTGAAAACGGATCCGTCCCCCATTGACTTTCAATGTAAGTCAGGACGGATCCGTTTTGACTTTGTTCTTCATAATGCAAACGGATCCATTCTGAACGGATACAATCGTTTGCATTGTACAAACCGGATTCCAAAAAAGTTGGGACACTAAACAAATTGTGAATAAAAACTGAATGCGATGATGTGGAGATGGCAAAGGTCAATATTTTATTTGTAATAGAACGTAGATGACAGATCAAACGTTTAATCCGAGTAAATGTATCATTTTAAAGGAAAAATACGTTGATTCCAATTTTCACGGTGTCAACAAATCCCAAAAAAGTTGGGACAAGTAGCAATAAGAGGCTGGAAAAAGTAAATTTGAGCATAACGAAGAGCTGGAAGACCAATTAACACTAATTAGGTCAATTGGCAACATGATTGGGTACAAAAAGAGCTTCTCAGAGTGGCAGTGTCTCTCAGAAGCCAAGATGGGTAGAGGATCACCAATTCCCACAATGTTGCGCAGAAAGATAGTGGAGCAATATCAGAAAGGTGTTACCCAGCGAAAAATTGCAAAGACTTTGCATCTATCATCATCAACTGTGCATAACATCATCCGAAGATTCAGAGAATCTGGAACAATCTCTGTGCGTAAGGGTCAAGGCCGTAAAACCATACTGGATGCCCGTGATCTCCGGACCCTTAAACGACACTGCACCACAAACAGGAATGCTACTGTAAAGGAAATCACAGAATGGGCTCAGGAATACTTCCAGAAACCATTGTCAGTGAACACAATCCACCGTGCCATCCGCCGTTGCCAGCTGAAACTCTACAGTGCAAAGAAGAAGCCATTTCTAAGCAAGATCCACAAGCTCAGGCGGTTTCACTGGGCCAGGGATCATTTAAAATGGAGTGTGGCAAAATGGAAGACTGTTCTGTGGTCAGACGAGTCACGATTCGAAGTTCTTCTTGGAAATCTGGGACGCCATGTCATCCGGACCAAAGAGGACAAGGACAACCCAAGTTGTTATCAACGCTCAGTTCAGAAGCCTGCATCTCTGATGGTATGGGGTTGCATGAGTGCGTGTGGCATGGGCAGCTTGCATGTCTGGAAAGGCACCATCAATGCAGAAAAATATATTCAGGTTCTAGAACAACATATGCTCCCATCCAGACGTCATCTCTTTCAGGGAAGACCCTGCATTTTTCAACAAGATAATGCCAGACCACATTCTGCATCAATCACAACATCATGGCTGCGTAGGAGAAGGATCCGGGTACTGAAATGGCCAGTCTGCAGTCCAGATCTTTCACCTATAGAGAACATTTGGCGCATCATAAAGAGGAAGGTGCAACAAAGAAGGCCCAAGACGATTGAACATTTAGAGGCCTGTATTAGACAAGAATGGGAGAGCATTCCCATTTCTAAACTTGAGAAACTGGTCTCCTCGGTCCCCAGACGTCTGTTGAGTGTTGTAAGAAGAAGGGGAGATGCCACACAGTGGTGAAAATGGCCTTGTCCCAACTTTTTGGGGATTTGGTGACACCATGAAATTCTGATTCAACATATTTTTCCCTTAAAATGGTACATTTTCTCAGTTTAAACTTTTGTTCCGTGATTTATGTTCTATTCTGAATAAAATATTAGAAGTTGGCACCTCCACATCATTGCATTCAGTTTTTATTCACGATTTGTATAGTGTCCTTTTTTGGAATCCGGTTTGTAGATGCGGATCCGTCTGTGCAGATACCAAACAGATCCGCACCTAACGCGAGTATGAAAGTAGCCTTAAACTTACAAGGATGAAATTGCCCTTGAATTCCTCTAAGCTACATGCTCCAGGGCGAGATGCAGAGTGGACTATCAGAAGGGAACGCATCATGATCCAAGGACTAGAAGCCAGCAAACCCAAATGCTGAGCGCTTTTCTGCTATTCCAGTAAAACCACAAAAAAATAAAACACCACCCAGTTAACTTGTATATTTCATGTGTGCTGACCATGTAACCCTACCAGTCCATGTCACTCTGCCTGCTGCTGATTTCGCAGTGTAAGGGCTCATGCACACAACTGAGCTGTGTTTTCCGGGCCGCAAATTGTGGATCCGCAAAACACAGATGCCAGCCGTGTGCATTCCACAATTTGCATAACAGAACAGACAGCCCATGATAGAACTGCCTATTTTTGTCTGCAAAACTGGCAAGAATAGGCCAGTCCATTCCAGGGTCACGGAACGGACTTGAGGATGCGGACAGCACACAGAGTGCTGCCTGCATCTTTTGAGGCACCAAGTGAATGGGTCCGCACAAACAGTCGTGTGCATGAGCCCTAACGATCACTCACACGTCCATAGTTTTGATCCACAGCGGATCCCATTTTTTTTTGGGATCGGAAGCGGATCCATTTATCTTAATGAGGCTGCAAAAGATTCGGACAGCGCACCATGTGCTATCCGTATACACAAGTCCGTTCCGCGGCCTCGCAAAAATATTGAATATGTCCTCTTCTTGTCCGTTTTAGAACATTTCTGCAGGAGAAAGAAAGTATCCGTGTTTTGTGGATCCACAGTTTGTGGACAGCAAAAACGGAAAATGGAAACGGTCGTGTGCAGGAGCCCTTAATGTGAAGGTCATACAGCACGATCCCACTGAACAGATGGGTGACTGCTGCAGTGCAGGTGGTGCGCCTATAGATGTCAGTCAGGAAATACACAGAGCAGCTTCAACGTCATTTACTTTTTTTTTTTTTTTTTTTTTTAAATGCTTAGCGTTCATGTTTACTGAACAGCATCCATTTATTATACGTGGAGTTTAGGCAGCAGTGATGTTCGAGCCTTCCTAGCACAGCATCACAGTACTTGGGAAGGCACTTTTTTGTTTTTCAGGTTTTGCTGCCACCTAGTGGGAAAAAGATGTAATTTGTCACAGCTAGGCAAACCGCTCAGCCAATGATATTAACCTTCCCATAACCACAAAATAAATGTATGGACAGAGGAGCAAATATTCCTGTGCTCGCGTTGTGGCTGTCACATGATATTTCGGTTGATCAGAAGATGCCGCTGTTTTTCTACGGCACAGGACGGCCATTTTTTTAGGGCCTGCCTGCCGCAGCAGTGAGTAGAGGTATAAGTGTCATCATGGTCATGCATCCTGCCAGCGGCTCCGGATGTGAAGCTTCATTTCTTCACACTGTAGACATCTCCTCTTAACAAACATTACACAACAGACAGCATCAGGAAGGCTTGTTGCCTAAATAACGTATCTAGTGATCAACGGGCGCCGGGCCCATGGTCCCCGTTATATTTTATTTGCTATGTATACAAAAGACTCTGAAGAGGGAAAGCTTTCTGTAAGGGCCCATTTCTGTTTGCATCCATTCCGCATTTTTTGCAGATCGGATGCGGACCCATTTCATTTCAATGTGGCTGCAGAAGACTCGGACAGCACACCCCGTACTGTCTGCATCCGTATGTCTGTTCCGCTGCCCTGCAAAAAAGATAGAACATGTCCCATTCATGTCCCATTCTTGCATTTCATATCATGAAGAGCAGTATGTTCAGTTCCGGAAAATGTTGAAGGCACACAGCCGCTATCAGTGTTTTGAGGATCTGCACAGTCATGTGAATGAGCCCTAAGAGGAAGCTGCAGCCATGCGATCAAGTCAAGCATTACTGTAGTAGCTGCTCATCTTCCTGCCCTGGGTTACGGGCTAGTACTACATGTACACACTCGAGGAGCTGAGCTTCGGGATCCCATGTCGTGGTACCAAATAAAAAATGTAAATCTATTTTCTTAGGGTACTTAAAACACAAATTTGGCTCTGGTGTTTTATACCTTTTTTTTTTTATAAGTTTTTTTGCTACCGTTTTTTGTGGCACACAGAGTGTCTTACCATTAGCACTTTTTTCATGTTGTTTTTACCCCTTATAGAATAGGTAATGTCAAAACACCTGAAAAAGTGTGTGTGTGTGGAGGAAATCGCTTAGTGGTGTGTCCTGCATAGTCTCTAATAACATCTGGAGCTGGAAGTTTTAATAAAAAAATAAAATAAAAAGTAATTTAAAGGGGATGCACAAGTTCGGCTTCATATTTTCGGTTCATGTCCGATCCATATTAATTTCTATGGGGCTGCAAAAAACGCTGACAGCACATGGATGTCATGCCGCAGAACATGTCTTATTCTTTTCCGTTTTGTAGTCAAGAATAGGCATTTTAAATGTGGGATACACACGGCCAGTATCCACATTTTGCAGATCTGTGCCTTCCAGGCTGCAAAATGGATACGGCTGTGTGAATATAGCCTAAGTGATCTCAAACCTGGGCCTCACAAGCAGTTGCAAAAGTGCAACCCCCAGCATGCTCCGACAGCCTGTAGGGCATGAAGAAAACTCATTTTAGTGCGATATAGGCTGGATACCATTGCACTAGATCAGAATTTTTTTTTAATAAAAATAATAATAATCCTACTACAGATGTAAATTATAGGAAGTGCCAGAGATTGTCAAGTGAGGGGGTTTTCTTTAGCAATAGTAACATTTCTTGGGCAGAGGCAGCTTATAATGTGGACTTGATAGGACAACTATCTTTTTTCACTCCTTAAGTTGCACTCTCTCCTCACAAACCTGGGGGAAAATGGCAGTGTGTCTTCTAAAACAAATACTAACGAGCGCCTCCAATATGGAAGCGTGCTCATTAGTTTTCTGTAGGACCGAATAGCATTGAATATAGAGCTCCTGGTGCTGGCTTAACTCTCCACTCCCTGGTGTTCTGTTGCCTCCACGCTGCGCTGTGTCCTGTCACGTAATCACGCACTATGATGTGACAACATACAACATCTGGTCACATTTCAGCACTGCAGAAACAGCACACGATCTCCAGAGTGGAGGCGCCATCCGGAGCAGGAGAGGCAAGTCCTGTTATTTATTTCATGTCTGATGAGGACTGGGGGTCTGATCTGAGGTCTGATGAAATACTTCTTATTTTCCTCCTCTAAAACCAAAGTGAGTCTTATGGTCAGGTATGTTTTATAGCGTGAAAAATACGGTACTTTTTGCTGATTTATTACAGAACAACCTTCTAGTTTTAATTAATGCCTAAGATGGCATAGAGAGAAGTGGAGATTGCCTTGGGTGACTTATCAGTCATTAGAATAACAAGCTCCCTACATATTACAGACCAATCCCAAAACATGTGAAGGGGCAGGATGCCCAGACAACCAACAGCAGCCATCTTGTGCATCAGTGGAAGTCTCCGCTAACAAGCCTCACTAACAAAAAAAAAAAAAAAATAGGCCCTTTTACCTTATGTCAGAAGATTCTCGGTATCAGAGGGGCATTTTCAGACTACCGTTTTTCACAAAAATAAAAAATAAATCTTAGGTCTGCTATTGAAAACAGTGTTCTTGTACTGGCTGCCATTGTTATGTACAAATGTAGCCGAGCTAAAATTGACTCTGATAAGTCTGATAACACGTCCTGTGCAAGCGCATTTATCCAAGTAACTATGAGGGTAAAAATGTTAGTCCTCATTCGCACATCAGTGTTTGAGATGAGCTACATGACAAGATGGTCAGTGGGTCACCTGTGAAGATGTCCCTGAAGGATCTGTGTTTGGTCCGTGTGTCCATTTTTTTTGCCCTCTTTGTGACATCCTCATTCCACAGACGCTTCTAGGATGAAAATTAATTTCCAGAGCATCTCCCACGAATGGTCCATGAACAGATGGCATCCATGTTGTGTCTGATTTTCACGGACCATAATGCGCGTGAGAAATCGGTAATCACGAATATAGGACACGCTTCCTTGGTGTCACTGACCCACGGTTCGTGGAAAACCACTGATGTGTTAATATACAAATTAAAGTTAACGGGTATGTGTTCTGTCAGTGGAGAGCACGGACATCACACATTCGCAAATCACTGACGTGTGACAGAGGCCTTAGAGATAGGGTGTGAATTTATTTGGAAAACTGAAAACGCATGGTGAATGACGTTCTGAAATCTCAGTTTTTAACCGCAAGATAAGGGCCGGTTTATCAGCGATTGGCTTACACCAATCTGCTATTTAGCAGGAACAGAGCACCGAAAATAACGGACCCATAATATGACGGACAGCAGCAGCGCCTGACGGACTGCAACGACCATAGTGGGTTTCATGGGGTTTACCAGACAAAATAGTGCAGCAAAAGAACACTGCCAATGCAGATGTGAACACCCGCTAAAATGCCATGAAGATAGACCATGCTAGTCAGCACCCTCTGCCATGTTAAAAACATCAGTGATAATTTCATTTATTACATGACAAGAACATTTACTTCCCCATCTGCAAATATGAGGCCTCTCTGTTGGAAAGATGAGTCTACAGATAAAGACACCTCTTGTCACCAACATAGCACGTTCTCAGATATATATAACGCTAAGAATATGGATGAGTCAGGGCCCATAAAAAGAAAACCCTGAAACTCCTTCTTAATTACGGAGCGAGCTCTGCATATCATTACAGGATCACTGCAGGGGTTTGCATGTAAAAAAATAAAGCTGTACTTCACAGGAGAAGAATTCTATTAAACAGATAAGATACTGCAGTCCCTAATACAGGGGCCCACACTCTCTGATGTGGGTGCACCTTGGTTTTGGTGTAAACTGAAGGTTTAGAGCAGAGATCAGCAACCTTTGGTGCGCCACCAGCTGTGAAACAACAACTCCCAGCATGCTCACTGAGGAATTTTTCATATTTCTGTGAAAAAAATCTATCCATATTCCATCCATGAAGGATCAGCGTTTGGTGTGTGTGTCAGTTTTTTGCCCTCTGTGTTCAGACACTGCTCAGCTGAAAATTACATTTCCAAAGCATCACCAGTGGTCAGTGAAAAACGGACCAAACACAGATGACATCCATATCGTGTTAGTGATTTTTAACAGACCTAAGACTAAAATGGGCCCGCTTGGTCCACATCCCTGATCAAAGTGGTGCGTGTGTCAGTTTTTGTTTTTTTTCACTGATCCATGGTCAATAAAAAAAAAAAAAAATACTGAAGTGTGAACAAACACATTAAAATCAATGGGTACGTGTGCTGCCCCTGGAAACGTCCGTGAAAAATAGAAATATGAACAAGGTCTTAACTTTCTTGTAATTCCGACAGAAGAAGGATTGTTTCAGAACAAGCAGAGCGCCGAAGATTACTGATCCTTGTTTTACAGAAATTATTCATGGGAAAAGGGGTGTGACTCTACAAAAAGGAGGCGTGGCCTAAGATTTGCCTTTCTTGACAAAGTTCTGACATAAAATTCAAGGCGCAAAGTAAGCCAACCAATAGTTGGTGCAGAGGAAGACAAAAGTATCTAGCTCTGCACTTTTTTTTTTTTTTTTTTTAACATTTTGCAGATTTTTAACAAAAATACAATACATTAGTACAGAGGTCGCAATAACGCCTGTACAAGCGTCTATGACGCTTGTTCAGGCGATTTTACTCCCTGGAAAGTCTAAGGCATACCAATACACCTTAGACTTTTCCCCCACATTTATCAGCGCAGTGAGCGCAGCGATGCTGCCTTTGCATGAAATAACAAAGCTCCTTACAGCAAGGAGCTTTGTTATTGGCGCGTCAGAGCAATACAGGTCAGGTCAGGCAGCGGAAGCCGGCGGGAGCTGGAAGGAGAATGGGCTGGCTGTAGTAAGGAGAACAGGGCACGCTGCCCAAGGACCCTGGCAAACATGACACTGCCACTAGAGAGCTAAGGAGCCGTGGACTCATGTGACTGGTCTGAGAGAAGATCTGGGCCTGTGACCCCCCGGCCGTGTTGTTGTAGCAGTGAAAAGCCCGGCCTGTCAGTCTTCAAGTAAGCGATTCCCTTCTCCCCCAATCATGGGATCCTGTCATTTTAACAGACAAAAAGGTGCTGCATGAGGCTTTTTTGTCTGGTCTTTCAACAGAATCTGCAACAGAGGCTCCAAAGGCAGCCTTCACAGGCAGATGTGAGCAAGCGAGTGCAGGCCTATGTATTAGGTATTTTAATTACCGTAACTTTAGGGTGGGAGGATTTGAAGAAATCGTTTCATAACATCATCCCCCTCAGAGGGTGGCAGTCGGTCTCTACGTAAAGTTATCTAAAGCCAACGATCGATAAACGCATTCATTTTGCTTTGTCTTACATTTCCAGCAGTTCTTTTACAACATGAGATGGATGGAAGAAGCGCTAATGAGGTCGGATGGAGAGAAATGTCAAAGAGAAAACAACCAAAACACAAGTGCTCCCTAACGGTATTCAATAAAACTACATTTTAATGCAAAGGTTACCAGAGAACAACACTTTTATGAATGCAGGCTGAACTGCACAGCCATTACTGAAATCCAAGTAGATTTCAACTATTGTACGAGATCTTCTTAAAAATTAAGATGGGGAAAAGTTTAAAGAGGACCTGTCACGTTTTTTTTTATTCTAGCTAAATACCTTTACATGCAAGGTAACCCCGTTTTCTTTTAAATATCGCTCCTGCACCCCCCTGTAGTTTTCCAGCACTGTGTATGTGTATGTGTATATATATATACACACACATACATATATACACACATACACACACACTGTGCTGTAAAACTACAGGGGGGGTGCAGGAGCGATAAAAAAAACCAAAAAAAAAAAACCACACACAACAGGGTTACCCCGCAAGTAAAGGGTATTTAGCTAGAATAAAAAAAATATATATATAAAAACGTGAAAAGGTCCTCTTTAACATATGAAATTATCAAAAATAGAAAAGAGTCAGCACAATGCGAAAAAGACAATAAGAGTCAAAGACCGCAAGGAACAGGATATGTCACAGCTATAAGCCGAACAGGAAGCATTTCTTAAGTGAACTTCAAGACATCATACAGAAAAGGTCAGTCAGGAAGACCACCCTTCAGCATCAGTACTACAAACACCATCATCACTTCTGTTTAACGTGACAACCCTTGAAAATACATCCACTGCACAAACACGATTGTCACATAACTACAGTTATAGCCACAGAAAAAGAAGTAAACTATGAACAAAATAGTAACAAATACATGCAAGCTAAAAAATATCCCTCAATACAACATACACTAAAGCAACTCTCTATAACATGTCAAAGGGGTTATCCAGGAAATTATGATTACCTATCCTCAAGAGAGGTCATCTTTATCACATCAGTGGGGGTACGAGTCCCAGCAAGCCCACCGATCAGCTGTTTCAGGGAGCCATGGCACTCACCGCGGTTCTTATGAGCACTGACGGCAGCTTACCAAGCACAGCGCTGTGCATCACATAGTGGCAGTGCTTGGTATTGCAGCTCAGCTCCATTGACTTGAAAGGGGCTGAGCTGCAACTAGGCCACGTGATCGATGTATGGTGGCCTCTTCTTCTAACTGTTGATCAGACTCCCACGATCTGATATTGATGCCCTATCCTGAGGACAGGTCAATAATAATTCCTAGAGAACCCCCTTAAAATTTTTACTCCCAGTTGGAAACTGACAGCATACTGCTAGGATTTGACTGTGACTATAACTGTGCAGGGACACACCTCCAATTGGTGACACCCAGCTGGACCTTTACAATTAATTCATAACTTTTAGCGTGAATAATAAAGGAACAGCACAACACAGTTATAAGAATAAATGCTCCAGAATTATTATGGGGGGGGGGGGGGGGGTTTACTGGAGAGAATTAAAATGTCCTCTACGATATGTCCACCATCGTACAAGACATCACTAATTAATGGGCAGCAAAGGACATCAGTCTTCCAAAAGGCAACCTTTAAGCTATGAGACTAAGTTTCTCTAAAACCGTTTTAGAATAAAATATTCTCTTAGAACACTGCATTTTACAACAGATAAACTTAATTTACATCAAACTGGAAGTGTCCTTTAAGGACCAATTAATCAGCCATTACAGGGATGTAGTCCAGGGGTAAACCATCCAGGAGCCAACTTTTTAAATTACTATTATTCTTCTGACATGGAGACTTCCTATTGTTCTGAAAAAGGGAGATTTGAATCACTGCCAGAATAGTTGCAAAAATGAAAATTAAACAATAGCACACGTCTAAATTGTTAGTCTTGGCAGACAAAGCCATGAGGGTTGACTTCCAAATCTAACTCAGCACTACTGTATTCTAACCATCATGATATGTGGGAATATAGATGACATGCCCTATTGGTAGAGGACCAGCGGCCCGGCATTCTAACATTGAAACCCATGCTAAACTCGCCTTTAAGGGTCTGTCCACACATGACTAATGTAGCAGATTTTCAGCAAAACAAAATATGCACCATTTCTGCTAGTTTCTGTGATTTGATTTAAAGGGTAACTGTCAGGTTTTATAAAAATAAACAATTTTAGCATATATGTTACTGCTGCAGCAGCATTATACATAAAGCAATCTTTAGTTTCTTCACATACCACTGTTTTCCTTCAGTTTTTCCCTTAGTTACGGCTGTTTAAACATTTACAATATGAGGACCTTCTCAACATGGCTCCTCTGCCAGTTCTCTGAGGCCAAAACTGCTTTCCCTCACTTCCCATACACACTTGCTGTAGCCAGCAGCTCCCTGCCAGCCAATCAGATTTAATTACTGAGGGACACGCCTCCTCACTCTGAAGCCTAATACAGGCATGCAGTGTGAAGGACCGCCCCTCAGGCTTCCTAGCCGGAGACAGACAAGTCATATCAGCTGTCTTATAAGGGAGCAGTGGGAAGGGAAAGAGGACATTAATGAAAGCTGTTGTTATTATAAGGTAGTTACAGATCTTTTGGCAATCATTGACAGACTAACTCAGGTATACATGCCTAGCTCTAATAAGCTAGTAAATAAAAAACATGACAGTTATCCTTTAAAATGAGCACCACCAGAATAGTCATGCTTGCTGGACACTTTCTGGCGTGACAGACATCCCTTTGGCTGAGATGCAAACATTTAA
Source organism: Bufo bufo (assembly GCF_905171765.1). Taxonomy (NCBI): domain Eukaryota; kingdom Metazoa; phylum Chordata; class Amphibia; order Anura; family Bufonidae; genus Bufo; species Bufo bufo. Next base: position 439,710,675 of record NC_053393.1, on the reverse strand, counting down.
GTCAGCTCTGGCGGCATCTGGCGCAGACGCAGATAAAGCCAAGGCCAGTACATCTTGCTTCACTGCACATGCACCGGAGCTGCTGCCACATTGTCAGATTTTGTTGATGAGAAATCGTATTTTAGTCAGTACATTGAGTGCTCCTGCATGCTACCCGCTCACGACTGTAGCCTGTTTTGTGGTCAACAAATTACAGATCCGTGGATCCGCATTCCACATTTTGCGGAACGGAACATCATGCGCATGAGCCCACGCTTTTCCTGCTAATTTATAGCCATTTTTCATTAGTATACACTGGCTAACATTTGCAACATCCCCATTGCAAAGAAGTCGACTGCACATGCCAGGCACTTAAAATAGAAATGCCTTTTCTTGTCCGTGTCTGGGGACAAGAACAGGACATGTTCTATTTTTTTGCAGAGCGGAAGTGGACAGCACAATGTGTGCTGTCCGCATCTTCTCCGGCCCCATTGAAAATGAATGGGTCCACACAATTGCGGAACGGATGCGGACGTGTGACTGGACCCTTTAAAGGGTTTTCTGACAAATTACTACTGGTGACCTATCCTCTGAATAGGTCATCAGTATCTGATAGGGAGTTGTCCGACACCTGCATCAGCACTCTTGTGAGCACTGGGGCCTTCTCTCTGCTTTTTCTAGACCGAGTGACATGTTAATTGGTGACGTGGCCTAGGAGCAGCGAGCAACTCAGCACCATAGAGGTGAATAGGGCTGAGCGCAATACCAAGCACAGCCGTTATACAATGTATAGCGCTCTGCTTGATCAGCTGCGCGAAGGCCACGGCGCTACTGCCAGGGCTGGTGCCATCTCAAACAGCTGATCGGGATGGGGGGGGGCGGGTCCAGAGTGTCACACTCCAAACAATCACTAACTGATGACAGGTCAGAAAACCCTTGTAAGGCCTCATGCACACGACCATATATTCGGTCCACATCCAATTCGAATTTCAACAGGGCCACAAAATATGGGGCCTACACCATGCTGTGTGCCGCCTGCATCTGTATGTCTGTTCTGCAGCCCTACAAAAAAAAAGATAGAACATGTCCTGTTCCTCTCCTTTTTGCGGACAAGGATGGGAATGTTTTATTTCGGGCGCTCCGTTCTACAAAATGCGGAACACACATGACCAGTATACGTGTTTTGCGGATATGCAATTTGCAGATGCAAGAGTGGTCGCATGCATAAGCCCTTATGCAGAGCTGTGATCCGCAGATCGCAAAACGGATACGGTTGTGTGCATGAGGCCTAATGTGTGCTCTACCAATCTGCCGGGCGACCAACTATTATCGTATGCATTCTACTTTCAATTGCTGCTGAATGCATGGAGTTGATGGCTGTTGAAACATCTGAGTAAGGCCTCTTACACATGACCGTATGTATTTTGCGGTCTGCAAATAACACGGACGACATCCGTGTGCATTCCGTATTTTGCAGAACGGAACAGCTGCCCCTTCATAGAACAGTACTACCCATGTCCGTAATGCAGACAATAATAGGACATGTTTTTTTTTTTTGCGGAACGGAAAGACGGACATACAGAAACGGAATGCACACGGAGTAACTTCAGTTTTTTGTGCGGACCCATTGAAGTGAATGGTCCCGCATACGGTCCGCAAAAAAAAAAAAAAACGGAACGGACACAGAAAATACGTTTGTGTGCAAGAGCCCGAAACCCAAAAACTTCATTAAAAAAACTATTTAAAAAAAAGTTCCTAATGATATTTCTATGCACCACTTGGGTATCAGATTGTGAAATGCAATACTGTGAACTCAACCTAAATAAACTTGACATTAGAGGCGTGCATAACAAGGCCAACAGATTATAGGGACAACTCCCTGAATTACTTCTACCTGCTTGGTGGAAGGTTAATGACTTGACAAGTAAAGATCTTAAGTCCATGCTGACTGCTTTTATGCTGAATATGTCATTTATTAATTTAGTCATTTACCTTTGAGCTATAAATTCTGCAGGCAACAAAGCCACAAAAGAAGTAAATCAGAAAATGACATGCACACGGCCGAGTCATCAGGTCATGATCACAAACACGGACTCGGATTCAGCTAATCATTTATGAATACACATTTTTAAAGGGACAATAAAGTGGGGGGCAAAGTGGGTTGTGCCATGTGGACAATCATTATCCATACAACCTGAGGGCAAATGGATGTCGTAGGGGCGATCCTCTACCTGAAAAGCTCCTCTGTGAGCCAGACTGGAGAATCACAGAGCAGCCATCACGTAATAAGAAATTTACTGCATCTGCAGGGAAATCTATAGCTGGCTCAATATCCCGCCAGTAAGGGCAGCTGAGGGGGGGGTTGGGGCACGAGCTAAAAGTATGTGTGTGTGTAAATATTCAATTCAAATCACCGCTTTTCCCAATATTACATAAAACCAATATAAAACAAACACAACAGGTATCGCTGCATCCGAAAATGTCCAAACTATTAAAATATCAAAGGATTTTTTTCGATGCACTGAATGCCATAATGGGAAGAAAAAATAAATAAAAATGAAAAATAATAAAAAACACACACAACCTGCTTCCCCCCCTCGAACACTCGGAACCGAAGCAGAGTTTGGTTCCAAGTTCTGAAGCAGTTTTTCACTGAAATCAATTACCGGAGTTATTCAACAAAGTCTTGCGCGACTTTGTCAATAACTTACTTCTGCTCATCGGAGCCCACATCTTCTAATACTGTACAGAGACGCACAGTATTATAACAAATGCTTTAGCGAAGCGGCTTCGGATGTAGCATCCAAAGTCACATCGCTCATCTCTAGTCATCAGTATCAAAATCTCGGAAAACTACTTTAATAATTAGTAAAACTATACAAATTTGGTATTGCTGCAATCGTACAGACGCGCAGAATAAGGACATCAAATCATTCATAGGGCACCGTGAACATTGTAATATCAAAATCCAAAAAACATTGGTGGGATCACTATAGCTTTCCAATATAAGCTATGGTAAATTAAATGGCGTCATTAAAAACACAAAATAAGTCCTCATATAAAATAAAAAAAAAACAAAAAACAATGCAAAACCAAAAGTGGGCCCGGTCCTTAATGAGTTAAATAATGCCTGATGTACACAGCCATACTGTACAGAATTCTAACACAGCGCACAGAAATATCATACAGAGGATACGACAGAAAAACTGTGCCCTCTTCGATCTTTGGGGTTAATACCTCCCCCACACAGGGTCGTACAGAGGCCCATGGGGCGCCTACAGCTCTGTATGCATAATACTTGATCTACAAAATAAAAAAAATTAAAAAAAAAAAAAAAAAAGGGACATCAATCTTCCTGGCATCTCCCGTCCAGAGGAATAAAATCTAAAGATATTGCTTATTACAGTCACAAGAATTAGATATTGTTGAAGTGACTTTCGCAGGTTCTGATCATATCTGTCTTGTGCTCACCGTTAAATATAAAAACCACGAGGCAGCAGCTGGATCCATAACACAATCCAAACAGACCCAGTTTGAGCCCATCATTTTGCCGGAAAAAATAAAAAGACCAGCGACATGACTTTAAATATTAAAAATGTGCAGATATGAAAAAAACATTGCTATTTTAAGGGCAGATCATGCTCCAAATCTCAAAAGGAAGTAAAGTTCATGAAAAGGCCAGCGCAACGGACTTCCAAATATAACAAGTGAAGATCTGCACAGCAAGAAAGTCTGTTCCCAAGAGGAATACATGGTTAATGAAAGCACTTCAGCAATACTTTCTACCGAAAGGCAGCTACACCTCAGGCCAAATGTTTTGCACACATCCTCCTCGATTACCTATTAACCATCCCTGCTTTAACCTTGGTCAATCTAAAATTAAAAAAAATAAAAGAAACGCTGTAAAAGGCAGAAAGAAGGCACACTGCACAATCAACAGGTCCAAGTGAGCGGTTCTATAGTTTCAAAGGGGTTGTCAGAGTTAAATAAATAAAGCACTGTAAATCTGATGGCCCTCAATATATACATAAGCTAAGCAAGTTTTAGGCACAAAAAAACAAATATGTATATATATATATATAAATATATACACTGCCCAAAAAAATAAAGGGAACACTTAAACAACACAATGTAACTCCAAGTCAATCACACTTCTGTGAAATCAAACTGTCCACTTAGGAAGCAACACTGAGTGACAATCAATTTCACATGCTGTTGTGCAAATGGGATAGACAACAGGTTGAAATTATAGGCAATTAGCAAGACACCCCCAATAAAGGAGTGGTTCTGCAGGTGGTGACCACAGACCACTTCTCAGTTCCTATGCTTCCTGGCTGATGTTTTGGTCACTTTTGAATGCTGACGGTGCTTTCACTCTAGTGGTAGCATGAGACGGAGTCTACAACCCACACAAGTGGCTCAGGTAGTGCAGCTTATCCAGGATGGCACATCAATGCGAGCTGTGGCAAGAAGGTTTGCTGTGTCTGTCAGCGTAGTGTCCAGAGCATGGAGGCGCTACCAGGAGACAGGCCAGTACATCAGGAGACGTGGAGGAGGCCATAGGAGGGCAACAACCCAGCAGCAGGACCGCTACCTCCGCCTTTGTGCAAGGAGGAACACTGCCAGAGCCCTGCAAAATGACCTCCAGCAGGTCACAAATGTGCATGTGTCTGCTCAAACGGTCAGAAACAGACTCCATGAGGGCCCGACGTCCACAGGTGGGGGTTGTGCTTACAGCCCAACACCGTGCAGGACGTTTGGCATTTGCCAAAGAACACCAAGATTGGCAAATTCGCCACTGGCGTCCTGTGCTCTTCACAGATTAATGCAGGATCACACTGAGCACATGTGACAGACGTGACAGAGTCTTGAGACGCCGTGGAAAACGTTCTGCTGCCTGCAACATCCTCCAGCATGACCGGTTTGGCATTGGGTCAGTAATGGTGTGGGGTGGCATTTCTTTGGAGGGCCGCACAGCCCTCCATGTGCTCGCCAGAGGTAGCCTGACTGCCATTAGGTACTGAGATGAGATCCTCAGACCCCTTGTGAGACCATATGCTGGTGCGGTTGGCCCTGGGTTCCTCCTAATGCAAGACCTCATGTGGCTGGAGTGTGTCAGCAGTTCCTGCAAGACGAAGGCATTGATGCTATGGACTGGCCCGCCCGTTCCCCAAACCTGAATCCAATTGAGCACATCTGGGACATCATGTCTCGCTCTATCCACCAACGTCACGTTGCACCACAGACTGTCCAGGAGTTGGCAGATGCTTTAGTCCAGGTCTGGGAGGAGATTACAGGCTATAGCTACTAGAGAGGGGTCGTTGATCCAGGGAGTTATTCTGATTGGAGTCGGGAAGAAATTTTTATTCCCCTAAAGTGGAGAAAATTGGCTTCTACCTCACAGGGTTTTTTGCCTTCCTCTGGATCAACTTGCAGGATAACAGGCCGAACTGGATGGACAAATGTCTTTTTTCGGCCTTATGAACTATGTTACTATGTTACTATGTTACACCTCATCAGGAGCATGCACAGGCGTTGTAGGGAGGTCATACAGGCACGTGGAGGCCACACACACTACTGGGCCTCATTTTGACTTGTTTTAAAGACATTACATCAAAGTTGGATCAGCCTGTAGGGCTTGTGTGATTTTGTTGTCAGCACATTCAACTATGTAAAGAACAAAGTATTTCAGAAGAATATTTAATTAACTCAGATCTAGGATGTGTTATTTTTGTGATTCCCTTTATTTTTTTGAGCAGTGTATATTATATCCTCATTTCTCTGGTTTCGTTCTGGCCTCTTTGTTGACAGCAGAGCTGTGGTACGTGTAACAACCACCTATGACAGTGATGGCTAACCTCCGGCACTCTAGCTGTGGTGAAACTACAACCCCCAGCATTCTCCATTCATTCCTATGGAGTTCTGAGAACAACCAAGCAAGGGAGGCATCTTGGGAGTAGTAGTTTTACCACAGCTGAAGTTCCGGAGGTTAGCTATCACAGACCTATGAGGTTTTCCTCATGAATATTTGTGGGTGTCAGACTGCTTCTCCCCTCCCCCTGCTCTGCAAAGGGAGTGAATAAAGGTCCTGCCCTGTCTGCAGTCTGACTACTGGGATAATCATGTTGTATGTGTGCGACTACAAGTCTCCGCTGTACAGTACAATGACATTGCTGATACACACAAGATCTTCCCCTTACATGTTCTTGCGCAGTGCTCTGCAGACTCTTCTTCACAGCCAGCAGAAGAGTACAGGGGAAAGAACTCCTCCAGTCTTTGTCACCTCTGTGTCTGCAGGGTGAGGAGCAGAGGTCGCAATAACGCCTGTACATAGACACTTGTACAGGCGATTTTACTCCCTGGAAAAAGTCTAGGGTGTACCAATACACCCTAGACTTTTCCCCCACATTCATCAGTGCAGTAAGCGCTGTGAACGGCACAGGCAGCGCAGCGATGCTGCCTGTGCCTGAAATAACCAATAACAAAGCTCCTTACAGAAAAGAGTAATACAGGTCAGGTAAGGCAGGGGAAGCCGGCGGGAGCTGGAAGGAGAAAGGGCCGGCTCCCGGGGGCTGCTGTAGTAAAGAGAGCAGGGAACGCTGCCCAAGGACCCTGGGCTGCTGGAGAGCTAAGGAGCCAGGCCTGTCAGTCTACAAGTTCTCTGCTCCCCCCTTCCTCCTGTCACCCCACTAGTGACCCTGCTCCCCCCTTCCTCCTGTCACCCCACTAGTCACCCCACTAGTGACCCTGCTCCCCCCTTCCTCCTGTCACCCCACTAGTGACCCTGCTCCCCCTTTCCTCCTGTCACCCCACTAGTGACCCTGCTCCCCCCTTCCTCCTGTCACCCCACTAGTGACCCTGCTCCCCCCTTCCTCCTGTCACCCCACTAGTGACCCTGCTCCCCCCTTCCTCCTGTTACCCCACTAGTGACCCTGCTCCCCCCTTCCTCCTGTCACCCCACTAGTGACCCTGCTCCCCCCTTCCTCCTGTCACCCCACTAGTGACCCTGCTCCCCCCCGTCTTTCAACAGAATCTGCAACAGAGGCTCCAAACGCAGCCTCCAGCGAGTGCAGGCCTATGTATTATGTATTTTAATTACCGTATTCATACTCCTCCTCGGGTAAAAATACTCTTCAAAAATGGTCATAGGAGTATTTTTACTCTTCTGGAAAAAACGTAGTGCGACCTCTGGTAAGGAGGGAGGGAAGATCCTGTGCACAGCATAAATTTCTTCAGTGCCTAGAAAAGAGGAAACCCTGCAGCTGCTCAGTACCTAAGGCAGAGCCTCCAGCCCTGAGTCTGTGCTGCTGATGGTAGAAAGGGTTATACGTTACAGTATCCAGTGGGAGGGGAGAGACAGGGCAGACAGCAGGGGGCGTGGCTTATCACTTCATTCAGCACAGACTTCACAGTGAGGTTCCATGCACAGAAGCAGACCTGCTCCTCCTGCTTCCTCAGGATGGTGCATGGAACGTCATCAGAGCAGGGAGAGAAGCCGACATCACAGGTCATGTGACAGCTAAGGGTACTTTCACACTAGCGTTAGTGTGATCCGGCAGGCAGTTCCGTCGTCTGAGCTGCCTGCCGGATCCGCCGATCAAGGTGACAACTGACAGCATTTGTAGACGGACCCGGGTGCGGATCAGTCTACAAATGCATTGCAAGAACGAATCCGTCTCTCCGCTTGTTATGCGGATGGACGGATCCGTCTGGCAGTCTTTTTCACAGTTTTCCCGGTCTGCGCATGCGCAGACCGGAAGGACGGTTCCGTCCTTCAGTTGTTTTGCAAAGCCGGATCCGGCACTAATGCAAGTCAATGGGAATTAATGCCAGGAGACAGGCCAGTACATCCGGCATTCCGGCGACTGATCAGGCATTTTGGACGGACATAATACCGCAGCATGCTGCGGTATTATGTCCGGCCACAACGCCTGACAGTGACTGAACTGAAGGCATACTGATGCAAACTGAACGGATTTCTATCCATTCAGAATGCATTGGGATATGTCTGATCAGTTCTTTTCCGGCATAGAGCCCTTTTGACGGGACTCTATGCCGGAAAAGAATAACGCTAGTGTGAAAAGTACCCTAACTATGAGATCAGGCCAATGGAGATAAATAAGTGAATTGAAAAACCCCTACATCTGCTTAGTTAGGCTACTTTCACACTTGCGGCAGGACGGATCCGACATGCTGTTCACCATGACTGATCCGTCCTGCGGCTATTTCGCCGTGCCGCCGGACCGCCGATCCGTCCCCATTGACTATAATGGGGACGGGGGCGGAGCTCCGGCGCAGCACGGCGAAAGGCCGCCGGACTAAAATTACTGCATGTCAGGCTTTTTAGTCCGGCGGCTTTCGCCGTGCACCGCCGTGCTGCGCCAGAGCTCTACCCCCGTCCCTATTATAGTCAATGGGGACGGAGCGGCGGTCCGGCGGCACGGCGAAATAGCCGCAGGACGGATCCGACATGGTGAACAGCATGTCGGATCCGTCCTGCCGCAAGTGTGAAAGTACCCTTAGAAACATAAAAAGAACAAAACTAATAAATATATAATAAATAAAACAAACTTGGACAACCCCTTTAAGGGCAACGAACATGGGAATCTTGTACGGCAGTGCAGGGGGTCGTAGACTCCCTACTACGGAGTCACGTGTTTTTTGTGTGCTGCCATAAGAGCTCTATCAGGTACAGTGCAATAGAGGTAATCTAGAGATGAAGTTCAGCACACACTGACATTGGCTTTAAAGGGAACCCGTCACCGGGATTTTGTGTATAGAGCTGAGGACATGGGTTGCTAGACGGCCGCTAGCACATCCGCAATACCCAGTCCCCATAGCTCTGTGTGTTTTTATCTTGCACAAAAAACGATTTAATACATATGCAAATTAACCTGAGATGAGTCCTGTCCCCGACGTCTCTATTAACGTGCCTGCACATTGCTGTATACCGTTGTTAGGTAGTTTTCAGCGGCTCAATTGGCAGGCTCGCGGGTGTGAGTGCGCATCAGAACGTTCATGTGCGCGGCTGTCAGTGGTGAAGGGGCATGGAAAGGGTGTGTGGGTATCCTGACTTGAAGCGAGTAGGCCGCTGCCCCCTTGACTTCAAACTCTGCTGTTACATAGCGTGTGCAGGGGATTAAAGTTAGTTTTTCAAGATTTTGGTGCATCTGGCTGAAGGAAGAAAGGATCTTTAGAAACATACTGCTGGCTACTTTAAGGTAATGCTGGTGGTTTGGGAGACGTTTTTAGGCGACAGGTTCCCTTGTTTAATACAAATACAGGTGCCGGCAGCAGAATCACATAGCCGCGATCAGCGGCAGTTAACCCCTCGGGTGCGCCACCTAAGGGGTTAACTGCCACTGATCGCAGCTCCCAGCTATGTGATTCTGCTGCCGGCACCTGAATTAAAGGTTAATTATCATTGGTGGCGCAGAGTGCCCCCCCCCCCCCACCCCACCCAGTATTAAACTCATTGGTGGCAGTGGCAGCTTCTGATCGGAGCCCCAGCAGTGTAATCCTGGGGCTCGATCGGTTACCATTGCAGCCAGTAGGCTACTGAAGCCCTGGTTGCCATGGTAAGCTCCCTGCTGCTGTGTGTACTATGCACAGGGCAGCAGGGAGTGTGTGAAATCCTATTCACCCTAATAGAGCTCTATTAGGGTGAATATGACAAGGGATCAAAAGATCCCAGGTTCAGGCCCCTAAAGGGGGGAAATAGTTATTAAATAAAAAATTATTACGTATAAATCACCCCCTTTCCCAACTTTATATATAAAATAAATAATCACATATCGCCACGTCCGAAAAGTACAAACTATTAAAATATTTTTTTTTTAAATATCTCCTATGCAGCAAATGCCGAAACAGAAAAAAATAAAAAAAAATAAAAAAAATAAAAACTACGCGATTCGACATTTTTTTAAATGTGGAATGCACGCGGCTTTTTTGGAGTTTAATTTTTTCGCATGGTATAGAGTATGGAATCAAAATTTTGGTATCGCAACAAGCCTATGTCCTGGCATTGCTGAGAAAAATGATGTTTTAATATGTGCAAATTAACCTCTAGGAGCAATGGGGGCATTGCCATTACACCTAGAGGCTCAGCGTTCTCTAAAAATGTCACAACCCCAGTACTTTGACAGATCCAGGCATTATGAGGTTTTCAATGTCAATCAAAAAGCAGAGGATGCGGCAGCTGCAGAGAGAGCAGAGCCTTTAGGTGTAACGATAATGTCCCCGTTGCTCCTAGAGGCTCATTTCCATATATTAAAACTTCATTTTTGTCCACAATGCGGGCACATATGAACATGGGACCAACACAGATGTCTTCAGCTGCCAAGCGCACATGTAACAGGTCAGCCAGTTTCATAGGTACAAATCTGCTGACAGATGCCCTTTAACCCACAATACGTATTCATCCTTTAGAAAATACTTGGAATACTTTGAAATGCTGACATTCCTATATACAAGTTTATATTTTCAGTAGCAACAAAAGGTCGCATTGCAAAAGTTCAGTGTTTGTTTTGTGATAAGAAAAATCTGAAGTATTATTTTAAGTGTCTTGATGCGAGTGAAGGTATCTAAAGTTAAAACAATGGGGGTAGGGACGGGTTAGGCGCTGTCCTCCTCACGTTTTAGCTCTCCACTGAGCTTCCCATCAATGGAGAACGTGTGAATAACCAGAAACTATGGACTCCGGGTTGAATGCTTTCCGCCTGTATACAGTCGTGGCCAAAAGTTTTGAGAATTACATAAATATTGGAAATTGGAAAAGTTGCTGCTTAAGTTTTTATAATAGCAATTTGCATATACTCCAGAATGTTATGAAGAGTGATCAGATGCATTGCATTCCTTCTTTGCCATGAAATTTTACTTAATCCCAAAAAAAACTTTCCACTGCATTTCATTGCAGTCATTAAAGGACCTGCTGAGATCATTTCAGTAATCGTCTTGTTAACTCAGGTGAGAATGTTGACGAGCACAAGGCTGGAGATCATTATGTCAGGCTGATTGGGTTAAAATGGCAGACTTGACATGTTAAAAAGGAGGGTGATGCTTGAAATCATTGTTCTTCCATTGTTAACCATGGTGACCTGCAAAGAAACGCGTGCAGCCATCATTGCGTTGCATAAAAATGGCTTCACAGGCAAGGATATTGTGGCTACTAAGATTGCACCTCAAACAACAATTTATAGGATCATCAAGAACTTCAAGGAAAGAGGTTCAATTCTTGTTAAGAAGGCTTCAGGGCGTCCAAGAAAGTCCAGCAAGCGCCAGGATAGTCTCCTAAAGAGGATTCAGCTGCGGGATCGGAGTGCTACCAGTGCTGAGCTTGCTCAGGAATGGCAGCAGGCAGGTGTGAGCGCATCTGCACGCACAGTGAGGTGAAGACTTTTGGAAGATGGCCTGGTGTCAAGAAGGCCAGCAAAGAAGCCACTTCTCTCCAAAAAAAACACCAGGGACAGATTGATCTTCTGCAGAAAGTATGGTGAATGGACTGCTGAGGACTGGGCCAAAGTCATATTCTCCGATGAAGCCTCTTTACGATTGTTTGGGGCATCTGGAAAAAGGCTTGTCCGGAGAAGAAAAGGTGAGCGCTACCATCAGTCCTGTGTCATGCCAACAGTAAAGCATCCTGAAACCATTCATGTGTGGGGTTGCTTCTCATCCAAGGGAGTGGGCTCACTCACAATTTTGCCCACAAAACACAGCCATAAAGAATGGTACCAAAACACCCTCCAACAGCAACTTCTTCCAACAATCCAACAACAGTTTGGTGAAGAACAATGCATTTTCCAGCACGATGGAGCACCGTGCCATAAGGAAAAAGTCCTAACTAAGTGGCTCAGGGACCAAAACGTTGACATTTTGGGTCCATGGCCTGGAAACTCCCCAGATCTTAATCCCATTGAGAACTTGTGGTCAATCCTCAAGAGGCGGGTGGACAAGCAAAAACCCACTAATTCTGACAAACTCCAAGAAGTGATTATGAAAGAATGGGTTGCTATCAGTCAGGAATTGGCCCAGAAGTTGATTGAGAGCATGCCCAGTCGAATTGCAGAGGTCCTGAAAAAGAAGGGCCAACACTGCAAATACTGACTCTTTGCATAAATATCATGTAATTGTCGATAAAAGCCTTTGAAACGTTTGAAGTGCATGTAATTATATTTCACTACATCACAGAAACAACTGAAACAAAGATCTAAAAGCAGTTTAGCAGCAAACTTTGTGAAAACTAATATTTGTGTCATTCTCAAAACTTTTGGCCACGACTGTACATCTTTTTTGCAGGACACACCAGCATGGTAGACTACACCTCCAGCATCCTCCAAGTGAAAACAGATGGACAGGTATCCGCTTACTTAAGTGAATGGCTCCGCCGAGAAACACGGCTGAATCCCATGGCAAAACGATCGGTGGAGAGTGAAAACTTGCTGCCACCTATCGTTAAACTAGTCTCTCCAGTGGGTCCCCAGCATAGTACAGCGTCAAAGAGGGAAGAACGGGGGATGGGATATCAGTAGTAACGACGTGTCGCCCAACAATAAGTTGCACAACAAAATAGGGAACAACTACACTGCGAAAAGGGTCGTGCAACATTCATGCTGCACAACAATTTTTGTAATAATGACAGTCAACGGTGTCGCACTGCAACAAGACAGTCGCACAAAAATACAACTCGGGTGGGGCTTTTTTGCAACTGTTGTGTCACAGCATGTCTAATGTCAATCGCAACACCATTGACAATCATTATAAAAAATGTTGCGTGACTTTTTGGAGACACATGTCGCCGTGTAGCCCTAGCCTTAGGGGTGTGTAAACTGCCTCAGGAGAGGCTTTAGAACAGCATTGTAAGCGGCAGTTGCAGTGACTTAATACTACTGATATACCATAACCTGGAAGAATGGGAACCTTTACAAGGGGGATGGGAACTCTGCTGGTGACTAGTCAGTAATGCCTGCTATCGGCACTTCTTCTGTAGAGTAGGGTACCACACCAGTTTTAGAGGAAAAGGGAGATCCAGAATTCACCAGCTACAGAATGGTCGCCCAAACTTTGGGGTACATTTACTAATACTACCTAATAAATATAGACCAGATAGTGTAAAACTGCTCCACATTTATGACAGTAACTGATGCTGGATGACAAATATTAAAAAGTGACAGCCCAGCCCATCCTTATTGGCTACATCAGAAGAGTCACCACAAAAACGCAATGTAAGCTAAAGACACCATGTTGTAGAGCAGGAGAAACTGAGCAGAATGATATATACAGTTGAAACTAGAAGTTTACATAGACTATATAAAAAGACACATATGAATGTTTTTCTCAATATCTAACATGAAATCAGAATAAACATTTCCTGTTTTTGGTCAATTAGGATTACCATAATTATTATTATTTGCCAAATGCCAGAATAATGAGAGAGAATGTTTTTTTATTACTTTCTGCAAAGTCAAAAGTTTACATACATGTCATTAATATTTGGTACCATTGCCCTTAAACTGTATGACTTGGGTCAAACATTTTGGATATCCTTCCACAATCTGCTCACAATAGTTGGTTGGAATTTGGGCCCATTCCTCCTGACAAAACTGGTGTAACTGAGCCATGTTTTTTGGTTGCCTTGCTCGCACCTGCCTTTTCAGCTTTGCCTATACATTTTCAATAGGATTGAGATCAGGGCTTTGTGATGGCCACTACAAAACATTGACTTTGTTATCCTTAAGCCACTTTGTAACCAGTTTGGCAGTATGCTTCGGGTCATTGTCCATTTGGAAGACCCATTTCCGCCCAAGCTTTAACTTCCTGGCTGATGTCTTGAGATGTTGCTTCAGTATTTCCACATAATCTTCTTTCCTCATAATGCCATCTATTTTGTGAAGTGCACCAGTCCCTCCTGCAGCAAAACCACCCCACATCATGATGCGGCCACCCCCATGTTTCACAGTTGGGATGGTGTTCTTAGGCTTCCAAGCTTCTCCCTTTTTCCTCCAAATGTAATGATTGTCATTATGGCCAAAAAGTTTAATTTTAGTTTCGTCAGACCACAGGACATGTCTCCAAAAATGTAGGTCTTTGTTTCTGTGTATTTGCAGACATTAATCTGGCTTTTTTATGTTTCTGGTAATGGCTTCTTCCTGGCAGAGTGGCCTTCAGCCCATGTTGATACAGTTCTCGTTTCACTGTGGATATTGACACAATCTAACCAGCTTCCACCATCATCTTCTCAAGGTCTTGTGCTTTTGTTCTTGGGTTGATATGTACATGTCGGACAAAAGCACGTTCATCTCTGGGACACAGAACCCGTCTCCTTCCTGAGCGGTATGATGGCTGGACATTCCCATCTTGTTTGTACTTGCATATAATTATTTGTACAGATAAACGAGGCACCTTCAGGTATCTTGAAATTGCATCCAAGGTTGAGCCAGACTTGTGCAAGTCCACAGTTCGCTTCCTGATATCTTGGCTGATTTCTTTAGACTTTCCCATGATGCTACACAAGGAGGCAGTGTGTTTCAAGTGTGCATTTATATACATTCACAGGTGTGTCTCTAATTAACTCAGATGTTGCCGTCAAACCTAACAGAAGCTTCCAAACACATGACATCATATGGGCAGTCCAGAATTGTTTAAAGGCCTAATAATTTTAGTGTATGTAAACTTTTGACTTTGCAGAACGTAAAAAAAAAATGCCTTAAAACATTCCCTCTCATTATTCTGGCATTTGGCAAATAATTATGGTAATGCTAATTGACCAAAAACAGGAAAGGTTTATTCTGATTTCATGTCAGATATCGAGAAAAACATGCATATGTGTCTTTTTATATAGTGTATGTAAACTTCTGGTTTCAACTGTATATATATTTATGGGAAAGGATTCAATAAAACATGTAATTCATACATTTAAATTCCTATTCATTCTGGTCTTTGAAGTCAAGGAGGCAGTCCTGTCAGCAATAGTCAGAGGGAAGACTGTCAATCCTTGACTTCAAAGCCCAGAATGAGCACAGATATAAACGTGTAAATTACAAGTTTTACTGAATCTTTTCCGATAACACAACATATCGATCTGCTCAGCTCTTCCTGCTCTGTAACATACTGCCTGCAACTCAAACACCATGTTCAACATGACAGATTCCCTTTGAAGGGTTTTTCCAGGACTTGATGACCTATCCTCAGGATAGACAGCAGCACTCACCAACTCTTTTTGCTGATTTTTTTTTATTTTTTTTAAGTGATTAAAATAAAACATTTCGGATGCGGGTACAGCGGGCAGTTTGTACGTCTGAGGAGGATTTTTAGTACAGAGGGAGAATTTATTGTACAATCAAAAGAGTTAAAGAAGTGCCTTTTAGAGAGGAGGTATCCAGAGTGTGTGCTGGATGCCTCTTATAGGAGGTCACTTAAAGGGGTTGTCCGGGATCAAAGTAATTTTTTAAAACGTTAATAATCACCTTGACATTACGCAGTAAAGTCATTCTGATGCTCTGTGTATTTTTTTTTCATCCTCTTTGCTCCTATGAGTCCCTAATACTGCTGTCAGTATTGTTTACATAGCAGCTCCTGTGCTATGTCATTACCGGCCACACTGCCTTATGGGTGCAGCTGGATCTTACAAGCCTTTCCACTCCCCCTAATCAGTATTCCGCCTCCTACCACTCATACTCATCATCAGTATTCCTCCCCTAAAACCACCTTTTTCTAAGCCTACAAACTGAATCCCTCCCTGCTTCCATGTATCTGCTCTCTGCTAGCATTGCATAAAAGACAATAGTGGCAGGGAGCTGTAGCACATCCCATTCATTGCAAATGACCATGGGAGGCGTGCACTATGCTAAATAGCATAGTTTGCTGCCTCCAATAGAGCCTCCTTCTACTCCTAATAACACTCCTCTATGGCCGGTGACATCATCGGCAGAGGGGGGCGTTCCTTAGTGAAGCGAGTTCCCTCCTCCAATACTGCCTCCTTCCTCCCAGACTAACGCCCTCTGTGCCCGGTGATGTCACAGAGGGGCGTGGTTTAGCTCCGACATTTCCCTCCTACTGACAGCCTCCTTGCTAGCTGCAGAATGATCCTGTGTGCTGGTGACGTCACCGGGCTCCTTGCTAAGCGGAAGGAAGAGGCTTAGCACCCCAGTAAGGAGTCGGTACGTCACTGAATGTTTGAAAATCTGAACTTCCGGCTGAGAATTTTTGAAAGAAATACAGGGCATCAGAAAACTCTGGCAAAGGTAGGACAGGAATGTATGTATTATTTATGTGCTTGTTGTACCCTTACAACAATGTCCCCAATCCCGGACAACCACTTTAAGAGGAACAGGTGTGATTTAAGCACAAGTAGAAGGACAAAGCAGACCAGAGATAAAAATGAGAGAGCTGTACTGAGGAATTGGCATAAGCTAACCCAAGATGAGACTTTGAAGGAGAGGACAGGTAGATGTCCCTTGATTAGCTTCTGGAGGAGTAGAACTATCAAGGACAATCAGGTCCAGAGTCGTTTCTAGGAGGATAGGAACAACTGTTTAGAGAAGTGCTCACCCCAAGGGAACTTCAGATGTGGCCACTGTTCAGCTTGCAAGTTCTTACCTAAATCCAAGTATTGGTGGGATTCAACATGTAGTGAGGCAGTTTATATAATGTAAGACGCAATTTGTTGTATACGTCATTTTCCGCCCCTGTGGCAGGTTTTACATAGGGGAAAACTATAAGATGTTTGTACGTGAGATTTAGGGAGCACAAGAAGACAGGTGTAGGGTCACCGCGTTTAATTAAGCATGTGTCCCAAAACTCTTAGCATACACTGTGTGCATGGAGGCATATTTAAAATAGTCAGCTTGAAGCTTTCCCTGTGCATACGATGAACGTGCGGTGAAAACTAAATGTGAACAGACTCTAAGGCCCCTTTCACACGGGCGAGATTTCCACGCGGGTGCAATGCGTGGGGTGAACACATTGCACCCGCACTGAATCCGGACCCATTCATTTCTATGGGGCTGTGCACATGAGCAGTGATTTTCACGCATCACTTGTGCGTTGCGTGAAAATCGCAGCATGCTCCTCTTTGTGCGTTTTTCACGTAACGCAGGCCCCATAGAAATGCGCAAGCAAGTGCGGATGCGGTGCGATTTTGACGCACGGTTGCTAGGTGATGATCGGGATGGGGACCCGATCATTATTATTTTCCCTTATAACATGGTTATAAGGGAAAATAATATCATTCTGAATACAGAATGCATAGTACAATAGGGCTGGAAGGGTTAAAAAAAAATTAAAATAATTTAACTCACCTTAATCCACTTGTTCGCGCAGGCAGCATCTCTTCTGTCTTCTTTTGTGAAGAATAGGACCTTTGATGACGTCACTACGTTCATCACATGATCCATCACCATAGTGATGGATCATGTGACGGACCATGTGATGAGCGTAGTGACGTCATCAAAGGTCCTATTCTTCACAAAAGAAGACAGAAGAGATGCCGGCTGCGCGAACAAGTGGATTAAGGGGAGTTAAATTATTATTATTATTTTTAACCCCTCCAGCCCTATTGTACTATGCATTCTGTATTCAGAATGCTATTATTTTCCCTTATAACCATGTTATAAGGGGAAATAAGACAATCGACACTACAACTAACCCAAACCTGAACTTCTGTGAAGAAGTTCGGGTCTGGGTACCACAGTCAGTTTTTTTATCACGCGCGTGCAAAACACATTGCACCCGCGCGATAAAAACTGAACATCGGGACGCAATCGCAGTCAAAACTGACTGCAATTGAGTTCCTACTCGCGCAGGTTTGCCGCAATGCACCGGGACGCATCCGGACGCGCTCGTCTGCAAGGGGCCTAAAGCTTATATTAGACGGGTAGATGATCTTGCAGATCATCGCTAACAAGAGAACGTATGAATGCTCGTTAGCGACGATGTGGCAGTGCAACACTGCCGCCGATTACCGGATGAATCAGCTCATTCATTGGGTAATTGGAATCTTTCAACAGGCTTTAAAATCATTGTTTTCCGGCATCAGATTGTGCAGTCTAATCACGATCTGCTGCCGGCAAACAAGGATTCAGTATGGGGACGAGCAATGATATTAGTGATCGCTCCTCCCTCCCCATACTGTGGAGAAGATCGCTGTGTGTAATAGCTGACGAGCAGGCAATTGCCAGGAAGGAATACTTCCTGACAATCGCCTGGATGATCTACTCGTCTAATATAAGCCGTAGCAGCACCACAGAGCAGAGCTGAAACCTGACCCAAGGCAACATCTGCTCCGAGCATTTCCAGCCACCAACGTTACCTCCAACTGGATTCACATAGAACAGGATAGGGAAATTAGACTGTGCAAATCACAGTCTGACTCTATCCAGTCAGTGCTGCCATTGTCAGACTGTGCAGGTACACCCCCCAACTGGTTACCTCCCCTCTGTACCCTTACTGCAGACTCATAACTTTTAGTAGAAATAAAATAAAGGAATGGGACAACATAGAGCCATGAGAATAGATTCTCCAGAATTGTTAGTACATGGGGAATGCATGAAGCTATTAAAACAGACATGTCAGGAGAGGTGACAGGTCCTCTTTAAAGAGGACCTTTCATGGTTTTATATTAATTGAGATAAATACCTTTACTTGCGGAGTACCCCCCGTTGATGCTGCCACCCTGCCTGATTTTTTTAAATATTGTTCCTGTGCCCCCCCCCCCCCCCTGGATTTTTTGTGCCAAGGAGAAGGTGAGTTTTTTTTCCTCCCTGGCTGTGACGCTCTCTGCTGTGATTGGATCGCGGCACAGCCAGGCAGAGGGAGACGCCCATTGAGAAACCCTCGCGTCTCCTCCTCCTTGTACCGATGCTCAGTATTTACATACTGAGCGGGAAAACTACAGGGGGGCACAGCAGCCATATTTAAAAAATAAATAAATAAATAAAAATCAGGCAGCATCAGCCCCCTGCAAGTAAAGGTATTTATCTCAATTAATATAAAACCATGAAAGGTCCTCTTTAAAAGCTGCAGAATATGTTACCACTGCACACCTAGTAACTCTAAACATCAAGGTGTAATGATTTGTGAAGACGTTCAGGAAATCCCTTTTTTTTTTCAATTTAAAATAAAGAGAATGTCTATTAACTCTTTTGTTTATTGACAATATGACAATGCCGCACTCAACCAAGGAAGAAAAAAGAAGAAGCTTGAGCAACCCTGCATGAACAGGTTACAGGAAACTACCGCAAGACCAGTAGAAAGATAAGGTGGAGCAGTTACCCAGATTCCTTTTTTCCCCGCATATAAAAAAATGAAGGTTGAAGTCAGTCTGGATTCCGAGCATCATGACCAGGGAAAAATACGGTGCCATTGTAAAGAACCGGACTGACTCAACATAGAGGAGGCGAAGTTTCGTCTCTCATTGCAACAGGCCAGCTGCTGTGTGCAACCCTACTTCCTTCCCAAATGTCTCGGAAGTCACCAAGTTCATCTGCACATCTCCTTTTCTACATAAAACATTTAGCATTAAAGCACTCGCGGTCACAGCAGCTCGGCCTCCTCTTGTACGAGCACCTTATAGATGTGTAAATCTAGTCTGCACGCAGTGGCAGATGGCATTTATCTGAAGTACGAGGACGGGCAGCGGCTATGGCGTTTCCTGTGTCAGACTGGCTGCAATGTGGAGGGGGATAGGGAAAGCTATTAGTGTGCTCAGCTTTAAAGGGGTTGTCTGGTGGAATAAACGTGTTTATTCATTTAGAAAAGAGGCAAAATGGTTAAAAAAATAAATAATAATAATAATTAATAAACCACTTACCCCTTCCGGATCCACTACCGCTCTGCTCCTTACAGAGTTCCTGCCGGTCTACCCTTCTTGGTTCTTTGACACAAAGGAAATGGCAGGAGATGCCCGATCAGCCAGGGACTGGCAGCAGCTGTGACCCGCCTCAGCCGGGTATTGGCTGAACTGGCATCGCCAGTTACTTCCTGTGCGCCAGGGAGCAGAGATAAGCAGGGACTCAATGATGGATCAATAAGTGTTCATATTTGGGGTCATTTATCAAACTGGTTTGGTTTCCCATAGCAACCAATTAGATTCCACCATTCACTTTTGACAGCTCCTTTGGAAAATAAGAGGTGGAATCTGATTGGTTGCTATGGGCAATAAGCCAGCTTTAATTTACACCAGTTTTATTATTTAACCCCTTTTGTGTCTATTTTCTTAAAAGAAACCCACCCCAGACTGCAGTTCTAAAATAAACTTCTCCTTTAATTTATATTATTTTATTCCATTTCAGATATTTTTCCAGTCGAAGCCTATTTAATGGGAAGAACAGCTTAACGTTCTGGGATACAGACGTCCACGTTCAGTGATCAGGAAGACACCAGATTCCCACAGAAAGTCTATCGGTATGAACAAGCACATTTTTTAGGAAATAAACTCTGATTGCTTTGTACAACAAAGACTTCACTGTAGTGAGGGACCAACTGAGCCTCTGGTCACATCACGTTGGGAGTCTGTGTGCGACGTATATGACGGGAAGAGCTCCTGAACTATATAGAGCTCCACTCACCCAACCGAGGACAAGGGTCCCCTTGGCCTCCATCAAGCTGCTCTATGTCATTATACACTACTGGAAAATGAAAGGAAAAAACCCAGGAAAACTAAAGTCCATCGAACTGAGAATGACAAAGTATCAGCTGCCAGTAGTGCACCCTTTATTTTGGGTTCTACAGCAGGCAGGGTCACATTGATGATGGGTGGCATCTCCCTTTGCTGCCACTCTGGCATGGTAATGGTCATACAGATGCTGGATAGGTTATTCCAAGCCAAGGCTGGAGAGCACCCACTACCATCATGCATAGTGCGGAGAAACCCTGGTGCGAGGCGTCACTGGCTACCATGCCAGTTCGCATCTGGTATTCATGGAGGCAACATTGACCAACTAGGAAAACGCAAAACCAGTCCAACTACCTTTATTGACTCAGGAGACATGGCACTGCCCCCGCTACAAAATGTGCTCTTCAGGGTAATGAGCAGTTCCTCCGGCCAGCTCAACCACAGATCTCTCCTCCATCAGGAACTTCTGTGACTGATTTGGGATGACGGATTTCCCCGTGCTTGGTTTAATAGGGGTGATCCAGGCGGCAGGGCCTGGAGAGGGGGGCGCTCACTACACACTGGTGAGATTTCCTGTCAGGCCATCGTGGCTGAGCCGCCTATCACAGGCAGGATCACATCACTACCATCTATTGTACAGCAGTGTAATGTGTAGTGAGACCCCCCTTGGCAGCTCTGCAAGTGGTGACATCCAGTCCTGCTCACATTGTAGGACAGGTTGCTGGCAGCCATTTTAAATCGTTACTGGACAATCCCTTTAAATCTAATTCACGTCGCTGCTACCGCAAAAAGCTGGGGATTTTTTGCAGCATATACGCCCTGTGTGTGCACATGCCCTTAAACTTTTTTGGCGAGTAGACTTACCCCTTCAAGTTAATGTCTCTGCAATTTGCCACTTTGTCATGGATTTAAACTGCTGAGAAGCTGACATTTTGTCACTTGCTTTTGAGAAGATCATGTAAAAAGGAGAACCTCTGCGGTTGCGCTTCCTGTTGTCACCTTTTGCAGAAATAGTGTCTCAAACTGAATAAAGACACGATAACGAGCCCCTGTACACACCAATACATTCAAATAAATGGTGGAAAGTCTTGTAAAGGCGGCCCGACGGAGGGGCGGTAAATGACGGCAGCGAAGACCAAAGGTCATATTCTGAGGCCTGGTTGACAACTTCTGACAGACATCTATACTGGCCAAGAACGGCATCCCATTCACTGACTTACAAGCTGGGCTGAAGGGATATAATAAGCATATAGCCGATCGTGGACCTGCAGTACGGCCACACACAGTGGATACGGGGAAGATTTAGCCCAGCGGAAAATCCAATGCATATACAACAGACTGGATGCGATTTCATAAAATCTGCTCCTCACACTGCAGAAGACGGCGCCGATGACATCGGCACATACAATTACTGCGGTAAGGCTTTTACATTCGCAGCACGTCGGTTTCCACGTCAAGTTCGCAGCTAAATCTACAAGAGCGCATGTAACTCCTCAGCTGATGTTCTGCACCAAAATAGGTGCCATGTGGATGCACCCTAAACAGAGGTCCATCAACCTAAAACGCAGTGAAATCTGCGCCAAGCTTATAGGGGGAGATTTATCAACCAATCAGATTCCACCTTTCTTTTTCTAAAGGAGCTCTGAAAAATGAAAAGTGGAATCTCATTGGCTGCTGGGGGCAACTAAGCCAGTTCTGATAAATCTCCCCCATAGACTTTTGCAGCGCACAGAATACACAGCCATCCAGATGCAGGAAAATATAACATGTCGGACTAGTTATCAAACAGGGATGTATTCTAGGTGGCAGTAAAGCAGAACTGGGCGGCAGGGAGGCACAAGGAGAGCTTGGTAAATAATGGAGGCGGTCAGGCAGGTGGAGGCGAGCGACTGGCATGGAAATCATGCGTACACCCAGGTGACTGAGCTCAGCGGAAACGCACCTGTCACACCACGAGCATTAGCCTGAGCAAGTCATTTCATGAAATCCATGAAGCCGATGATGCGGACACCTCGACATAACATCCAGACGAAGACTAACGCAGTGACATCGGTGTCTTCCCATAGATACAGCGGCGGCCGCCTTGTCTAATTCTGTCCCTCACACTTTGGCCGAAAATAAACGTGAGATTGTCTCACTTGCAGTCGGAGGCTGTGCCAAGACTGCCAGTGGAGAGAGCCCCCACTATACACTCACTGGGTGCCCACACGGACGGCAGGTAAAGGCCTTAAAGTAGTGAACAAGACAAAGCTGGATCAGGTCGTGACAGATGTGCCGTAAATTGGGGCAGAATCCACCCCGCACAATCCAAAACGCCACACATGGCGATCAGAGCATGGTGTCTGCGCTGTGCTCATTCTGCTGAGGAAATGCCACTTTTTATCACCATGGATTTCACCTTCGCCAGGTAGCACGCGAGTTTAGAGGCAGATTCAGTGCAACAGATCTCCCATGGGGGTCACCATAGGCACCCCATTAAAGGGTTTCCGTCACCAGATTTAACCCTATTAAGCTAGCTGACATTAGCGATGTGCTAATGTCAGCTAAACCTAACTAGCCTTTACCTACTTTTATCTAGGCCCCCGTTACGCCAGAAATCTGACTTTTATAATATGCTAATTAGCCTCTAGGAGCAGGGGGGGGCGGCGTTGTTCCTGCTCCTAGAGGCTCCATTCTCCCACCTTTATCGCCTCCCTCCAAGTCCTGATTGACAGGGCCAGGCAGCGCTCGCATCTGTCTGCCAGCCCTGTGCTCGGGTGAAATCTTGCGCCGTTCAGCATTCGGCGCGGTGAGGGAAAGACGTTAGCAGGCTGCCGGCTTCCTCACCACGTCTGCGCCAAATACTGAACGGCGCAAGATTTCACCAGAGCACAGGGCTGGCAGACAGATGCGAGCGCTGCCTGGCCCTGTCAATCAGGACTTGGAGGGAGGTGACAAAGGTGAGAGAACGAAGCCTCTAGGAGCAGGAACAACGCCCCCTCTGCTCCTAGAGGCTAATTAGCATATTATAAAAGTTAGATTTCTGGCGTAACGGGGGCCTAGATAAAAGTAGGACTAGGCTAGTTAGGTTTAGCTGACATTAGCACATCGCCAACGTCAGCTAGCTTAATAGGGTTAAATCTGGTGACAAACCCTTTAAAGGGGAGGTCCAACTCCTAGCGATTCTTCACAAATCTCCATAATATGCATGCTGCAGTACACTAAAGTGAAAGGATGCTTTTATGTCACCTCATTGGTTTGCCAGTCCACGGGCACCTATATATCAAAGTACCGCGTCTATTTGGAACAAGATGGCGGCAGTCACTCATGGGATGGCTCTCTCATTTTTCCCTGCTGCATCCTGTACTGCGCAGGCGCTAGATAGTGGATACACTGGTCCTGCGCCTACACGGAAGTGGAAGCAGCTGGGAAAGCCAAGAGTCGTGTGAGTGACCGCTGCCATCTTGCTACAGATGGATGAAGACCGTGGACTGGAAGGGGGGGGGTTCTGACTGAGGCGAAATAAAAACACGCTTTCATGTTAGTGTGGTACAGCACGCAGTTTGTAAGCATGTGAAAAATTGTTAGGAAGTGGCCAATCCCTTCAAACAAACTGGAAAAGTGACCAATAATTACACCGTGTTAAAGGGGCGGTCCGAGTGTTCTAGCCTGATCTATCCTCTGGTGGGGGGGGGGGGGGGGGGGGGGTCCGACTCCCGGTCAATCATCAGCTTGAAGACGTTGTGGTGCTCTGGTGAGCGCTGCAGCCTCCTCCAAGACCAGCGATATCACGTTCATCAGTCAAGTGGCCCGGGCACAGCTCAGTGCTACTGAAGTGAACGGAGCCGAGCGCGATGCCAAGCACTGCCGCTATACAATGTACATCGCTGTGCTTGGCAAGCTACGGAGAAGGCAACGGCACCGAGCGCTGCTGCCTCTTCAAACAACTGATCTGTGGGGGTCCGACATCTCCACCAATCAGATACTGATGACCTATCCTGGAGACAGGTCATCACTATTAAACACTTGAAAATGCCTTTAACATGGGTCTGTCCCCTCTCCTGGGGCCCTTTTGGCACTAATTTGACAATGTTTGAGAGCAGAGACATAACCCCCTACTGTTAAAAAATAAATGTATTGACAGCTGGGTGTTAAGAGGAATAACAGAGGAACGGCACAATGGATGTTCCACAATTGTTGTTTTATGGGATGTACAAATATTTACTAAAACAGACAAGTCAGGGGAGGCGGCAGGTCAGCATCAGAGGTCATCACACTGAAGTGCCATGTGATAAGGAAGAGCGCTTACATAGGGTGGCGCAATAGCCAATGCCAGGCTTCGGGTCACCGACGGTCTCACGAGAGCGATTTAGAAAGAGGTAGATAACAAGTGCCAGTTTGACTTTTCCCAAGGGTGCTGGCCCAGAAGAGGCTATGCCCCTCCAGGCGGGTGCAAGGAAATCTTCTACCAAGCCACATGGGCAGCCACTCAGTTATGACAGTATGCAGGGTGCAGGGCTGACACAGTACTAGGCAAAGCACCGTGCACACTATTCACCCAATTTCCAATGACAACTCCAATATATATAATTTTTTTTTTATGATGACAACCAGGTGACATGATCTACCCTGAAAAGCCTCTGCGCCCACCTGTCGTGGTCATGTCACCCATCAGAGAGTTTTGCAGAAAGCGCCATATAGGGACCAGAAACCACCTGTAGCACCATGCAATGCTGCGGTGAGGATGCCCCCCACAAACATGCCCACCATCACAAGAATGGATGCCAGGACTGCACTGGCCTTGGCACATGCCTCCCCCCCCCCCCCCCACATAGACTGACCCAGGGCACAACGCACGAGTCACCAGGGTGCCATGCAGCGGGTACAGCTGGCAGGCCCCTGATGACAGGTAACCTGGGCCGCTCTCACCTGCTCCCGCAGCTTGAGGAACACCATGGTGCGCAGAGCGTTGCTGGGTGTCAGGCTTCCTCCTCCCCCCGCATGCAACTCCTCCAGCTTCGGGGGAGGGTGTCAGTGTCCGGCCTGTAGCAGCGGGTCACAGCAGGCACCGGGCGAGCGATGGAGGGTGGAAGGAGCGGGTATACACTCCTCCTCCTGCTGCTCGTTGTGCCGTCTCCTTCCTTGAAAATTCAGCCACACAGCGCAGCTCCCCCGTCACCTCCTTCCCCAACGTAACCGCCAAACCCCGGGCGAAGACAGCGCTGATTGGCTGCAGGTAAGGGGCGGGGCCTGTGGCCGTCACACGTCTTTGCGACATTTTCAGAGGAAGCTGCAAAGCGCGCGAATCCCCGCCTGGTGGCGCCCGTCCTGTCGCGCACTCTTGCGGCGGACATTCTAGCCTGGGTTTATAGTCTCCCTTGTTTAATGTTGTGCGAGTTGGTCGCTGTGTTTGTAGGAGAGCAAACTTAGGCAATAAAGCTGTCCTTATTCAACATAACTGTTAGGCGACAGTGGGCGGAGTGCAACCGATAAACGACGTGTGGGCGGGGCGCTGCAGGTGAGAGCGCTCTCGCAGGTATGGCTGGCTGTCGTTACGGAGATAGCAGTGGAGTGAGTTCGGACACCGTTAGGGCTGCCTGGATGGAGGTCGGGGGTGTGAGGGAAATGTGGGGCCGCTGCTGCTGACGTCCATAATAAAACCTGGTGACTACAAGCCTCGTTATTCTGTCTGAGGTGTTAACCCTTAGTGAAAGATGAAGAGGAGCTGCTTCCTGTGGTTGCCTTGGTAACCTGGCCATTGCCTGCAAATTCGACTGGAGATGCCTGATGGCAACAGCCCTGTCCATAAGCCCTGATAGGTAATCTGCTTGTCACCCGCCTGGGATCAGGTCACTAAGAGGAGCCGGCTGGGCCATCAATGATAGAGATTGTCTGGAGTTTCAGGATTATTGCTCGTTGCGGGTGATCGGTTGACGTTTAAAGGGGCTTTTTCTCAGGATAGTGTTTTGGATCTGGTCAAGATACCAGGTAGATTGATGTACTGCTCCAAATTAGTAGAAAATTGTCTTAACGTGCACGGAGAAATCAAACTCTGACACACCCATTGGAGTCAAAGTAAAATCTCTACTTTATTGGTAAGCAAGCATTCAATGGGTTAATCTTACACTTCTTTTTCTTCACCTGAGACTACCTTGGCGCTTGGTAGGCGGGCACAGATGTGTTTTGATCAAAATATATTGGCAAAGTGTCTCATATTTTATCATATCAGAGTGAGGACTTTGTCCATATATAATGCTTGCATCTACTTTACTAAGGGTACTTTCACACTTGCGGCAGAGAGATCTGAGACCTGCCGGATCAGGCAAAACGTATGCCAACTGATGGCATTAGTAAGACTGATCAGGATCATTATCAGTCTTAAAAATGCCTGATCAGGCGAAAAAAATGCATTGAAATGCCGGATCCGTCTTTCCGGTGTCATCCGGCAAAACGGATCCAGCATTTTATTTTTTTCACCTTTTTTTTGGTCTACGCATGCGCAGACCGGAAGGACGGATCCGGCACTAATACATTCCTATGGGAAAAAATGCTGGATCCGGCATTCAGGCAAGTCTTCAGTTCTTTTCGCCTGAGATAAAACCATAGCATGCTGCGGTTTTCTCTTTTGCCTGATCAGTCAAAACGACTGAACTGAAGACATCCTGATGCATCCTGAACGGATTACTCTCCATTCAGAATGCATGGGAATATGCCTGATCAGTTCTTTACCGGCACTGAGCCCCTAGGGCGGAACTCTATACCGGAAAAGAAAAACGCTAGTGTGAAAGTACCCTAAGTGCATTATTACCTTATTTCTGTGATTTCCTTCAATAATATGGCCAGTGACATCCGCACATTTATTTATT
The DNA here is from genome assembly GCF_905171765.1 of Bufo bufo. NCBI lineage: Eukaryota > Metazoa > Chordata > Amphibia > Anura > Bufonidae > Bufo > Bufo bufo. Next base: position 439,683,243 of record NC_053393.1, on the reverse strand, counting down.
ATACCGTGCAGGATGTTTTTATCTTTTGTTTTTCCGGTGATTTTTCTTTTTTTTTCATCAGGCTGACTTAAGAAATCAGCTAGGAGTGCAGCTCCGCAGCCCCCTCTCACTGACATGTACATAGGGCTTAGGAAAGCTGTGCGTGTCTGGTGGTACATTCAGGGAGCAGGATTTTTCTACTAAGCAGTGTCTGAGCAGTGTAACGTAAGTGTATAGAACAAGCAAGTATCCATACTGTTTCAATAGTCCATAACAGTCCCCCCTTGGAAACTTGATTGTTGGCTATCCCTAAAGTCTAACGAATCCACTGGGCAATACCCTTCGTATCTTCACCTGCAGTGGCAACAACTTATCTCTAATAGATAAGCTCCCGATTTCAGGGCTTATGATACTACCCCGGGATTCATCTTACCCTATCTCTGCACCGCATCATAGCTGGGAGGGGGGACTCTTTTACAATGTGATCCATGGATCCAGGTGAGTCTCCCTTAAAGTTTCACGGAAGTTGAGGTAGTCAACAGCACTTGGTAGGGTCCCTCGTATCGTGGTTCGAGGGTGCTTCTTGACTACCACCCACTCTCCAGGTTTTCAGAGTGTGGCTTCCTTCTAGGGAGTCAGGAATGGAAGAGAGAACTTGTGCATGTATGTTAGACAATTGTTTGCTCAATGTTGTGGAAAATACTGTCCCATTCTTGGCCCTGTCCCAAAGAGGATCTCGTGTCGGGGATGAGGTGCAAAATGGTTTGCAGCGAATTCCCTTGCTTGTATGAATCAGTGACCTGAAGAGTTGTTAATGCCATGAGGAGGCAAGTTTCTTCCGGGTATAGGGCTGTACCGAGGGTGACTGTCCCATCCTCTTTGAACTGTATGTTAGCTTGGATTTTCTGAAGAAGATCAGAGCCTAACAGATTGAAGGGGCATGTTTGGCTGACAAATTGTGACATGACTCCTGCTGGAAGGTGGAGCCGAGGGGTTTTGGTCTGGGAGAATCCAGGGGAAGTGACCGAGAGTGGCTTGGTAACGGGGTTATGCTGCACAACCCCTTCTAGTCCAGAACAGGGTAACTGAATGTCAGTGAGCCAGGAAGGAGGTACGGCAGTCTTACATAAAACACTGCGGGCGGCACCAGTGTCTACAAGGAATGAGAGTTCCTTCCCTACTACCTCAAGGGTTGAAGGTCAGACCCCTTAGGATAGGGGTGGGGATATGGTCCATTATTAGTGAAGAATACTCCCCTGTCTTGTTTTCCACAATACTCTGTAGGTCTGCCCATGCACATCCATACATTTGATGTACCTGTGACAGTTTCCTGAAAAAGGGCATGGGATGGGTTTCAGGATCTGGCAGCAGGTTCACTATGGTGAATAACTGCTGCAGGGTAAAGGACACATATTTTGGAGGTCCTTGTGGTCAGGTAAGAGCTAGGGCTTCCTTTACAACTTTGAAATTGCCCCTTTCTAAAGCTTGCATATTCCTTTGTAATTCATTAATCTTTTCCTGGAGCATAGTTGGTCTGGGCAGGCTCAAGGGTTGGGTGCCGGAGCCACTATAGTCTATTCTGGGTGGTCTACAGGACCAACAACACTGTCTGGATTCTCTTGTTCAGGTGCTTCTGACTGTCCCCTTATCATGATAGAGGCAGGAGGTAGATTACTAGGGGCCATAAACGTGCCGTCTGGATTTATCATGGGATATAACGGAGCCACTGGTGAGACTACAGGAGCGACGGGAGGATCAGGGCTGAAGGAGATTAATGGTCCAGCCGTGGGCGTCTGCTGGGAATAAGATGGCGCCGTAGCAGGGACTGGGAGGACATGCTTGGGGTTTACAGGGGTGTGACTATGTTGATGTGGAGCACCACAGGCAAAACAAGTCTCTCGGGAGGTGGGATTTTGCTGACAACATACATTATAGACCCACCCACTTATTTTCTTCTCGGCGCCATTATCACACCCCTTCAACCCCTGCTCCAGCCCAAGATTACCAGGTTTACAATAATATCTGCCACTAGCTTCATCAAGATTTTGCTCTCCTCCCGTCTGTTCAAATTCTTTGCTACAGTCCAGCCACACTCGGACTGTATCCACTAACTAATCATCTTCTAATCTACCTTTCTTTTCTGTCAGCAAATTTTACCATGTTGTACAACACAAAGTACCACCTTTACATATGCCATATCCTTTCTCTTGCTTGCTCAGACTTTTCACAAATCATTTTCCTCTCCTGTCCACCACGTACTGCTCAGGTAAACAGTAACCCTTTGGGACACTTGCGTTATGTCCCATTGTATCTCGCACTTACTGGAGCCATCTAGAGACCTCTGTATAGAGTAATCACTGGACCTGATGAAGCTTTGAGTCCCAGACAAGCACACTTCTGGGCTGCTGCGGACCGCTCTCCCCCTTCTGTGATCGAGTCAGACAACCGGGCTGCACTCTGATACAGGCAAATAGGAGAACTCTCTGTCAGTGATACTTGTCAACAGAGTCTTCACAGTTTTTAAACACAGTACATCAAGACTTTAGAACACATGGGTTTCTTACTTTCATGCCCTCAAGGACGCCCCAAGCTGACACGGCACCCCTCCCTCAGACAGGCATGGATGCACTACACCAAAGGACACATGGAGGCAAGATAACACGTTGTCCTACCTCTTATCACGGGCTGCAGTTCCGGTGTCCGTTAGTGAGGTCCTCCTCGTCTGGTCATCGGGGGTACTGGATCAGGGGGTCATGTCCTTCGAGCCACACGTTGGGCGCCAACTGTTTTGGATCTGTTCAAGATACCAGGTAGATTGATGTACTACTCCAAATTAGTAGAAAATTGTCTTAACGTGCACGGAGAAATCAAACTCTGACACACCCATTGAAGTCAAAGTAAAATCTCTACTTTATTGCAAGTGTTCACACAGAATATACCCCCCAGTGGGAGGTGACTAAATGTGGTGCATTTTTAATGGTTACTGGGAAGCAATAGCAAGCATTCAATGGGTTAATCTTACACTACTTTATCATCAGGCTGACTTAAGAAATCAGCTTGGAGCACAGCTCCGCACCCCCTCTCACTGACATGTACATAGGGCTTTGGAATGCGCTCCTTCCCCCCTCCCTTTTTCAAGATAGTGGGAAAGCTGTGTGCTGGTATATACCTGGTGCTACATCCAGGAAGCAGGATTTTTCTACTAAGCGGTGTCTGAGCAGTGTAACGCAAGTGTATAGAATAAGCAAGTATCGATACTGTTTCAATAGTCCATAACAGTAGGTCATTAGTATCTGAACGGGCGTCCACTGCCCGTCACCCCACCAATCAGTTTGAGGCCGTGGAGCTCCAATGAGAGCTGTGGCCTGCTCCTACGCAGTGACATCACGTTCATTGGTAACATGGCCTGACAATGGATTTGAAATGAAACGAACAAGATGTGATTTAACTGCAAACTGTAAGCTTTAATTTGAGGCTATTTACATCCAAATCAGGTGAACGGTGTAGGAATTACAACAGTTTGCATATGTGCCTCCCACTTGTTAAGGAACCAAAAGTAATGGGACATAATAATAATCATAAATCAAACTTTCACTTTTTAATACTTGGTTGCAAATCCTTTGCAGTCAATTACAGCCTGAAGTCTGGAATGCATAGACATCACCAGACGCTAGGTTTCATCCCTGGTGATGCTCTGTCAGGCCTCTACTGCAACTGTCTTTAGTTCCTGCTTGTTCTTGGGGCATTTTCCCTTCAGTTTTGTCTTCAGCAAGTGAAATGCATGCTCAATCGGATTCAGGTCAGGTGATTGACTTGGCCATTGCATAACATTCCACTTCTTTCCCTTAAAAAAACTCTTTGGTTGCTTTTGCAGTATGCTTTGGGTCATTGTCCATCTGCACTGTGAAGAGCCGTCCAATGAGTTCTGAAGCATTCGGCTGAATATGAGCAGATAATATTGCCCGAAACACTTCAGAATTCATCCTGCTGCTTTTGTCAGCAGTCACATCATCAATAAATACAAGAGAACCAGTTCCATTGGCAGCCATACATGCCCACGCCATGAGACTACCACCACTATGCTTCATTGATGAGGTGGTATGCTTAGGATCATGAGCAGTTCCTTTCCTTCTCCATACTCTTCTCTTCCCATCACTCTGGTACAAGTTGATCTTTGTCTCATCTGTCCATAGGATGTTGTTCCAGAACTGTGAAGGCTTTTTTAGATGTCGTTTGGCAAACTCTAATCTGGCCTTCCAATTTTTGAGGCTCACCAATGGTTTACATCTTGTGGTGAACCCTCTGTATTCACTCTGGTGAAGTCTTCTCTTGATTGTTGACTTTGACACACATACACCTACCTCCTGGAGAGTGTTCTTGATCTGGCCAACTGTTGTGAAGGTTGATTTCTTCACCAGGGAAAGATTTCTTCAGTCATCCACCACAGTTGTTTTCCGTGGTCTTCCGAGTCTTTTGGTGTTGCTGAACTCACCGGTGCGTTCCTTCTTTTTAAGAATGTTCCAAACAGTTGTTTTGGCTACGCCTAATGTTTTTGCTATCTCTCTGATGGGTTTGTTAGTTTTTTCAGCCTAATGATGGCTTGCTTCACTGATAGTGACAGCTCTTTGAATCTTATCTTGAGAGTTGACAGCAACAGATTCCAAATGCAAATAGCACACTTGAAATGAACTCTGGACCTTTTATCTGCTCATTGTAATTGGGATAATGAGGGAATAACACACACCTGGCCATGGAACAGCTGAGAAGCCAATTGTCCCATTACTTTTGGTTCCTTAACAAGTGGGAGGCACATATGCAAACTGTTGTAATTCCTACACCGTTCACCTGATTTGGATGTAAATACCCTCAAATTAAAGCTGACAGTCTGCAGTTAAAGCACATCTTGTTCATTTCATTTCAAATCCATTGTGGTTGTGTATAGAGCCAGAAATGTTAGAATTGTGTCGATGTCCCGATATTTATGGACCTGACTGTACATGTGAGATCTGTTTGCTGGGACCCCCCCTGTCGCCCTCTAACTATAGGACCACAGTGAGAAGGAGTGTGAATTAGGGCTCATGCACACTTGCCGTATCCATGAAGTCACAAGACCACACTGCTGATTGGTCCAGGAGTATCTGCACCACACTGCTACCAACTAAATTGAGGTGGCACCATATCCATAGTGGAAAACATGCCGCCTGGTGCTAAAACAGGGTAGAGCTGCTGGTACCATGCTCCTAATATTTCTTAGGGTGCCTTCACGCACTACAGATTGTGTTGCAGAAGTTTCTGTGATGGAAAATCAGTTCCATCCACATGAGTGGGTCCTGCAGAAATGCACGTTTGCCCCAAACCCACCCCATGCAGGTGAATAGAACCGATTTTTCAATAAATAAAAATTCTGCAGCAAAATCTGCCACGTGTAAAGGCACTAATGTTGAGTGAATCAGGTTCGTTTCAAAAACTTTGTTTATAATGTGCGCTCCGTACCGCAGTAAAATGTATGGGCTCCGCCGAGGCCTTCTAGCCGCAAGTAACTCGAGACTTGCTTAGTTTCGTGGCTGTGATGTTACAGTTCGCTTCTGCGCAAACATTACTGTTTCAAAATCTGAAGTCGAACTTGGGTTTGTGCCTCATTAAAAAGGTTGTCTGGGTTCGGAGCTGAACCCGGACATACCCATATTTTCACCCAGAAAGCCCCCTGATTTCATGCTCCGATGCTCTCCTTTGCCCTGCGATGCTGAATCACGACTGCCAGGCAGAGGCTTCCACCCAGCAATGAGCCCAGTGACGTCACCGGCACTAATAGGCGGGCTTTAGCTCTGCCCTAGCCTGTAAAACAGCTAGGGCAGCACTAAAGCCCACCCATCAGAGCCGGTGATGTCACCGGCAACACTGCTAGGAGGAAGCCTCCGCCTAGCAGTGTAATAATATAAACAAAAAAGCCCTTGCCCTGCTCTGAAAATGCTCCTCCATATCAGAGGGGCTGCCTGGGTGAAAATGTTAGTATGTCCGGGTTGAGCTCTAAACCCGGACAACCCCTTTTATGAATAGTTCACCTTTGGATTTTGAAACGGTAATGTATGTGCAGAACTGAACTGTAACATGACAGGCACGAGACTAAGCAAGTCTTGCATTACTTGTGGCTAGAAGAAGGAGGTCTCAGCAGAGCCCATATATTTTATTGCAGCACAGAGCGCACATTATAGACAAAGTTTTCATACGAATTGGGTTCACTCAACACTTGAAGGCACCCTTAGGGTATCTGGACCCGTAGCAAAATACGCACAGTTTTATCGCATGGATTCCTGTGCAGAAAACCGCAGCGTAGTACAGTGTATGAGATTACACAAATCTCTTGTACACTTACAGATGTTTTCCATGCGGAAATTGACCTGCAGTGCGGATTTAGAAACCTGCAGCGTGTCAATTATGTTTGTGGTTTTAGCTGCAAATTTCACGCCTTTCCAATGAAGGGTAAGATCTGCTGAAAAACGGCATCGAATCCGCTGTTAGAAATTGCGGTTTGGGAGCAGAAATGCTCATGGAAGTTCGTGCAGATCTTCTGCACATTGACCTGCACCTGTGTGCGGGTATCCTTACTCATTCTTGATTTTGGGCCGATAACACGTGAACATGGGCATACACTTATGCAGTGTGCACAATAGCAGGAAGATCTACCAAAGTAGTCACAGAGCCAGATATGGAGCATATGAAGAATTCAGCAATCCCAATACTCACAGTCTCACTGTAATTAAAGTGCTGCAGTCAAAGCAAAATCACTACGATGTAGAAATATATTCCTTAAGGCAAAATACTCCATGGATAAATCACTTTGTCATTTTATAATGTATTCTCTCCTTTCCACTCTCTTCAGTGCGTGTAATGTGTTCTGTTTTATCTAGCGGACATTTTTAAAACTGTGCTGCTTACTAAGGGTACAGACATAGAAAAACATGGACACATTAAAGGGGATGTCTGATTATTTCATTATTTTTAAAGGTTCATTGTGTTGTAAAACAATGACATAATGTCCCCGTTGTACTTACCCCGCTCCCCGGCACCTGCGTCTCTCCCGATGACTGCGCGGCTGCCGGTACATATCCCCATCGTGCGGATCATAACATCATGTGATGGGGGGGGGGGGGGGCGCCAATAGCAGGCCGTGAAGGAAACAAGCCTCTCTAACATCACCCGCCATGCTAGGGAGGTTCGTCCCCATCGCAGCCTCCTATTGGCTAAACCAACCACCCCCGCCGTCGCCAGATATGTTGCTGTGGGTGACACTAGAGAGATGATGCTGGAGATGCAGCGGCGGCTGCGTGGGCATCAGGAGCGACGCGGGTGCTGGGGAGCAGGGTAAATATAATCTATATCAGGGGGCCGGCCATTAGTGGGGACATTACAAGGGTGGGATAACCCCTTTAATACCAGCTGCTTACATTTTGATGCTTTACGGTCCCACCAGTTTCTGCTTTCTGCAATGTCAGCTTAGCCAATCATTGGCCATAGCAGTGACCCGCCTCAGCCAGTGATCGGCTGATTTCCTGTATGTAAAGCAGGAAGCAGGGACCCTGAAGCATCAGAACAGGAGCGGTCAGGAGTTTCCACACACATTTGCCAAATTCATACCTTTTCCTGACATTTAATCTTAGTACATGTTCGCTCTCTTAGGTCCGTTAGGATCACTACTATATTTTAAGAATGTGAAATGTCAGAATAAGGGGTCATACACAAAACCGTAACCATTTTGCAGGCCACAAGTTGCAGATCCATTTTTCGAGAACCTCATTGAAAAAATGCCTATTCTTGTCCGCAAAAAGGAAAAGAAGAGGACATGATCTATAATTTGCTGTCTGCATTTTTTGCTGCTCCACAGAAATGTATAGGTCCACGTGCGATCCACAAAAAATGCGGATCAGAAAATACGGTTGTGTGAATGCCCCTTATACTACAGATAAAGATTTTTTTTCACCCTTCATTTCTTTCATTGAATTCCAGTGGCACAGAAGTTTACAGACACATGGTTAGTATTTGGTAGCATTGTCTTTAGGCTACCTGCACACAGGTGCTGGCCGTCTTGCAAAAATTCTACATGAATTTTCATGCAGATTGCTGTGTGCTTCAGCAGCGAAAACTGCATGTGTTCCTTGCGGGTTTTGGTGCAGATTTGCCGCAAGATCTCACAAAAAAACCAACATACATAATGCACAATGTGTGCAGGTAGCGTTAAAGTGTCTAAATTGGGCCAAACATTTTGGGCAATCTTTCACAATCTTCTCATGATAAGTTGATGGAATTTCGTCCCATTCCTCCTGAATTCAGAACTGGTGTAACTGAATCAAGTTTGTAGGCCTCCTCTCTTATGGGAATGAGGTCGCTCCTATTGCTTCATTTTGTTGTCCTTTTGGAAGAGCTTCCATCCACAACGAAATCCCCTCACCCCTGCCACTTCCAGTCCCTGTTTGGCCAAAAGTGTGACATTCTGACATTCCTGCATGTAACTAATGGCAGCAAATCATTGGCCACAGCAGTCATGTACTGTGCCTGCACACGTCATCACTGCAGGAACTAGGGCGACTAGAACAGATGAGTGGGCGTTTTGTTTTTGTTTCTTTTATTACTCACGATGCCCGGCCATCCTGTTAGACGTAGAGATGAGCAAGCCAGATTCAGTTTAATCCAACAGAGTACAACATCCCAATCCAAATCTGGAGTCAGATCACACCAACGGGGATGATGGTCCTGTTAGTTCTTTAAGGCCCCTTTCAGATGAGCGAGTGTCACACTCCGGACTCGCAGCGTGAGTATGCAGCAGCTCCCATCCTGACCTCCCAGCACTGTCACGGTCGCATTGCATTATATTGATTTATGATGCTATGTAACCCTTAGAGTGTTAGAATGTATTGGATAACAGTGACAGCATTATGTCAGTGTCATCCAATACATTTCAGAACTGTAAGGGTTACATAGCATCATAAATCAGTATAATGCTATGTGACCCCGTCAGTGCTGGGAGGTCAGGACGGGAGCTGTTGCATACTCATGCTGTGAGTCTGGAGCGTGGAACTCTCTTATCTGAAAGGGGCCTAAAGCAGAATCAATTACAACAGATTGCACTTTGCATTCTTCTGTGATTGGTGAGCCAAGTAAAGGAGGGTGCAATCTGGGTTTTGGCAAGGTATATTATATGCAGTATTTCTATCCATGTGTGTGTGTGTGTATGTGTATGTATGTATGTATGTGTATATGTATGTGTGTATATATACAGTATATATATATATATATATATATATATATATATATATATACTCGCCTAAAGAATTATTAGGAACACCTGTTCTATTTCTCATTAATGCAATTATCTAGTCAACCAATCACATGGCAGTTGCTTCAATGCATTTAGGGTTGTGGTCCTGGTCAAGACAATCTCCTGAACTCCAAACTGAATGTCAGAATGGGAAAGAAAGGTGATTTAAGCAATTTTGAGCGTGGCATGGTTGTTGGTGTCAGATGGGCCGGTCTGAGTATTTCACAATCTGCTCAGTTACTGGGATTTTCACGCACAACCATTTCTAGGGTTTACAAAGAATGGTGTGAAAAGGGAAAAACAGGAAAAGGGAAAAACATCCAGTATGCGGCAGTCCTGTGGGCAAAAATGCCTTGTAGATGCTAGAGGTCAGAGGAGAATGGGCCGACTGATTCAAGCTGATAGAAGAGCAACGTTGACTGAAATAACCACTCGTTACAACCGAGGTATGCAGCAAAGCATTTGTGAAGCGACAACACGCACAACCTTGAGGCGGATGGGCTACAACAGCAGAAGACCCCACCGGGTACCACTCATCTCCACTACAAATAGGAAAAAGAGGCTACAATTTTCACGAGCTCCCCAAAATTGGACTGTTGAAGACTGGAAAAATGTTGCCTGGTCTGATGAGTCTCGATTTCTGTTGAGACATTCAAATGGTAGAGTCCGAATTTGGCGTAAACAGAATGAGAACATGTATCCATCCTCTGATGGCTACTTCCAGCGGGATAATGCACCATGTCACAAAGCTCGAATCATTTCAAATTGGTTTCTTGAACATGACAATGAGTTCACTGTACTAAAATGGCCCCCACAGTCACCAGATCTCCACCCAATAGAGCTTTTTTGGGATGTGGTGGAACAGGAGCTTCGTGACCTGGATGTGCATCCCTCAAATCTCCGTCAACTGCAAGATGCTATCCTATCAATATGGGCCAACATTTCTAAAGAATGCTATCAGCACCTTGTTGAATCAATGCCACGTAGAATTAAGGCAAAAGGGGGTCCAACACCGTATTAGTATGGTGTTGTGTTCCTAATAATTCTTTAGGTGAGTGTATATATACATACACATATCTATATACACACTGTATTATAGAACCAAGGGACCACATTTTGGGTAATCAACCTAAGGCCTCTTTCACACGGGCAAGATTTCCACGTGGGTGCAATGCGTGAGGTGAACACATTGCACCCGCACTGAATCCGGACCCATTCATTTCTATGGGGCTGTGCACATGAGCAGTATGCTCTATATTGTTCGTTTTTCACGCAACGCATGCCCCATAGAAGTGAATAAGGCTGCGTGAAAATCGCAAGCAAGTGCAGATGCGGTGTGATTTTTCACGCATGGTTGCTAGGAGATTATCGGACTGGTGACCCGATCATTATTATTTTCCCTTATAACATGGTTATAAAGGAAAATAATAGCATTCTTAATACAGAATGCTTAGTAAAATAGGGATGGAGGGGTTAAAAAAATTCACCTCATCCACTTGTTCGCGCTGCCTGGCTTCTCTTCTGTCTTCTTCTTTGAGGACCTGGGAGGAAAAGGACCTGTGGTGATGTCACTGCGCTCATCACATGGTCCGTCACATGATCCATCACCAGTGACGTCACCAAAGGTTTTTTTCTCCCAGGTCCTCAAAGAAGAAGAAAGAAGAGAAGCCGGGCTACGCGAACAAATGGATGAGGTGAGTTAAAAAAAAATAATAATAATTTTTTAACCCCTCCAGCCCTAATTTACTAAGCATTCTGTATTAAGAATGCTATTATTTTCCCATATAACCATGTTATAAGGGAAAATAATAAAATCTACACAACACCTAACCCAAATCCGAACTTCTGTGAAGGAGTTCGGGTCTGGGTACCAAACATGACGATTTTTCTCAAAACGCATTAAAACGCTTTGCACTCGCAGGGAAAAATCACACATTTTCCCGCAACGCCCGTGTGAACCCAGCCTAAGTGTAAGCATTGGGAGTTGCTTCTCACACTCATTGTGAGAAGTCACAGGATAGTCTGAGGAGAGAAGGGCATTTAAAATTAAATTGGTAGTTATGGTGTTCACATGGACTGTCAAAGGAGCAGCCAAGCAGAAGTGGAAATACAGTAATGTTGGTTGTAACAGTCATAGCGCAGAAAAGGCCCAATTACATACAGTACAGACCAAAAGTTTGGACACACCTTCTCATTCAAAGAGTTTTCTTTATTTTCATGACTATGAAGGCATCAAAACTATGAATTAACACGTGGTATTATATACATAACAAACAAGTGTGAAACAACTGAAAATATGTCATATTCTAGGTTCTTCAAAGTAGCCACCTTTTGCTTTGATTACTGCTTTGCACACTCTTGTCATTCTCTTGATGAGCTTCAAGAGGTAGTCCCCTTAAATGGTCTTCCAACAGTCTTGAAGGAGTTCCCAGAGATGCTTAGCACTTGTTGGCCCTTTTGCCTTCACTCTGCGGTCCAGCTCACCCCAAACCATCTCAATTGGGTTCAGGTCCGGTGACTGTGGAGGCTAGGTCATCTGGCGCAGCACCCCATCACTCTCCTTCATGGTCAAATAGCCCTTACTTTCAAACTTTCCCAATTTTTCGGGCTGACTGACTGACCTTCATTTCTTAAAGTAATGATGGCCACTCGTTTTTCTTTACTTAGCTGCTTTTTTCTTGCTATAATACAAATTCTAACAGTCTATTCAGTAGGACTATCAGCTGTGTATCCACCTGACTTCTCCTCAACGCAACTGATGGTCCCAACCCCATTTATAAGGCAAGAAATCCCACTTATTAAACCTGACAGGGCACACCTGTGAAGTGAAAACCATTTCAGGGGTCTACCTCTTGAAGCTCATCAAGAGAATGCCAAGAGTGTGCAAAGCAGTAATCAAAGCAAAAGGTGGCTACTTTGAAGAACCTAGAATATTACATATTTTCAGTTGTTTCACACTTGTTTGTTATGTATATAATTCCACATGTTGATGCCTTCCGTGTGAATCTACAATTTTCATAGTCATGAAAATAAAGAAAACTTATTGAATGAGAAGTTGTGTCCAAACTTTTGGTCTGTACTGTATATGAATGCATTTCCACTGTGTTTGCATTATGCGCTTTGCTGGGAAAGCTCCTGGCATATACATTACACTAAGCCTACATGCACACGAACGTCTGTGTTTTGCGGTCCGGAAAAAAAAAAAAACTGACGTCCGTATGGCATCCTTTTTTTGGCGGATCCATTGTAAGAATGCCTATCCTTGTCCGCAAAACGGAAAAGAATAGGACATGTTCTATTTTTTTTTACGGGGCTACGGAATGGAGCAACAGATGCGGACAGCACACGGAGTGCTGTCCGCATCTTTTGCAGCCCCATTGAAGTGAATGGTTCCGCACCCGAGCCGCAAAAAAGCGACTCGGATGCGGAACCAAACCACGTTCGTGTGCATGTAGGCTAAGACGTATACTTCGTGAAATATTCCTGATGTTTCCCTCTGAAGTAAAAATAAATATTCTACATTTGATTGTATTAAGAATCCATGGTTTGTAATACTATTTCCATTCTATAGGTTTATACACAGCAACACATAAAAGATGTATCTTCTTATGGATTCTGAATCCAAGAGAAAAAAATTGTACCATGCGGTGTCACTTTTTTCAGTAATTAGACTATGATCAATAGGAGGCACACCATTTTGTACAGTTTTATGTCATCGTTCTTTCAAACGGAATAATGAAGTTGACTCTTGTGGTAACTAAATAAAAACCTGTAAAACAAGATGTTTCCTGTACCTAACATCAGAAGCTTCATTATTAGACATTTGTAAAAAAAAATAAAAAGGAAGCGAAAAAAAAAAGGGATTGCTTAAAAATTTTATTTGTAGGATTGTCTTACAAAAAGTATTTATCACCTATCCAAACGTAGTGCACATGTTGGCCCACCTTTCCATTAAAGGGGTTGTCCAGGAATGATTTAAAATGGTTGCAACCACCCTGTCCTAGAATGTGAGCGGGACTGGTTGCCACCACTTGCAGAGCTGCCTGAAAGGGGGCCCACTTCACACTGAGCTCCAGCACTTGCATGTACTACACATTGATGTGTTCCTGTCAGGCTGCTCAGCCATGATGGCATATCATAGGCAGCGTTGCATCATTACCATCTATGACACAGGCTTTGCGCTCCTTCCCTTCATTGCTGCCGGCACCCTGCTATAAGTTCTGAGCGAGGAAGTGCGCTGAGTCCTCGTCTCCAGGGCAACGGGGGGCGGACAGACCCGGCCGTGCATGCCTCCTTAGCGTGGTCTGTGTCCTCCGCTCCCATGGTTACGGTGAGGAGTCCGAGCGCCGAACTGGGCACTCAGCGCTCAGCAGTATGCAAGGGGATGAGTCATGCGACGCTGGCCACGTCTCTTAACTCCTTCTCTCGCCTATTTAACAGGCAGCCTGCTGGCCACAGGTTGCCTGTGATTAAGGTCCTATACCTTGTGTATATTCCTTTGACATTGCTACTTGGTATTCGGATTTCAGCTTGTTTTTTGACTTCGTCCCTTGCTTGCTTCTTTTTGTACGGTCACATCTCCTGGTATTTGACTTCTGCTTAACTTTGACTTGTCCTCGTCTGCTCCCTGTGTCTTACTTGCTTCTCCTGGTATTTACTCCCGGTTTGTACATTGACGCTGCTTCTTCTTGTCCCCTGGTACCGCCTTCACCTTTTGGTTTTGACCTTGCTAGTTTGACCTCTCTGTTTGTCTGTTTTGTTTGTCTCTCCCGCAGTTACTCATGTTAGCGATCGCCGCCCAGTTGCGCTCCGTTGCCTAGGACGGATAAGTGCAAGTAGGCAGGGACAGATGTGTGGGTGGAGTCAGTTTTGCACCTTCCCCACCCCCTTCTCGTGACAATCTATGGTAGGAAGAAGGTAAACCGTTGAGTTCTTAGCAAGTGCTACCTCTAATACCACTAGATGTAAGGTAGTTCACTGTGACACGAGTTGCCGTGTTGCTCGCTTTAGTAGCTCTCGGGCGTACTGGCTGCAGTGGTTTCCGTGCAGGCTGGTTGCCATGACCTACGTGTGGTTGCAGCAGCCTGTGGTGTATGTACTACTCCTAGTGTATGCTTTCTCCTCCCCCTGTTGTCTCGGATTGTTTGTGCTCTGACGTACTGGCTGCGGTGAATTCTGTGTATGCTGGTTGCCAGGGGCAACGCCCAGTAACTGCAGCCTGTGTGTGTTCACTTCTCTGTTCATGCAGGATCCCCTCCCTGTTTGGTTCTTATGGGGTTAATGGTCTGGGTATGGTCACTAGGTGCTCTTTAAATACCTGTGTGCCTAAGTTTAGGGGTCAATCTGACCCAGGGGTTTAGTCATCTGCCCTTCTATGTGGTGTCACCTGGTTAAGCATTGATGCTGTTGATGTTATTATATCCTTGTCCATGCCTTGCCTGTTCTTCTGTACCTGTTCTGTGTCTTGATCCACTAAGTTCCATGTTTAGCCTAGCAGTGCTCTGACTGCGTCTGATAGCTTGGCTGTGCTAAACTGCTTCTGATCCTGTCTGTTCCATGTCCATCCTAGCAGTTTTGCCTGTGGTCTGCAGGTGCACTTGGTTCTGTGGTAGAGCTACCACTATTGCCTAACCTGCTTTTCAGTACTGTCATGTTCACTTATTACATGTGTAATAAAGTACTCCCTGGTCTGAATCTTGCCTGTGTCCTGTTTGCTCGACATTCCGGAGGTCTGCCTTGAGCCCCGGAACGTGACAGAGTCAATGCTTGAACTTTTAAACAGGCCTTGAGACATGACTTGATAATTTAGCCAGCACCTCACCTGCAGACAGCTGTAGAGGAGTGTTACGGGGCCTATAACACTCCTCACACCGAGTTTGCATGATTACGACAATCACAGCAAAAAGGGGACAAAATAAAAAGGTTTTGTAAATAAAAGCTCAGAGAGTGTGATCCATTTTTTTGGTGGGGTTACTATGTACTGCTGTGCCCTGTTTCACCATTAATTGAACTTTGTGCAGTTATGTACATAATATTAATGCTGATAAAACCATTACCCAGGACATATTAACACACATAATTTGCAAGGGCTAAGTTCAATCCGTTTTTCGATTGATTGATTTCACTTAAAGGTTAATATTAACTGTGGCAGAAAGCAGTTATAGTTAAATACAGAATTATACAAGTTCCACCCCGTACCCTTTTCAGCACAGGATTGACAGGGCTGTTCTGTTTCTCCCCCTGCGCATTTAATTGACAGGGCAATACAGTGCTCTCTGGTGGTGTCCCGCAGCTGGGTTATCTAGTCCCAGGCACAAGTGGCGAGACGCCACTTGATTTATACTGGTGTTATCCCCACATCAAACCTTCAGCTCTGCTACATTGGGTCCACTGGCGTACATACAGGGTCGCAGTTGTGACCAGGCCCGGCACTCCAGGGGGCCCGGTCGCCTGTGGACCCCCCCCCCCCCCAGGGCGCCATAAAGCATGTTAAAAACAGGGGCCCCGCTGTACTCGCATGTAATGGAGCGCTCTGATGGGGCCCGGCATGAAGTACAGTGGCAATTTCAGGCCCCATCAGAGCGCTCCATGTCTCCATTACATGTATAATGAGGGGGGGGGGCACGCACTGACTCACACACACCCAGCCAGGCAGTTTGTTTCCATAGTGAAGCAGGGAAACCTCTCTGCTCCCTGCTTCACTGATCTTCAGAGCTCAGGAGCTCCCCCTGCTGGCCCCACATCACGCTGCTGGCTGTCGGAGGAGAACTGAAAGGCCGGGAATCTGCCTTCAGCACAGCCAGCAGCGCGATGAGTGTGGGAGCCTGTCATCAGGGAAGAAGGTAAGTATGTGTTTTGTTTTTTTTTCTAACGCTGCAGACTGGGGGCAAGGGGGGGGGGGGGGTTGATGGGCACAACTAGAGTGAGGGGGCACAAAAGTGGGCATCTCTACTGAGTGGCACCTAATCTACCATAACTAATTTGAGGGGGCACCTAATCTGCCATAACTACTGTGAGGGTGCACGTACTCTGGCATAACCACTGTGAGGGGCACATATGTGTTCATATGTAATGTGAGGGGCACATAATCTGGCATAACCACTCTGAGGGGGTACATATCTGGGCATATCTACTTTGAGGGGGCACATAACCGGGCATAAATACTCTGAAGGGGCACATAATCTGGCATTACTACTGTGAGGGGGCACATAATCTGGCATTACTACTGTGAGGGGGCACATAATCTGGCATAACCACTTTGAGGGGGCACATATCTGGGCATATCTACTTTGAGGGGGAACATAACTGGGCATAAATACTGTGAAGGGGCACATAATCGGGCATAACTACTGTGAGAGCACATAATCTGACACTACTGTGAGGGGCACATAATACGGCATTACTTCTGTGAGGGGCACATAATCTGCCATTACTACTGTGAGGGGACACATAATCTGCCATTACTACTGTGAGGGGACACATAATCTGCCATTACTACTGTGAGGGGACACATAATCTGCCATTACTACTGTAAGGAGACACATAATCTGCCATTACTACTGTGAGGGGACACATAATCTGCCATTACTACTGTGAGGGGACACATAATCTGCCATTACTACTGTGAGGGGGCACATAATCTGCCATTACTACTGTGAGGGGACACATAATCTGCCATTACTACTGTGAGGGGACACATAATCTGCCATTACTACTGTGAGGGGACACATAATCTGCCATTACTACTGTGAGGGGGCACATAATCTGGGCATTACTACTGTGAGGGGACACATAATATGGCATTACTACTGTGAGTGAGGCACATATCTGGGCATAACTACTGTAAGGGGACACATATTTGGCATAACTACTGTGAGGGGGCACATAATCTGCCATTACTACTGTGAGGGGACACATAATCTGCCATTACTACTGTGAGGGGACACATAATCTGCCATTACTACTGTGAGGGGGCACATAATCTGCCATTACTACTGTGAGGGGACACATAATCTGCCATTACTACTGTGAGGGGACACATAATCTGCCATTACTACTGTGAGGGGACACATAATCTGCCATTACTACTGTGAGGGGGCACATAATCTGGGCATTACTACTGTGAGGGGACACATAATATGGCATTACTACTGTGAGTGAGGCACATATCTGGGCATAACTACTGTAAGGGGACACATATTTGGCATAACTACTGTGAGGGGGCACATATCTGGGCATAACTACTGTGACCGGAACAAAGGTGGGCATAACTACTGTGAGGGGTCTCTAGGTGGGCATTAGTACTGTGTGGTTGCACTTAGGGGAAATGTCCTAGATTACCCTGCTATACATTGGCATGGCTCAGTTTTACAGGCCAGCACAGCGCCCCCTGCTGGTGATTTCACAGGGGCAGTCACCATCCCTTCCTTATGTGATTATTTTTTTTTTCTCACCACAGGGACCTTGTTCTGAATCCAGCGGACATCACGCCGACGCCAGTGACACCCTGGATGAGGTAGGACCATATTTTATTAGGACTGGGTGAGTGTAGTCATGCATTGGGCTTAGGGCTCTTTAACACGAGCGGATCCCGTGCGGGTAATCTGCTGTGTGAAAGAGAGCTAAGCCTTGTTCTGGACAGCAGAGGCACAGAGCATTAACATGACTGATAATGCTCCATGCCTCTCTATGAACTTTTTACTACAAAATCACAGTGAGATAAAGTTGTCACTGTGATTTTGTAGTAAAAAGATCACAGTCAATCATGTTACTGCTCCGTGTCTCTGCTGTCCAGAATGGGGCTTGGCACTCATTCACGCAGTGGATTAGCTGCACGGAAAGAGCCCTTAGTAAGAAAATCTGCCGCTTCTTTGTAAAAATGGGGGGGTTCCCGAATCAAAGTTTGCACTGTGGCCCATAACACTTTAGTTACGCCGCTGGGCAATGTTCCCTCTAAGCTGCGCAGGTGAGTGGCTGCGCAGCAATTATTGTGCCCCCACTCACAAGTTTACTATGTCCGCTCAGCGTGCCCGCTCACCTGCCTTGCAAAATGCCCACACTATTGATGAGTTCTTCCAAACTTCCTCCTGTGTGCAAGTGGGGCGCCGCCTACAACATATTCCCCGCGCCACTGCTGCTGCCTCCTCCTTTTTTTGACTGAAGAGGAGGAGCGGCATTGCACAGGGAGAGGTAAGGTGGAGGCGGCGTTGTCGCCATCTTAGAAGCTAGACTCCCTCATGAGACTGAGAGCTGCCTGCTGCACCTGCTACATAAGTCTGCTGGGAGTGGGGACAGACCTGGAGGGCATGCTGCTGCAGAACACAAGGGGTGAAGCCACTGTCAGGGACACACCATCCTATCCCAGTGATAGTCTATCACTGGGATGGTGTGTTCCTGCAAGTGGTTTCACCCCTTGTGTTCTGCAGCAGCATGCCCTGCACTTATGCACAGCCTATACCTATATATTGCAGAACATAGGTGTAGACTGTATATAGATATAGGCTGTATATAGGTATAGGCATATTTATCTAGCTACCTATCTCATATCTTTCTATCCCACAGGGGTTATATTGTTCAGCATGGTGTAACCTCCAAACATTTGCTGTACAGTATACATTACAATCCCTGTAACATGCTGTACATTATAATCCCTGCACAATGCAATACAATGTACATTATAATCCATACACCATGCCATTCAATATACAGTATAACACTGCCTTCCCTGCGATAATCACTCATGAAGCAGCCGCTGGAAGTTGAAGAACTGTGTGCAGTGAGTGCTTACTTCAGGCAGCTGCTTCATGAGTGCTTACTTCAGGCAGCTGCTTCATGAGTGATTATCGCAGGGAAGGCAGGTTAGTAAGTGTACCGGAGCATTAGATTTCATAGACATGGTGAATATACATATTATTTTAACTCTTAAGACGCCTGTGGCCAACGGGGGAGCACGGGAGGCAGAAGCACAGTGCCCGCACAGCCCGTCTCCCCTTTTCAAATAGAAGACGGATGGCCCTTAGCAACGCTCATTTCTGAGAGCGCTGCTAAGGGCCATTTCAGGCCCAGTTTACTACTAAAATTTAATGTTTTGGCTAAATAAAGTACAGTGGGGCAAAAAAGTATTTAGTCAGACACCAATTGTGCAAGTTCTCCCACTTAAAAAGATGAGAGAGGCCTGTAATTTTCATCGTAGGTACACTTCAATTATGAGAGACAGAATGGGGAGAAAGAATACAGGAAATCACATTGTAGGATTTCTAATGAATTAATTGGTAAATTCCTCGGTAAAATAAGTATTTGGTCATCTACAAACAAGCAAGATTTCTGTCTCTCACAGACCTGTAACTTCTTCTTTAAGAGGCTCCTTTGTCCTCCACTCGTTACCTGTATTAATAGCACCTTTTTGAACTTGTAATCAGTATAAAAGACACCTGTCCACAACAGTCACACTCCAAGCTCCACTATGGCCAAGACCAAAGAGCTGTCGAAGGACACCAGAAACAAAATTGTAGACCTGCACCAGGCTGGGAAGACTGTGGGAGCAATTATTAGAAAATGGAAGACCTACAAGACCACTGATAATCTCCCTCGATCTGGGGCTCCATGCAAGATCTCACCACGTGGGGTCAAAATGATCACAAGAACGGTGAGCAAAAATCCCAGAACCACACGGGGGGACCTAGTGAATGACCTTCAGAGAGCTGGGACCAAAGTAACAAAGGCTACCATCAGTAACACACTACGCTGCCAGGGACTCAAATCCTGTAGTGCCAGACGTGTCCCCCTGCTTAAGGCAGTACATGTCCGGGCCCATCTGAAGTTTGCTAGAGAGCATTTGGATGATCCAGAAGAGAAGTGGGAGAATGTCATATGCTCAGATAAAACCAAAGTAGAACTTTTTGGTAAAAACTCAATGTGAGGAATATGGATTAATATTTACTGTCAGCCATGTCCTCACACCCCCATTTGCTGACAGATGGCAACGGTAGTGAACTCCACAGGAGGGCCCTGCTTCAAAGCCCCAGCCCTGATTGTCATTTGATTCACCTTTTGGCATGTTCATCAGTGTACATGCAAAATAAGTTCCCACCCCCAGCCATCTGAGTGTCAGCTGGCAAGGAAGAAAGCCCCAGGGGTCCAAGCTTCAAGGAGGCCCCAGGTGGAGAAGGTCACACCTCAATCCACCAGTTTGGAGGCCAGCCAAATCCTGCAGGAACCCCTGCCCCCCAGCAGAAGGTATCAGCCCTTGCCAGGATCAAGGATACCTTCCAGACATTTTGGCACCTACATTTCATAAGGAATGATGAATCGCAGGCGCAAATCGGATACATATTTGTGTCCCGGTGGCCACGAGGTACGTGCCCATGGGCTTTATTTGATGGGGGCATGCCAGGGAAAGAAGATATCCATATCTCCCCATAGAAACCACATAACAGTACCAGGTTTAGACTCTACTTGTAGCTGGAACCCAGGCAGGTCTGTTGGTCCCAGAACCATCTCCCTGTGACCCTCTGGTCTGGAGCTATGAACCCTAAAGGGTTTTGTGGGTCATTTGCTGCCAGCCCAGAAGAGGGGGAGTGGACCCCTCCCTGAGGTCGGGAGGGGAGAAGCCGGCTACAGGTTAAAAGGCTTGTGCCAGCAAGCGGGCGGGTCTTTCTCTGAAAGGGGGTCACATCTTGCAACTGTGTTTGGAGAGACCTGGAAACCGCTGACATCACCGCCTCCCCGTGACTGCAGCTAAGGATGATTCCACCATCATAGACCTTTCAACTACCCGGTAACTGACTTTTACTCTGCTTAACCCTGTTGTACCCATATAACCCGTATCTGTAACCTCAGACCACTGTATATATTCTCTGTGTATATTGTGTTGTATCTAGTGTGCCCTTACGGCGATTAAATATATCATTTAATCTTGTGCTATCTTGTATCTCGATCACAAATCCCCACGTCTGTGTTTTGGCCTAGTTATAAGCTACCGCGGGTTGGTTTCTCACCCTATATAATCCCTTTAGCGGACTGAGCTTATATCAAATGAGAAGCTAGTGGCAGATTTCACGGGCTGAAACAGCGCTGTTTTCACTGCGGCAGTGAAAAGGCTCTCTCAGCTTGTTGCCTCTCTGTGCCCGCGTGGACAGGAGGTGTGTGTGTGTGTAAACTGTACCAAACTGACCTTACCTGCTCCTCTGGAGGGCGTAACGTCTCGTTTTTGGTAACCAGTGACTATACCGCATCTCGTGAGCTCGACGTAGGTAACCTCAAGCGGGCACGAGGTGTGGTATTCGTCACACTCAACTCGTCGTGTTTGGAGGAGAAAGAATGCTGAGTTGCATCCAAAGAACATCTTACCTACTGTGAAGCATGGGGCTGGAAACATCATGCTTTGGGGCTGTTTTTCTGCAAAGGGACCAGGACGACTGATCCATGTAAATGAAAGAATGAATAGGGCCATGTATCGTGAGATTTTGAGTGAAAACCTCCTTCAATCAGCAAGGGCATTAAAGATGAAACGTTGCTGGGTCTTTCAGCATGACAATGATCCAAAACACACCGCCCGGGCAACAAAGGAGTGGCTTCGTAAGAAGCATTTCAAGGTCCTGGAGTGGCCTAGCCAGTCTCCAGATCTCAACCCCATAGAAAACCTTTGTAGGGAGTTGAAAGTCCGTGTTGCCCAGCGACAGCCCTAAAACATCACTGCTCTAGAGGAGATCTGCATGGAGGAATGGGCCAAAATACCTGCAACAGTGTGTGAAAACCTTGTGAAGACTTACAGAAAACGTTTGAACTCTGTCATTGCCAACAAAGGGTATATAACAAAGTATTGAGATTAACTTTTGTTATTGACCAAATACCGTACTTATTTTCCACCATAATTTGCAAATAAATTCTTAAAAAATCAGACAATGTGATTTTCTGGATTTATTTTTTTTCCTCATTATGTCTCTCATAGTTGAGGTATACATACCTATGATGAAAATTACAGGCCTCTCTCATCTTTTTAAGTGGGAGAACTTGCACAATTGGTGGCTGACTAAATACTTTTTTGCACCACTGTATATTCCAAAAATGTTAAAATGAAATAAGAAAGAACGATTCCGGCACTTATTGTTCTTCCCATAAAATCTTCCTCTTTATTGAATCACGTCATATGCGGAACAGTATCACAATCAAGCTGTTTACGCGTTTCGGAGACCTTCTCCTTAGTCGTAACAACGACTAAGGAGAAGGTCTCCGAAACGCGTAAACAACACCTTGTTTGTGATACTGTTCCGCATATGATGTGATTCAATAAAGAGGAAGATTTTATGGGAAGAACAATAAGTGCCAGAATCGTTCTTTCTTATTTCATTTTACCTACGTCCATGAACTTGCTGGCTTGATTCCGGGCACACGGGATACTACATGCCGACTAGGTGAGCTGGACAAACGTTTCCTACATGCCTTTACAAAAATGTTACCTATTACTTGTCCTACACTTAATAAATTTTTTTTTTTTTAAATGGCAGTTACACTTTAAGCTTTACATGAATACGGTATACTTTACAGCTGTGTGCAGTTATGTACATACCTCCCAACTCTTGCCCCAGGCAAATTGTGCAGAGGTAGAGCTTGGCAGGACAGCAGGATTGCCATCCAAAATCGGCCTGCTCTGCACAAAGCGGTACTGTTGGGAGGCATGTTGGGTGAATGGTAGGGGGGGTGGAGGCAGGTTGCGGGGGGCCACGGGGAGGGGGCCCCATGGATCAGTTTCGCATTGGGGCCCCATGGATTGTGTGTACACCACTGATTGGGTCTCCAGCTCTGCTACTCCGACTCTCCAGCTCACCTATATCAACCCTTCACTGCTTTATTGTCCCTCCAGCTACACTACATCAGCTCGCCAGTCCTGCTACACCAGCTGTGCAACACAGACCCTTCAGCACTGCTACGCCAGCCCTTCAGATTTGTTATATTTGTCATTCTACTTTGGTCACACCAGTACTACCTTTAGCTCTGCTATGCCAGCAGTGATTAACCTAGTAACATAGTTTATAGTTTATAAGGCTGAAAAAAAGTAATTCGTTCATCCAGTTTAGCCTGTTATTCTTCATGCCTTCTACACCACCGCCGCCTATCCGTGCTACTGCAAGATCTACAGTTCTATTGGATATGCAGCTGAAAAGATCTACCTCATCAGTTGAGAAAGTAACAGTAAAATCAGGCCATGGATCCCAAAGATGTAGCAGCGTCCATATGTTGCCAGTATGTTAGCCAGACAAGTAACTCATCTTTGTAACGGTTGCGTACACACACACGAGGGAGGGAAGTGACCACTGCGCTCCACCCTTACCCCTGGCCCTGCCTACTTGCCTCGCGAGTCCTAATGACAGGGGACAACTGGACGATAATCCCTAACTTGGAATAAGTGCAGGGATGACAGACAGACAAACAACAGGACGTGAACGGACCGAGTCCATACCAGGAAAGCTACAAAGTACAAATGGAGCAAGCAGAGAATTGTCAGGAGAAGCCGGGGTCATAAATACCAGGAGAGACGTGAAGCACCAAAGGAGTCAGCAGAGGATCGTCAGGAGGAGGCCGGGGTCAGAATACCAGGAGAGCAGCAAAGTACACAAGGAGCAGGCATAGGATCGTCAGGAATTCAGCAGGAGGTAAGTACGCCAGGAAAGACCAAATCACAGGTGGAACCTAAATTAACAGGCAACCTGTGGCCAGCAGGCTGCCAGTATTTATAGTGGGGAGTGAGGGTCATGTGACATGGCCAGCGTCACATGACCGACAGACCAACCAGTCGAGCACCGAGTGATCAGCTCGGCGCTCAAGGCAGACTTAGGAGCAGGGAGCCACCCAGCTAGTAAAGCCGCCCTGGGAACGAGGTCAAACACAGATCCTCACTCCTGAAGCTAAGCAGCAGGTCTGCGGCTAATGGGGGACCGAGTGCACCTTCGGAACCCCTTTACAATCTTGCTTCATATGAAGGGGAAGTAGTAAAGGGTATACTTGATCTTTTAGCTCTGATGAACCCTCAAGAACTTTCTTTGGCAGCAACCCCCGCTTGCATCATGATCTTGAACCTGTCTCTTTGCCTGTGGCTACCGCCTGGGCACCTTCTCCTTTTTTGCCAACACCTGCCCCTTCGATGGGAACCCTAAGGCTTGTCAGGGATTCATCAATCTGTGTCCTCTGCATTTTAAACTGCATTTTAAACTGAGATAGTACTGCTCTGATCAGACGAGAGTTGCCTGTATTTTTTATCTACTCTTGGGAGAGGCTTTGGCCCAGGCAGCACCACCAGGGCCGCAGCGGCAATTAGGCGAGGTGAGTGAGGCGATCGCCTCAGGCGGCGTGGCCATGGTGACAAGTGGGGGGGGGGTGGGCGGTATCATCAAAGTCTCTTATATGTTTTCCCGGTGTCACCTTCCCTTCTCTACCCCTCTTATATGTGTGGTGTTTTGCGTATGGTGGGTGTGTGAGATTGTGAAACAGCTATTTCTGCATAATGTCTTTACTTAAACTGTCATTTGGTATTCCGGGCACCAGAGGCCACAGATGATGACTCATGCTGATGACTCATGCTGCTGCCTGTGAGTGAACCAGGAAGTGTGTTGATCTGGCATGGTGGAAGGATTGTGCTGTGAGTGACTGAATCCTATTCCATCCTGGCTTGCAGATGTCCGGCAGTTAATGGACACTCAGAAGAAGGAGAGTAGCTGTAATATCCTTTCTGTATCCAGCTCTTTTGAAAGAGAGGTTGTCCCAGGAAGACCAGTCCAGTGTGTGGACAGAAGGCCTCACTATCAAGCAAGGCCACATAGTTGCTGAGAAGTTAGTGGCCATCTCTGGTAGACTGCATCCTCGGGCCCAGAACGGACACAGGTCAGTACACCTGGTTACTGATTGCAATATATTGTGTGGCGCCTGAAGTTACAGAGACTAGCCTAGGCCTAGCATTAGTTAGTCAGTTAGGATTTATATCGTTTTTGCTAGGCTGTACTGTACTGGATTGCAGCGCAGTTATTGACTTGCAGGCTCTGCTGCGTTTGCCACCGGCTAGTGGTGTCCTCTGTAGCGGCACAGCATGACTTGCAGGCTCTGCTATGTCCGCCATCGGCTAGGCCTGTCCATTGGGCAGGGACATTTACTGTGGGTCCGGGATATAGCGTTTCTATGCATGTTTGTATTGCTTTGGTGATGCTTATGTTATTACTTGTCGTTTAAGTAAAGTTTTCTGTTCTTGCATATTAAGCTGGTGTCAGTGTCGCTTTCCTTGTCTGTGACTTCGATGTATTCTGGGGAGCCCACCCCGGTACACGGCTTACAGGTGTTGTCTTCTCTAGTGTTGTTACATGTCTGGTCTAATGATGTCTGTAGTCCAGCATGTTGCTAGACATTTTCCCTGAGTGCTGCGCCTCCAGAAGGGGGTGTCATGGTTCCCCGGAGGGGGAACTACAAGTCTGTATGCTGTTCTGCCTAGGGCCGCCATGCGTCCTGTTTGCATGGGGGTTTCCAGGCAGTAACTTGTGTGCTGGATACCTGGGTGTGGTTGTTTGTACTGTGTCCTGTATGGTGTGTGGGCACCAGTACTCATTTGCTGGTTCCAGTCGGTGTTGCTGCGGCAGGTAATTGTGTTGTATTGTGTGCTTGCCTGCCGATCCAGTTACTGTATACAGTCTCCTCTTTTTCCTTGCAGCTAGGCCGGTGGAGACACCTGTTCATCCGTGTCTGGGATGAACAGGTCATCTCTGCCCTTTCTTTATTTGAGGGATTATCAGGGCGACTGGGAATGAGCCGTCCTACCATCCAGGTCCACTCATACGGTGAGGAGTTAGGGCGAGGATTAGGAATACTTTAGGAGGTGACCTGCTCCCTTATACCAGTCGCTGGCCTAGTTGCTACCCCATCTGCTCCACATTGTATTGTCGGGAGTTTCCCCCACTCCCCACCGTGACAAAGGGGGAGAGGAACACTATGGGGGCATCTACTGAGGCCACAAAGAAGGGGTATTTTATATGGGGTGCTCTGTATAGGGGCATTTTATACTGGGATACATGGAGGGTACTATGGGGAAGGGGGGAGAAGGGCACTAAGATGAGTTATTTTATACTGGCAAATTATGTGGGACAATGAGAGCATCTACTGGGAGCACTATATAGGGGCATTTTATACTGGTACATTATGTGGGACACTATAAGGAAGGGGGAGAGCGCTTTATTACTACTGGGGAACGATGGGGAACATGATTACTAGTATGGGCACTATGGGAGCATTATTATTTCTGGGGCACAGTGGGGACATGTTGAGGGCACTGTAGGAGCACTATTACTACCAAGTGTGCTCTATCAGAGAATTATTACTATTGGTGGGACTTTGGGGAGCACTATTACTTTGGGGCCCACCCTGGCACAGTATCAACTTAGCTTAGTTATTTTGGGGGGGGGGGGGGGCATTACAGTATGTTTACACTATTGGTGCCAGGGAAACTATTTGCTTGGCGCAGTTATTTTAGGACACTGCGTGCCAATAATTATTGAAGGGGATTACCTGCATGGTACTAGTATTATCAGGGGGATTATCTGTTTCTGCAGTATAATATTGGGGAGCACAGCGGCACAGTATTGGGGATAGTAGGATGATTTGTCCAGAAGATGGGAGGATGATAGAAATGTAGTAAACTAGGATTTGTTTTTGTCAAACTGCAGAGACGAGGGATGGCTGAAAAATCATCATGGCGGTCTGGTCTGAAAGGAGAAGATGAGGAAAGAGAACATCTATATCAGAAGAGACGTCACTGGATTTAAAAGGTATGGGGTGCTGTATTATCCTGTATGTTTTGAAGTGATATACAGTACAGACCAAAAGTTTGGACACACCTTCTCATTCAAAGAGTTTTCTTTATTTTCATGACTCTGAAAATTGTAGATTCACACTGAAGGCATCAAAACTATGAATTAACACATGTGGAATTATATACATAACAAACAAGTGTGAAACAACTGAAAATATGTCATATTCTAGGTTCTTCAAAGTAGCCACCTTTTGCTTTGATTACTGCTTTGCACACTCTTGGCATTCTCTTGATGAGCTTCAAGAGGTAGTCCCCTGAAATGGTTTTCACTGCACAGGTGTGCCCTGTCAGGTTTAATAAGTGGGATTTCTTGCCTTATAAATGGGGTTGGGACCATCAGTGGCGTTGAGGAGAAGTCAGGTGGATACACAGCTGATAGTCCTACTGAATAGACTGTTAGAATTTGTATTATGGCGAGAAAAGAGCAGCTAAGTAAAGAAAGACGAGTGGCCATCATTACTTTAAGAAATGAAGGTCAGTCAGTCGAAAAATTGGGAAAACTTTGAAAGTAAGGGCTATTTGACCATGAAGGAGAGTGATGGGGTGCTATGCCAGATGACCTGGCCTCCACAGTCACCGGACCTGAACCCAATCGAGATGGTTTGGGGTGAGCTGGACCGCAGAGTGAAGGCAAAAGGGCCAACAAGTGCTAAGCATCTCTGGAAACTCCTTCAAGACTGTTGGAAGACCATTTCAGGGGACTACCTCTTGAAGCTCATCAAGCGTGTGCAAAGCAGTAATCAAAGCAAAAGGTGGCTGTCACGAGGGTGTCAAGACCCACGCCTGACTCCGTTATACCCGGGGTCAGGAAGTCACAGCGGTTGGCTGCGCGCTCTATGTAAGATAGGGCTGTTTCCTTATGGTAGCTTTCTGGGTTTGCTTTGCAACCCTTTTTGGCTCACTCAGGGATCCGTAGCTCTTTCTCCTCAGCTGTTCCTTGTCCAGCACTTCCAACCTCCTTATATTCCCCTCTCACACTTCTCTGGTTGCCAGATATAGAGTTTCCTGCCTGGACATCTATACTGACCCTCTGGAGCTGTGTTGCTGCGTTCTCTGGTTGTTGGTCCAGAACGTTACCCTCCGGATCCCTGTTGGACCTTTGTGGTCTGCTGTGGCCGCCCACCTGGGTGTATGTGTTTGTCTGTATTGTCTGTCCTCTCCCTGGTGTTTCCCTCTTAGTGTCAGTAGGTGCGGACTAGCGATCCCACCGGCCCGTTCACTATCTAGGGCTCATTCTAGGGAAAGCCAGGGTTTAGGCACGTGATCGCCGCACGGGTGAGGAACCCGTCTAGGGACATCAGGTGCCAGCCGCAAGGTGAGTCAGGGGTCACCACCTTTCCCTCTCCCTTGGGCAGGGCTTTCCCTTTTCCCTCCCTGTGCGTGACGCCGGTCATTTTTTTTTACCTACTTAGAATCCAGTATGGATCCAATTGCTCTGTCCAAACAATTTCATGGCCTGTCTTTGGAGGTGGCAGGATTGACGGCGTCGGTCAACCAGCAACAGCAGCAATTACAATTGACCGCAAGCCCAGCGGTTGCTCCTGGTAACCAGGTTGTTGCGGAACCCAAGGTCCCTCTCCCTGACAGATTTTCTGGGGGAAGGGACAAGTTTTTGACATTCCGTGAGGCCTGTAAATTATATTTTAAACTGCGCCCTTACTCCTCTGGTAATGAAGAACAGCGGGTGGGGGTTGTTATTTCCCTGCTGCAGGGGGACCCGCAGTCCTGGGCCTTCTCTTTACCCACTGATTCCCAGGCTCTTCGGTCAGTGGATGAGTTTTTCGGGGCCTTGGGTCTCATATATGACGACCCTGACCGAGTCGCACTGGCTGAATCAAGTTTACGGAGACTCCTACAAGGAGAGCGGCCGGTAGAGGAGTATTGCTCTGACTTCCGTAGGTGGGCTACGGATACCCAATGGAACGACCCGGCTCTCAGGAGTCAGTTCTGCTCTGGGTTATCCGAAAGGGTTAAGGATGCGCTTGCATTATATGAGACCCCCTTTTCCCTTGATGCGGTTATGTCCCTTTCTATCCAAATAGATAGACGCCTTAGGGACAGGTTGAAAAAACCGGAGCAATTGGTAACCCCTCCCAAGCAGCAGTTAGTCTGTACAGACTTAGACGAGCCTATGCAGCTAGGAGGAACTACTCGTCAGGTCCGTCCTCCTGAGGCTCGCCGTAGGCGTGGGGTTTGTTTTTTTTTGTGGGGAGAGGGGTAATTTCATTAATGTCTGTCCTTCTTTCCTCAGAAACAAAAGACCGTCGGAAAACTACTAACCCCAGGCTGTGTGGAGGATGTCAGCCGGGGGATATATATGTTTCCTCCATACGTACATCGCAATTTGTGTTGCCAGCAGTTATTGTTTTTGGTGTTAAGACGGAGACTATTTCTTTCTTTCTAGACAGTGGAGCAGGGGTAAATTTGATAGATGCCCATTTTGCCCGCACTATGGGTTTGTCTCTCTGTATGCTACAGAGACCTATTCCCATATTCGCTATTGATTCTGCTCCTCTGTCTCAAGGAAACCTCACCCACATTGTTCATAATTTACACCTTCGGGTAGGGGACCACCATAACGAGATGCTTTCATGTTATGTTCTGGAGGGGCTTCCCACTCCGGTAGTGCTGGGCCTTCCCTGGTTGGTAGCGCACAATCCAGTGGTGGTTTGGCAGGCCAGGGAGATATCGGAGTGGAGTGAGCATTGCAGAGAAAATTGCTTAAATAGCAATTGCTTAGTCGCCTCCATAACTACCCTACCTACATTTATTTCGGACTTTGAGGAAGTTTTTTCTGAAAAGGGTTGTCAGAAGTTACCACCTCACCGTCCTTATGATTGCCCGGTTAACCTTATTCCTGGCGCAAAATTACCCAAGACCAGGTTATATAATCTTTCGGGTCCAGAGAGACAAGCCATGAAAGATTATATCTCCGAGAGCTTGGCTAAAGGACACATCAGACCCTCTTCTTCACCCGTGGCTGCAGGGTTTTTCTTCGTTAAAAAGAAAGATGGGGGCCTGCGTCCTTGCCTAGATTTTCGCGAATTAAATCGGATAACCATCCGAGACCCATACCCTCTTCCTCTCATTCCTGACCTGTTTAACCAGATTGCGGGTGCTAGGTGGTTCTCCAAACTTGATCTTAGGGGGGCCTATAATCTGATTCGTATCAAGGAGGGGGATGAGTGGAAGACAGCTTTTAACACCCCTGAGGGGCAATATGAAAATCTAGTTATGCCTTTCGGTCTGACCAATGCTCCTGCCGTCTTTCAACATTTCGTTAATGACATTTTTAGTCATCTTATCGGCAGGTTTGTGGTGATATACCTAGATGATATTTTAATTTATTCGTCTGATCTGAGAACACATGAGGTGCATGTCAGACAAGTACTGCAGGTCCTACGGACGAATGAATTATATGCTAAAATTGAAAAATGTGTCTTCGCCGTTCAGGAGATACAACTCCTAGGTTATTTTTTATCTGCGTCAGGTTTCCGTATGGATCCTAGGAAGGTCCAGGCAATTTTAGATTGGGATCTTCCTGAGAACCTCAAAGCTCTGCAACGGTTCTTGGGCTTCGCGAATTTCTATAGGAAATTCATTAAAAATTATTCAGTTTTTGTAAAACCCCTTACTGACATGATTAGGAAGGGGACTGTTTTTCTAAATGGTCTGACGCCGCTAAAGTTGCTTTTTCCTCTCTAAAAGAGAGGTTTACCTCGGCACCTGTACTAGTCCAACCTGATGTCTCTCAGCCTTTTATTGTTGAAGTCGATGCATCAGAAGTGGGAGTGGGGGCAGTGCTGTCTCAGGGTCCGTCTCCTGGCAAATGGCGTCCTTGTGCTTTCGTTTCTAAAAAACTATCTACAGCAGAAAAGAACTACGATATTGGCAATAGGGAACTATTAGCTATTAAACTAGCGTTTGAAGAATGGCGTCACTTTTTAGAGGGGGCAGTCCACCCCGTCACTGTGATTATGGACCACAAAAATCTTCTGTACCTCGAATCAGCTAAGCGTCTCACCCCTAGACAAGCTAGGTGGTCGCTATTTTTTACCAGGTTTAACTTTGTTATTACCCATCGTCCTGGGGCAAAGAATACCAAGGCTGATGCACTCATTGTGTGATCTCGTTGTTTCCCTGGAGTGGGTAATGTGAGTGATCCGGTACCCATTCTTCAAAGAGGAGTGGCTGTTTCTGCGGTACACTCTGCTCTGGAGGGAAAGGTGTTAGAGACCCAGGGGGACGCCCCGGTCTCTTGCCCCTCAGAGAAATTGTTTGTACCGTTGAACCTCCTTTTCGAACTATTAAAGGAACATCATAATTCGGCACTTGCTGGGCACCCGGTTAGTAAAGCAACCTTGGAGCTATTGTCTCGTCATTTTTGGTGGCCAAGGTTGCGTCAGGATGTATTGGATTTTGTGTCTTCTTGTTCTACCTGTGCGCGCGCAAAAGTTTCATATACACGTCCTGCAGGGTCTCTATTACCACTCGTCATTCCCAATAGACCATGGACACATCTGTCAATGGATTTTATCACTGACTTACCTTTGTCTGCGGGTAAAACAGTTATTTTGGTAGTAGTGAACAGGTTTAGCAAAATGGTACACTTCATTGCGTTACCCGCACTACCTAATGCTAAGACTCTTGCTCAGGTATTCGTCAGTGAAATCGTGAAGCTTCACGGGGTCCCTTCCGATATTGTTTCTGATCGGGGTACCCAGTTTATTTCTAAATTTTGGAAAGCTTTTTGTTCCCGTTTGGGGGTACACTTGTCCTTTTCCTCAGCTTTCCATCCTCAGTCGAATGGACAGACTGAGCGTACCAACCAAAACCTGGAGACGTATCTAAGATGTTTTGTGTCTGAAAACCAAGAGTTGTGGTCATCATATTTACCGTTAGCTGAGTTTGCCATAAATAATCGTCGTCAGGAATCCACTGGCAAGTCACCATTTCTTGGTGCATATGGTTTTCATCCCCAATTCTGTACTTTCAAAGAGGGGGGGTCTTCTGGGGTTCCCGAAGAGGAACGGTTTTCGTCATCTCTTTCATCGGTATGGCAGAAGGTGCAAGCTAACTTGAAAAATATGGGAGGTAAATACAAATGCATGGCTGATAAGAGACGGTCGCTTGTTGGCCCTTTTGCCTTCACTCTGCGGTCCAGCTCACCCCAAACCATCATGATTAGGTTCAGGTCCGGTGACTGTGGAGGCCAGGTAATCTGGCGCAGCACCCCATCACTCTCCTTCATGGTCAAATAGCCCTTACTTTTAAAGTTTTCCCAATTTTTCGGCTGACTGACTGACCTTCATTTCTTAAAGTAATGATGGCCACTCGTTTTTCTTTACTTAGCTGCTTTTTTCTTGCCATAATACAAATTCTAACAGTCTATTCAGTAGGACTATCAGCTGTGTATCCACCTGACTTCTCCTCAACGCAACTGATGGTCCCAACCCCATTTATAAGGCAAGAAATCCCACTTATTAAACCTGACAGGGCACACCTGTGAAGTGAAAACCATTTCAGGGGACTACCTCTTGAAGCTCATCAAGAGAATGCCAAGAGTGTGCAAAACAGTAATCAAAGCAAAAGGTGGCTACTTTGAAGAACCTAGAATATGATATATTTTCAGTTGTTTCACACTTGTTTGTTATGTATATAATTCCACATGTGTTAATTCATAGTTTTGATGCCTTCAGTGTGAATCTACAATTTTCATAGTCATGAAAATAAAGAAAACTCTTTGAATGAGAAGGTGTGTCCAAACTTTTGGTCTGTACTGTATATAATTCCACGTGTGTTAATTCATAGTTTTGATGCCTTCATAGTCATGAAAATAAAGAAAACTCTTTGAATGAGAAGGTGTGTCCAAACTTTTGGTCTGTACTGTTCGTCATGTTAGGAGGGAAGGGGTTAGGTTGAGAATTTGGTATGTGGGGGCTCTGTTTCAATTTTCGCCTCAGCCGGCAGAAAGGCTAGGTGCACCCCTGAGCACCACTATTGAAAAGGGATAATCCAATGATGTTTTCTCTAGTATCCTTCCTCTGAGCCTTCCACAGAGTATTCAGAGAACCAGGTCTTTTTCTTTAAAGCCCTCCAGTGATTCCTCAGTTTCGTCCATTACGACCAAAATTACTCCCTGATGGTCTCACCCCTTACAGCTCTCACCAGTATAGGAACAAATACCCACAATTGGATGAACTCCACAGTTCAAGCCTTCAACCTTTTCAAGACTCACTTATCTTCTGACCTAGTATTTTATTACCCAGAAGTCAATAAACCATTTTTCTCTGGATGTCAGTGCATTATCTATGGGATTCTAGGACGTAATTTCACAACAGTTTGTCGAAGCAACGAACCATCCCTTTGGCTTCCCTAAAAATGTACCCCTACAGAGAAAAAATATTTTAGCAGTCGCCGTAAATTCCTTGATGTTAAACCCACCCTAAAAGAGTGGCTCCATCTTCTGGAGGTAGCTTAATTTGCAGTAGCAATTTACACCAACCACAAAAATATTGAATACTGTACCAATGTAGTGTTTCAGTTGTATATTAGCCAGTTACGTTGTTTTGTCTTTTGTTTTGTACATGAACCCTCTGAATTGTAAAGCGCTAAGGAATATGGTGGGGCTATATAAATAAAAATTATGATTATATGATTACGGCAATAAAAACAGCACCTGATCCCACCAGAAAAAGAAAAATAATATGTTGTAAAATGGCGTGAAAAAAATGCTTTTCTTGTGTAAAAGCAGTAAACCGTAAAAATATATAAAATTGGTATATGTGTAATTGTACTAACCAGCAGAATAATGATAACGTCATTTTTCCTGCAAAGTGCATGCCATAAAGAAAATCCAGAAACAATAGCAAAAATCCAGAAACGAAAAGCAAAATGAAATGCAAACAAAAAGTTGTATGTACCCCAAAATAGAACCAATGATAATGTCAACTCATCCCGCCCTCACTGAGTTCCCCTCAAGAGAAAAAAAAAAAAGTATGGCTGTACCGGTATCCTAGAGTCTGTCCAAAAGCAACATGGTGCCTGTAAAACTATCCATAAAAATCTGCGCTGCAAAAGCCAAAAGGTGGTCTTTACCCTCTGTACCCTGCAGCTTACCCAAACAGCAGTTTATATCCACATTTATGGCATTTCAGTACCTGGTAGAAGCTGCCTTAGGCCCCTTTCACACAAGCGAGTTCCACTCATTGGACTTGCAGCGTGTTTCAGTGAGAGCACCCGTCCTGACCTCCCAGCACTGACAGGGTCGCATAGCATTATATTGATTTATGATGCTATGTAACCCTTACAGTTCTGGAATGTATTGTATAACATTGACAGCATTATGTCAGTGTTATCCAATACATACCAGACCTCTATGTTTCTGGCAAAGCAGCAGCGAGCAGTAACAGGGACTGGAGACTGCACGTACAGACTGTGCAGACCTTCCCTTCATACAGCTGATCAGCGGGGGTGATTTGCCTTGTGATGTTTACTTTGACCTTTCCAGAGATTTATGGACTAAGATAACTATTATCATTGTTTGCACTATTAAGTACTGCTATGGAATTTGCCCCATTAAAAGATTGTTACCCGCAGGTACCCACATTTGAAGTGTCTATGACTCTTGTCACCCCTGCTTAATCTGTTTTGTATTATGGCTCCATATATGTCTTATTGTGGTTACTTGTAGGCTGAAAACAGAGTAATTCAAGTGAGAAAAGATATTGTGTATACATACATACTCTATCTGTCTTCCAGGTAACCTACACTTTGTGGCAAGAGACAGAGCAGCTGCCTTTAAAGAAGGGGGGTATGCAATATGCTGGCGTTCCACTGCATAAGAGGTTAATGTAATTACTTTCAGCATTTTGTATCCCATAGGCTGTATATGGGTGAGCAGGTGTTAGTTTCTCTGCCCTAGTTGCAAGGTGTAGTCTGATGTAAGCTGTGAGTGAGCAGCACATCCAGATACTTAAGCACTGTGGACTAAAAACAGCAACATGACAGCATATGTGCCAGCCTCTGAGGGAAAGAACTATGGGGATTTACCAAAAAGTTTAGTGTCCATACAAGGGAAAGTGAGATAAGGTAACACATATAGTGTGGCTATAGACTTCCCTGCATGTTAGTTACTGAGATAAGCCTCAGGTCCCTCATTATATTAAAAGAACAGACTGACCATGTGTTAGAAGGCTGCACTCCGCCGAGGATATTGTGAAGATACTAATATAGTGAGAGCGAGAGAGACAAGTTGCATCCCATGGCCAAATTGGAAAGTTGTGCTTTTTTATTATAATTTTTACTTGGCCCCCTGCATCCTATATACAGCCTTGAGAAACTGCCTAAAAACTTTGTTCACACAGGCCCTGAACAAAGTAAACAATCTACTAAACTGCTTCAGTAAAGTACAGTGAACTTGTTATACTAAAACCAGCCCCATCAGTGCACTGTACTGCCATCTGTATTACTATAGGTTTGTATTGCACAGCCTATCCGTGAGATCCCTGCATTGCACCTCAAAGGCACCTCCACCACCATCAGGCAGACACAGATGCCAGTGCGCTTCTCTCTGGCACAGAGGAATATGAAGAGAGTATGTCTAATAGGTAGTTTAGATCAGTCACACAAATAAACTTCCAAAGAAATGAATCCGGAACTCCCATAGAAATGAATGGAGCAGCCGCGCAATTGTGAAGTCGGATGCTCCAGTCATTTTAGGGGAGCAGCAAGGGGCCTGCAGGGGGTATGGGGCCCCCAATCTCGTGATCGTGGGGGTCCCATCGGTAGGACCTTCACCGATCTAATACTTATCCCCTATCCACTGGATAGAACTTGTACCTACTGGAATACCCCTTTAATGAAAGATCAGCAGACCGGTAAGTCTCTTGTTTTGTATACTGTGTTGTCGCCACTCTCGACTTGCATAACTGAGGTGCCCAAAAGGTGGGCTGGTAGGTGAAGCTGGTTGAGAATTGGATATTATAGATTTCCTCAGAAAGTTATTCACATTAGCTGGGATGATAGGAAGGCATGGACATGTAGGTTTCTTCTGCAGCTTTCTAACTTTCACCATACATGGTGACATTTGGATGAGTTCACCCCTGGGGTCCCATTGAGTGGTTCAATCAGATACATTGCATGTTGACACATTCTGATTCATTCGAAGATAGCTGCAATACAGAGGGTCAGTGTTTTGTGTCAGGGTACAGAATGTATTTGAGCCTGTATCTTTATAGACATGTAAAGTAGTCCAAAAAACGAAGGCCAGGCCTCCGATGAGGGCTCGTGTGTACAGAGATGGGAGATGGTTGAGTGATGGGGCACTGTCTCTTCAAGAGGTTGTGATACAGTCCAGAGGCAATAAATGCATGAAATATAGTTCAACATAGTATTGAGCCAAAAATATTAGAGCTGTGCTTCTGATTATCAGCGGCAGCGCAAAGCAGAGAGCGTCTAATAGAGCATGATAATCATAAAGAAAGATGCTTGATGTAGCAGACAGATCAATATTGGTATTTGAATAGAAGATAGCAAGTAAGGTTAATGAGCAGGTATACAGCAGATCTCAGTGTTGCACTAGACCATCCCCAGCATCATTAAAGGGAACCTGTCACCGATATTTTGGGTATAGAGCTGAGGACATGGGTTGCTAGATGGCCGCTAGCACATCCGCAATACCCAGTCCCCATAGCTCTGTGTGCTTTTATTGTGTCAAAAAAACTGATTTGATACATATGCAAATTACAGAGCTATGGGGACTGGGTATTGCGCATGTGTTAGCGGCCATCTAGCAACCCATGTCCTCAGCTCTATACACAACATCCTGCTGACAGGTTCCCTTTAAAGGAACATTGCACCTGCATATAGGGACTACAGCTCCCCACAGGCGACAAAAGCAAGCTCTGATGTTTTGAATCTTATTGCAGGCTGGCGGAGAGCAAAGGTGGAACAGGATAATGAGTTCAAATTGGCCCCAGACTGCTCCCATGTTTTTTAGTCCAGCTCAGCTTCCCTGGGTAGGGCTGTGTGGAAGATGGACGCTGAGACTGCCTTTCAGGAAGAAGCTCCGCTGAGAGGAGGGAGAAGGCAAAGAACCCTATGGATCCCGTGGAGCAGTGTGGCTTGAGGTGATTCCGGAGGACTATATGAAGTGCCATGGCAAGCAAGCTCAGATAGCGGATCACGGCAGAAGCAATGAGTAGGCTGCTCCAGGTCTCAGGTGAAGGAACATCTGGGAGATGTGCTAGGTGCCCAAAAAAGCATGGGTGGGGTCCAGGGGTGACAGAGAGAAAGAGGGGAGAGGCAGCAGGAAGGATTGTGGAAGACATTACAGGAGATTTCTGTGGTAGCCCTGCAGCTTGCTGCAAGCAAAAAGTTGTCTATTATTTTTCTTTTTTTTATTATGCTGGTGTATTGTAAGCATGGTTGTTAACCCAGGCTTCCTCACTCCTCCCCGCTGCTGCATGCAATGCTGACAGGCGGGGGCAGCTGGGTTCTTAGCTTTGGCTTGCGCTTCTGCCGCCAGCATCCCCCTCCTGGAGTTCCTTGTGTGCATACAGGGTGTGTGCGGGCATGTCTCTTCTCCTTATGTGAGGCAGCATGCACACGCCTCCTATCTTTCCCAGCCTATGGCTGGTCTGCAGGATGTATTTAAAGGCGCCTCCTTCTACAGGAAGGCACCTGAGCAACTATGGTTCCTAGCCGTGTCTTCCTGTGAGCATGATTTCTGCCATTACTGTGTACAGGATCCTATATCTTGTTCAACTGACCTTTCCTTACTGCCGCCTGCCCTGACCTTGTATCTTGTCTTATGGATTTTTCTATCTTGCCGTCTGCCCTGACCGCGGACCTCGTTTACTGGAGGACAGTCAAATGGGTCCACACCCAAGTTCTCATTTGCTCGTGTTCCAACCACCTCCTCAGAGGAAGGGCCTGGTATACCCCGCAGAAAAGTCTATCCTCACCATTAGAAGTATTGTGAAGAACGAGAGATACACTTAGTCTTCCCCCTCACGTGGGACAGCGAATTTGCACCCGCTAACCTTTACAATGGTGTCAGTTTCTGACAGACCACATTGACTTGGGAGTCCATCACGTTCCATTGTGGTCTCTGTAATTTTAATAGAAAGAATAATGCTGTGTGTGTTATGTGACTAGAGCCTTACATGCAGGGGTGGACTGGCCATAGACCTTACAGGAAAATTTCCCGGTGGGCCAATGTCCATGCTGGTGTGGTACATAATGAGCTCTCATCGGTAATTAACTCCTGTGAGTATCAGGTACTCATATAACCGGCCAGCAACCGCACATGCACTCCTGAATTCAACTGCTGTGGCCCGCATCTCACCACCTAAGCCACCTGCTCCATATCTTTATCAGAGACAACTAGAGGAGGAGGACAGAAAAGGGCAACTATTGATGGCACCATAGAGGGACAGATTTTGGGGCAGTATTTTGTGCTGCACTGTGTTATATGGTTATGATGGGGACAGTATTTTGCACTATGATATTGCTTACCCCACCTACATGTATTGCTCCACCTTCTGGCAATTTTTATCTGCCTTCAACATGGGGCCACTTGTCTTTTGAGGGTTATATTTTATATACTGTATTTTTTTCTTTGAAGTGATTGTGTGCTACTATATAACCATGGCAAACTATGAAATCCAGGAAGAGATGCCACTGCTGCCCTGACTTACCAGCCAAGCGGCATCTGAATAACCCTTTCAGAGGCGTATTGTGCTCTACACCCCATCCAGTGAGCTCCTGAGGTGCCTCGGACTCAATTTTACATCGAAGATGTTATAAGCTCGATCTTTCTGCTACAATGCCTATAGGATAGCTGACAAATATTGACAATTTTCTCCTTTGTAATGGTTACCAATCCATATGTATCCTGAGCTCAGGCAGCGTGGTCTTCCTGTATATGCTAGGACCTTATCTCCCCAGAAGCAGACTGCAAATGACAGCTTCAAGTCTTGGTCCTCATCTACTACTACAT
Organism: Bufo bufo; assembly: GCF_905171765.1. NCBI lineage: Eukaryota > Metazoa > Chordata > Amphibia > Anura > Bufonidae > Bufo > Bufo bufo. Next base: position 439,644,102 of record NC_053393.1, on the reverse strand, counting down.
CTACATCGGCAATCAGCTCGAGCACCCAGAAATGCTATTCCTGATGGGCAGCTCAAGAACTTCCTTTAGGAACCAATGCCTATTATACATTAAAATAATAAATGAAGAAAAGGAAAGTTCAGCAGCTCTCACCTGCCCTTCCTTCAGCTGTGAGCACGGATGACCCGAGTCAGGAGCCGGGCAGCAATATGCAGAAAAGAGGTTACAAGGAATCCAGCTCCACTTTGATAAAGGAATGTGGTTTATTTTGCTTGCGGTAAAATCTCATCCATAAGTTACAAAAATAGCAGTCTTGTCTACGCGTTTCGGGCTACCAGAGACAATTCCAGACCTTCCTCATGACACAATAAGACTTAAAAAAATTAATAAACTTCAAGATGATGCAGATCAATGCCAACCGTCAGTTTTATAGCTTGATGCTTAGTAAGCTCAAGGCTGTAGGATGATAAGGTACATCCTGTGACCTGCAAGAATTGGAGGGAGAGAAAATGGATTAGAAAATAAGTGTCCAGAATGCGAAATTTTGTGAAGGGACCATGTATTAGACCGATATGAACATCTGAGGCCTCCATTTTACTAAGTTTGCCTCTCTACGAAGAACATTTGTCTGAAAACTGACTGTAAGAAACTTTATCTAGCCCCTCTGTGTGCCTCATTTGGTCAGTTTTCCAGCGCTGTCCATGCCCCTCAGTGCAGTCACCCTCACTTGCATAAAGAATAAAGTATTTTTCTCTCCGGAACAAGTGATTTTTCTGAAGACAAGTATCATTTTAATTTGCAGGATTGACTCTACCAGTTACTGTGCCTGGTTCATTAGGGTTGATCTTGCTGACAGACTCTATAAAGGGATTATCACATGAATAAAAAAATCAATACAAAAATATCATTTGGAGTAATGCACACCATTATTTTAACTGTGTTAATGTAAAAAAAAAAAAAATGCTGCTCTCCAGTGTCATTCTCACTATTTTTAAATTTTTTACTCACATATCTGGAGGACCTGCCTCTTCCATTTCTATAGGTGGGCAGTAGCTCATCTCATGTGACCATCAAGCACCTGCACCTCCCAAAAGTGCACTGCAGTCAGCTCTTGTTAACTCCTTGCTCCTCTTCACAGACAGTACAAGCATTTACACTAATAAATAGCACGGTGGTATGCAATGCCCCTTCCAATTTTCTTCTCCATTGTAGACTGAGATATAGCTTTATATTTCTATGAATTTAAAAGTAGGGATAAATGAATGAAAGGTGTCTGAGCCACTTCATTATGAGATCACTGTGTTGAGTGAGTGACAGAAAACCACAGGGCGGCTTCTGAGCATGTCGGTTAACCTCAAGGTGAAGGTGGACCAGAAGGGTAAAAAGCAGGGGGCATCACCAGAGAGCATAATTCATGAATTTTCTATATAAATTAGGTGCATCTCCCTCCAGCACAGAACCACCGTAGATCAAAGCTGGCACATGAAACACCAGTTTTGATAAATAACCCCATTGTCTTTACTAAGAGTGTATTGACATGTGTCGGGTTATTAATAATTTATTTTTACAAGTTACAAAATTGCAGCAACAAAACTATGACAAGGTTGCCATGTGTGAATAAATCCTTAGTCATCCCACTAGTACACTGAACAATATAATCTACTGATGCTAGGTTCATACTAGCATTCAGAAATACGGCAGCCTGTTCCACCATAAATGCCACCTATCGGGCAGGAAAAAAACGCTGCATGTAGCATTATTTGTCACCCGAAAATCCGGCATGTATATCAGGAAGCGGCTGGGTTCTTGCTGCAGCCAATGGGGATCCGGCAGTTCCTGGCATCACCGGCTGTGTGAACTCTGGCAGGCTTTTTCTCTGCCGGATTGGTTAACACTGATGGGAACGTACCCTTGAATGCTATAACATTTTTATTTCTGCTGTCATTTCCTGAAACCATAAACAACCAATTAGACATTTTTTTAGGGGCTGCAATACAGCAATCCTATATAACAGGGGTCCGCAACCTTCGGCACTCCAGGTGTGGTGAAACTGCAACTCCCAGCATGCACACTTGCTTGGCTGTTCTCAGAACTCCCATAGAAGTGAGTGGAGCATGCTGGGAGTTGTAGTTTCACAACAGCTGGAGAGTGCCGGAGGTTGCTGATATATAATTAGGGGATATCAGAATTATAAATGGTTAAACTATCACTAGTAATTCTGCGTATGTGCCCTGTTTTACACAAGTATTTTCATTTGTTACGCTTTATATTTTATTTATATATTTTTTTTTTACCTCTCATTGAAAAGTTTCTAATTTAGGCATAAAACTGGGTCATAGGTACTCTCTTAGATCTGTTTTCAGCAAGAAGCACAGATTTCTCTTGAAATACTTTCACTACTGCTTTTACCTATAATGCTGCTGGCACAGACACTCAGATCATTGGAAGATGGTGTAATAAATAATGAAGAGGATCTTAGCAAGCTGCTCAGAATGGGATATGGCTCAAGTGCTGCCACCTTTCAAAATAATTACTGTAAAGCCATCTCATGTTGTTTTGTAGAGTGTTTCATATTCCCCAACAGGCATGGACCTTGTGAGTGAATATGGGATACTTTACAGTGGAAATCTGAAATGACATATCTAAAAACAGTTACCCTAGTATTTATAAATGTCTTTTCTGGTGTGATATGTGTGGTTTTCTATAGGACTGCAGGTAAATCGACCAGATTAATTGGATACTTGTTATGATACATGAATGGTGCTATCCAAAAGAGTCAAATACAGGAGACTTATTTTCAAAAACTCCTGGTTTTATCTACTGAAAGACCTAATTGGGGGTTTACAGTAAATTTCAGGGTGAAAGTGATCAAATTTGTTAGCCATTTGTTAGTTTGCCGAAAATGGAGAAGTTGCCAATTAAGAAGACTTAGAAATCTTAAAAAGAAACATCATTTTCTAGTTATAGTCAGATATTACAAACTCGTTTAGTACAAAGCCCATGTCTTTACTAGTTTATGTTACAAGTCATATGGTCTCATGTGCACTCTACCGCAATCAGGAGAGCACAAGAAGCCACTGTTATGAATATAGAAGTTGCATTCTCGAACATTGGAACATTGTGTCTGTATTTTCATGTTGTGTTTTATAGAATTTTTTTAAACATTTTATAAGCTAATTTTGACTATTAATTGACAACGCTCAATTAAATTCATCACAGTAAGCTGTCCTTTTTTCTTTACTTTACTCAAACATTTTATCATTGTACCATTTTGACACTTGAAATGTGAGATCAATTATGACACTTGAGATCTGACATAATCTCTTGTGTACTTCATTAGGAATGAGTTTGGCCTTCATGCTAAGCCGCATGTGCAGAATCTGATACATGTTTCCAGAATTTCTGTTTTAATTCATCCCATATGACTTGCCTAGACAACAGTTCTTTGTAATTCATTCTTATGAGGCATGGCTACTCTCTGGTTAACTGGATGTCCTAGTTCTGAATAAGTCTTGTGTTCTGATCCTTTTATTACTGTATCGCTGATCTCATACTGTTCACTTTTGACCTACACTTGTTTTATGAAGCACTGTGGCCTTTCTCTTTGAACTGTAATAATATGTAAGAGTAACTGTATTTTATTTTTTTCATAAATGAATAGGACAAGCAAAGATAAGAAACTTTGTAATATATCTTATTACAGAAAAAATGCCTCTTTCTCAACTTATCAGACTCCTCTTCTCCATCCTTCCCCAGCAATGAATATTCACTCTCAATATACACTGCTAACATCCATCTTCAGTGAAGACAGGTTAGTAGCTCACTGACAGATCAGGTTTCAGCTGCTGCCCAAAGAAGTCTATAGAGAAAGAAGGGGAGGTGGCACCTGTGTTGGGGGAGAGGTGTGGCAGAAAATTGCACAGGGTATCCATCCCCAATGGGGCACCACTAGCACTGTTAACTGCCCCTTTATTATCCTGCAGTGTGCTGATAAAATTCTGCCCAATCATAGAGAGAACTGCGCAGCCTATACAGTCACTGTTGCACATCTCTCTCCTCTCTGCACTGATCTCTATGGTCAGTGTAGGGAGGAAACAGAAAGTAGTTTCCTGCCATGCAACATAGAAGGTAGGATGTCATAGGGAGAGGACTATGTGGAGGGGTGCACAGCCTGTAGGAGGGGGACGAAGCAGTCTGTGATTAGGAGGCAAAGGAAGAGGTGAACATGCAGAGCAGTCTGTGTAGAGGGGGTGCTTTTTGTGAGTGGGGCATAAGAAGCAGTCTGTGAGAGGGTGAGCATGTACAGCAGTAAGCATGGATGGGACTAGTTTGTGTGTGAGGGGGTGTGGGTACCAGCGGGCATAGAGAGCAGTGTAAAAATAGAGCATGGGGAGCGGTCTGTGAGAGAATTGGGCATGGAGAATTGGGCATGGAGAACACTCTATGAATTTCAACATTATTACTGTCTGTGGACACAAAAAATAGCACTGTGTGGTGTACTATTGCTGACTGCAGCACAGCTAGTGTCTATGGCACAATATAGGGCATTCTCTATTTGGCACTTTTATTTTGGGGGCTCTATCTGGCACTATTACCGTGTTTCCCTGAAAATAAGCCCTGCCCTGATAATAAGCCCTAGCGCTATTTTGCAGGGTTTTCGGAGTAGGCTTAAAGTATAAGCCCTACTCCAAAAAGAAGCCCTAGATACGGCCATATTTTATTTTATATAAAGGGAAGGTGGGGGAATTGTGCGAGTTGCAGCAGCTCAGGAGCGCTCACTAATGGCTCCTGAGCTGCCATGAAACTGTGGGCGGGCGGGCCTTCAGTGGCACTAAGCAGCACCTGACGGGCGGGCTGGCGGCTTCACTAAATGCTAAATTATACCGGCAGCCCGCGCTTTCCTTCACTTTCATGTTGGGCGGACTGGCGACTTCTCTGTATGCCCTGTACTGCCGTCAGCCCGCACGTTCCTACTTACATGAAGGAGGATCTCCTTCTCCTCTCTGCTGCCTGGAGGAGCTCCCTACATCTCTCCCGTGCCGTATCTGCTCTCCCTGGTACCGTAGATTGCTGCCTAGGTCCCTTGGGTAAGGACAGATCAGGGGCAATATACGATACCAGAATCAAAAATGTGTGGCAAATATGACTATAACCCCCCTCATCCATAGGAATGCACCCATGTACTGCAGTATATGGGTGCATTCCTATGGATGAGGGGGTTTATAGTCATATTTAATATAAACACTGTCCAGGGACTGTTCTGTAATTGGCATGTGTCTATATAAAATATGTTCATGGAGCCAAAATAAGCCCTACCCCAATAATAAGCCCTAACCCTTTTTTCAGAGAAAAAAATAATATAAGACCCTTATTGACAGTAACTATTGACAACATTCTATCATTCAGTATTTGGGGGCACTGCGTCACACAACATGTATATTAATAGGAGCAAATTGGAGGTATTATCAGGATAGGGAGTTTGTATAGGCTGGTAAAAGATGCAGTAGTTGCTGGAAAAGTGAGACGTTCAAGATATCTGGGCAACAAAAAGGTGCTTCTCTTACCCCGCTCCTGCAGATATTTCTGCTTTGGGGACCCAGACCCCCTGGTACCCCACCAGCAGTCATCCCATCTTCTGCTTCTTGCTACAGGCCATGGTCTGTGCTTGCTGGCTAGGCCTCTTCAGCCTGCCCATAGTGGACACCTGCATGCTCTCCGGCTCTTAAACGGCTAGCACCCCAATTTTCACGAGTCAATAGCTGACCATCCTGGGGTACTTTAGCCAACTTCCCCTGTGGGTGGGTGCCTAAACAATAGGCTTGCCTAGCCTGCTAGTCCCAGTGAAGGTGTACTCTTCCATTTGTCTGCCTGTGTATGACCTATGCTTGATTTCTGACTCTGATTCTCTGCTGATTATCTGATCTATGCCTGATTACCATATTGACCCTTTTCTGCCTGCCCTGACCTCAGCCTGCTACTGACTATGAGTTTTTCCTGATCCCTTGATGCTCTGCACCATTGTCTTCGACCCACTTGGGTCAGCTGTCAACCACTCAGGGGCTACTGGAGGTACCAGGAGATAGCGACCTGTTGTCTCCCCTGCAGCAAAGTCCAGATCTCTGTATAGGGGTACAGGCATGAAAATCAGCGGACTGCCAGGATAACACCCACTGCTGTAACACACAAGTTGAGACTGCTGTAACACACAAGTCAAGCATGGAAGATGTCTCTTTATGTGCAATATGGAAAAGTGAGTGACTCCAATCAGAGAAAACATTACCTGGCAGCCACTGAATCTATTAGCACAATCTTGAATCTAATTATCTATAATCTATTATCTGCAGTAATATATGAGTAGTACTGCAGATAAGGAGTCCAGATCACTATTTTTTATTTTCCTAATGCCCTCCGATCCTCTATCAGTGCTCAAAGCTGTGCAGAAATACATTGTTAGGAATGCTGTGTACATGCACATCAGTTAATGACAAATAGAGATGGCCTTGCAGTTCGCCCGGCGGTCGTTTCGCGGCGAACTTTGCTCGTTCGCGATTCGCCAAACATGCGAACATATGGCGATGTCCGCCGGCGCCATATTCTTTTACATTGTGAAGAACTTTGACCCATGACACATCCATCAGGTGGTACAGGACAGCCAATCGAAGCGGTTCAGCACATGGACGTACCTCCTACCTTATTAATAAACCTGATCTGGCCGCCATTTTACATTCAGTCTTTTGCCAGTGTAGGGAGAGGTGTGGAGCAGGGACAGACTGTTAGGGGCACCAAACGCTAGCTAATAGGGCCATAAAAGTCCTTTTAAGGACTGGTATAGGTGTGCTATCGATAGGTGTGACTTACTGAGGGGTGTGATATGCTTTCTAACATAGAAAGTATATTATAGTGCAATTGTATTGTGCAGCAGTTGTGTGCGGTTCTGCTGCGATACCGCAGCTATATAGAGGGACAAGCACTATTGGAACAAATAATTTCTACTGGTGTGATTTACCAGTTGCCCCCCAAAAAAACTGACTGAAGAAGGGGTGTTATATACCAATTATATACTTTATGAAACAGGGAAAGTAAAGCAGCTCTCACCCACCGTCCACCTGCCTTGAGCACGGATGGCAACCTCCGGACTTGATTGCTGTGAAATATTCAAGACCAAGAAAAATCCAGCTTCCAAGATGCAAAAGGTGGAATCTTTATTGTGCGTTTAAAATCCAATGCAAGACATCACAGGTAACAGTAACGCGTGTCAGACTGCAAGTAAATCAGGGTCCTTAATCATGACCTTGGCGGTCTGAAACGCGTTACTGTTACCTGTGATGTCTTTCATTGGATTTTAAACGCACAATAAAGATTCCACCTTTTGCATCTTGGAAGCTGGATTTTTCTTGGTCCTCAATTATATACTTTCTATATAGTGCATTTGGGTAGTGCAACATTGGTTTGCGGTTTTGCACCGTTACCTCAGCTACAGATAGTGACAAACGCCATTGGAACAAATAATTTCTACTGGTGTCATATACCAGTTGCCCCCCAAAAAAAGTGAAAAATAAAGTGGCCTACTGTAAAATTTTTATCCATTGACCGGATAATGTACTTTGAGCCACATAATCACAATTTCTTTTATGTCAGGTGAATGCCTAATTTTTAAGGCCCGTACTCCTGTGGCCTAAAATAAAATAAAAATTCTAGGCTCCGACAGGGCACATTTCAGAGAATTTCCCTTTAAGACGCATAAAAAAGTCCCCTGATTAAGATACATATTTTTTGTTGGAATTTTTGTCATTGATCCCCCTCTAGTATGTCACTGTCCATGTTGTGGGACTATTTGTACACTTCTACTAAGTATTTGGTGGCTGCAAATATGACCTGAAGGTTTTTCAGGTTCGCTTCCATTTAAAGTGAATGGGGTCCGCTGCGAACTTGCGGTTCTCGAACATTTAATCGCGATCGCGAACTGTCCCGGCCGATGTTCGTCCATCACTAATGACAAATATTTGCACATAATTTCTTTCCTCCTGGATATTCCACAATCCGCTGTGAGTAATATTATTGCACAGTGGAAGTGTTTAGCAACCAGAGCACCTTAGCCATGAAGTGGTACACCATGTAAAGTTACCGAACGGGTTTGCCAAGTGCTGAGGCCCATAGTGCATAAAAATTGCCAAAACTGACTAAGTAAATGCAGAGTTCCAAACTTTCTTTGGCATTAACATCGGCACGAAAATTATGCACCGGGTGCATCATGGCATAGGTTTCCATGGCCGAGCAACTGCATGCAAACCTTATATCACTAAGCACAGTGCCATGAGTCAGACGGTGTAAAGCACAAAGCCACTGGACACTGGAGCAGTGGAAATGTGTTCTGTGCAGTGATGAACCACACTTCTCCATCTGGTGGAAGAAGCAGGAGGAACAACGGTGCAGAGAGTGGCTTGGGCCTGCCCTCGGTGGAAGTAACTGTTCATTTGTGTATGGATTAAAAGTACTGGAATAAAGCAACGGAATGCAAAGTGAAACGTACCATTACATTCACCTAGGCTAGCATTGTGTCTGGTTTAACAGTGGATTTCCTGGTGCTGGTCTCCCTTAATACTTAGCACAACTCCTTTAAGGTGCCCCTTCACCTTTAATAGCTGTCGAGTGATAGCTATCTCTCCCAAATCCCCCATATAAATACACGCTTGGCTTGCCCAAGAGGCTATGTGTTTTCAAGGATCAGAGCGGAGAAAGCCGCTGCAAGATGCCTTGCTACGGAAGTAAATCTGATTCTGCTGAGTACTATTCACCAAACAGGTATGGCTTGGGGCTACTTCTAAGGGTGTTATCCAAGTGGCCTTTACCTTTTAACCCTTACCACCAGACCGCTGCTTCTTGAAGTAGTCTCTGTTCAGTGACTGCTGACCTACTGAAGTCAAGAGACAGCAGTGCGAAGCACCAATGAACCAGGCAAAACTGTAATCTGTGGAAGAGCCTAGGTCATGGCAAGCAGAGCGCAGCACATTCAACCAGGGCAGAAAGCACAGGGTCGGTATGACAGTCAAGCAGAGGTTGAGTCAGGCGGCAGAGGGTGAAATCCAGTAGTCAGCCAGGGATTGGTACATGGACCAAACAGAAAAGTGCACCTTCAAGGAAACAAGCAAGGCACAAACTATTGCTCAGGCAAACTCCCACAAGGAAAGGTTCCCTAATGAACCATAGGCTCAACAGTTTAGGGCACATGCGCTGGCCCTTTAAGAACTGGAGTGAGTGTTTGCCCTTCAGGCAGACTGAGGCACAGCATGCAGGGGGAGTAGGCCACAGCCGGTGTGGAATAGTCAGCCTAGAGGTACGCCAATGACCATGCCCACTGGGAAGAAACAGACAGATGCTGCCAGAACATTGGAGCGGGATATGGGATAAGTGACCTATCGGCTGTGCCCACTGGGAGCAGAGGAATCCTGATGGGCATGCACCGTCAACATCACATACCTATAGAAGTGGTTTATACCAAGGGGAAACAATGGATCATGTGTTAAAATTCCTCCTCTTCCCTGAGATCACCTTTCTGGCAAATGCCAGGAGCTCCCTACGCACATTAGATTGTTGTCTGGACCCACAAAAAGTTAGTTTCCTGCAACAATATGTGTATTAGGGCCTTTAGATCCTGCTGCCTACAGTAATGGTTTGAACTGTTCCTTCGAAAGTTTGGTCCTAACAACCACTGTGATTTTTTTTTTATTGAAGGTTCACTATTGTATTCTGTGCAGTAAATTATTGCTGGTCCAGTACATAATGTAAATCAGTTACAATAATCCAAATGTACCATATTTTTTAAAGGAAACCTCCAATAAATATTTTTTGTTCCTCATGGTAATATCCAATGCATTTTCCAAACTTTGCCCTGATATATACAAACACATGTAGACTATAGGCCACTTATCCATAACTGAATCTATTTGTGTTTATATGGCGCTGCCATATTGTTCCCAGAAACAATGTCGCATAATAGCTGTCCTGGAAACGACTGTGAATTTAAAAAAGAGGAGACCTCATATTCGTCCTTTATACCTTCTCTCCTTTTATGAACCACTCTTGATTTTGGCTTCCAAAACTGCACCAGGAAACCTGAATGCATTTCCGTTCCCTTACTTCATAAGACTATGATCACACATGGTGCATTTGTTGTAAATCTGCAATACAGTACAGTACAATTCATGTATATGCTGTGTATACAAGAACATCAGATTTAAAGGGATATTACAGGATTTAGTTTTTGTTAGCCTATCCTTAGGATCCACCAATCAGCTGAAGTCCAGAGCTGGACGGCACAGCGCTGTCCATTGTGTGTAGTGGATGGCGCTTGTTACTGCAGCATTGCTCCCATTCACTTCAGCTGCTGTAAACAGCTCTGTCCACTACACCGTGGACACGGAGCTGTGAGGTTCCAGTGTGGACTTCTGGCACCGGAGCTACACTAACACAGCTGATCGTCAGGGATGTAGTATGTCGGACCCCGGCCATTCAGAAGACGGCCACGCAGAGATAACCCTTCAAAATCACAAAATGCCCCTTTAATCTGTCAGCAAATTTGCACCTGTGAACCTGGCTGACCTGTCACATGTGTACTTGGCAGCTGAAGGCATCTGTGTTGGTCCCATGTTCATATGTGCCTGCATTTCTGAAAAAATGATGTTTTAAAGGGGTTCTCTGGGCTTTTAATATTGATGACCTATCCTCAGGATAGGTCATCAATATCAGATCGGCAGGGGTCCGACACCCGTCACCCCCGCCGATCAGCTGTTTGCAGAGGAGGCTCACGCCGTGCCAGCGCTGCCTCCTCTTCACTGTTTACCTCCTCGCTGCCGCCTCTGCATGGGACGGATCGTTCCCATACACTTGTATAGGAGCGATCCGTCCCATTTAAATGAATGGGACGGTTAGGTGTAATTACACCTGCTCATCGCTGCAGAGACGACGGCGGGAAGGTAACCAGTGAAGAGGAGGCAGCGCTGGCACAGCGCGCCTCCTCTTCAAACAGCTGATCGGCGGAGGTGCCGGGTGTCGGACCCCCACTGATCTGATATTGATGACCTATGTATGAAAATGAGCGTCTAAGGGCTGTTTCACACGGTGACAACTTTATCTCACTGTGATTTTGTAGTAAAAAGATCACAGAGAGGCACATAGCATTGTCAGTCATGTTAATGCTCCGTGTCTCTGCCATCCGGAGCAGGGCTTGGCTCTCATTCACGCTGCGGATGACACGCACGGGATCCGCTCGTGTGAAACAGTCCTAAGAGCAGTGGAGGCATTGACATTGCAGAGAGAGCTGAGTTCATTGCTCCTGGAGGCTCATTTGCATATAAAAAAAATCATTTTTCTCAACAATTCAGGCACCTATGAACATGGGACCAACACAGATGCCTTCAGCTGCCAAGCGCACATGTAACAGGTCAGCCAGTTGCATAGCTACAAATCTGCTGAGAGATGCCCATAGGACCCCATAAATACATGATATTTGTTATATAAAAGTCACTGGTGATAATTCATTTTTCATGTCCCTCCACAGGCAGGCACTGAATAAGATAGAGCAGTGCATCTATTCAAAGACCATACAAATGACACCTTGCAGATTTTTCAGGTTAGTGGATAGCACGGTCTGCACATGTAGATTTTGGATACTCTGGGGAAAACTGTGATGTGCGTATAGAGTGTAGATCAGAAGCCTGCTAAAATGCAGCATGGTATGTCGGGGGATTTGGCTTGCTATAGCACAGATAACTTAAAAGACGTTTGATTTTAGCCCATTCTGACAGCGTGAGTTAAATTATTGATACACTTTCTCCATATCTGTGTTCATTGATTGAGATACAATTTTGCTTCCTCTTGTTGTAATAAATTCTGTTTCATGAATTTTGCACATTTCGCTATAAGTAAAATTTTAAATGAATAATGCAAATCTCTTTTTAGGAGGTTATAATGCACAAAAGTAGCTTAATTAGTGAGAACATCAAGTTGGAGGAGTTGTAACAAAGAAACGCGTGGAAATAAAAGTCATGATGTTGTCAGCAGCAACCGGTTAGATTACACCTATCATTATCCCTACTTCGGCTTAGAAAGTCGTCAGAACCATCTAACGGCTGTAGGGAGAACTTCTACTTTGAAGCTGTAATTATTATTATTATTATTATGATGTATCATCAGTGAGGTTTTGACTCATCGTGACCATACGAGTTGCGTTTTTCCTGATTGTCTAGTATTTTGTTTTGATCTTCATGCTATAGTCATCATATCTTTGTTTTCATTCATCTTTCATTCAGCTGTTTTTTTTGTTTTTTTTTTCTATCTCCAATATTTTCGACTCTTCCAAGAACACTTGTCTTTTGAAATAAATCTGTTCAATCCAATGTAAATTCAGGGGCACAGTAAGGATTTTATTCGGGGGTTCATAGAAAAAGTTATGTATATGGTGCACATACAATATACAGTACAGACCAAAAGTTTGGACACACCTTATCATTCAAAGAGTTTTCTTTATTTTCATGACTATGAAAATTGTAGATTCACACTGAAGGCATCAAAATTATGAATTAACACATATGGAATTATATACATAACAAACAAGTGTGAAACAACTGAAAATATGTCATATTCTAGGTTCTCCAAAGTAGCCACCTTTTGCTTTGATTACTGCTTTGCACACTCTTGGCATTCTCTTGATGAGCTTCAAGAGGTAGTCCCCTGAAATGGTTTTCACTTCACAGGTGTGCCCTGTCAGGTTTAATAAGTGGGATTTCTTGCCTTATAAATGGAGTTGGGACCATCAGTTGTGTTGAGGAGAAGTCAGGTGGATACACAGCTGATAGTCCTACTGAATGGACTGTTAGAATTTGTATTATGGCAAGAAAAAAGCAGCTAAGTAAAGAAAAACGAGTGGCCATCATTACTTTAAGAAATGAAGGTCAGTCAGTCAGCCGAAAAATTGGGAAAACTTTTAAAGTAAGGGCTATTTGACCATGAAGGAGAGTGATGGGGTGCTGCGCCAGATGACCTGGCCTCCACAGTCACCGGACCTGAACCCAGTCGAGATGGTTTGGGGTGAGCTGGACCGCAGAGTGAAGGCAAAAGAGCCAACAAGTGTTAAGCATCTCTGAGAACTCCTTCAAGACTGTTGGAAGACCATTTCAGGGGACTACCTCTTGAAGCTCATCAAGAGAATGCCAAGAGTGTGCAAAGCAGTAATCAAAGCAAAAGGTGGCTACTTTGAAGAACCTAGAAAACTCTTTGAATGACAAGGTGTGTCCAAACTTTTGGTCTGTACTGTATATCAATAGGTGGACCAGGAGCATAGCTATAGTGGAGCAACTGTTATGGGGCCCGAACTCAGAAGGGGCCCCTCCAGGAAGAGGTCTGAAAGATTTTGTCCTCTCAACAGTATTATACAATAACATTATATACAGTGACAGTAAATACAGTATATACGTGTAGGAAACTGACGGAGCGGCTCCTGGCCCGGGTCTGAGAGAACTATCTTCACTAGATGCAGGGGTGAGTGTTCCTTGGGGATGGGGGGTGTTGGAACCGTTCAAAGATTTGCTGTGGGGCCCAGTCAGTTCTAGTTAGGCCATTGAGATGGACATTATAATGTGAATAATTAATGATCACATACTGTGAATATAGATTATGCTGCAAAAATGCACACATACGTTTTTCTGTCAAATACTGCACACTCCCATATAATGACAGCTAGGAGGCCCCTATTAAACACACCATCAGAGAATCCCTTTTTAGTAGTAGCATAGTAGTTAGCTATGTGTCCTACATAAAAAGTAATACCAGCAGAGTTAAGTGATAATTTCAGTGGTATAGGGCATTAATGGGGTTAAAAGAGATGTCTGAGATTTGTATACTGATGATGACAGTATAAGACATAGATCAGCAGCACACCCTATGTTCACATCTATCTAGTTTATCCGTATGTGGTGCTCGCAGTGTTGGGCCTTGGCTCTTCGGTCGCAGGTATCAAAAATAAATAAGGAAAACCGCAGCGCTGTTTTTTTGCAAAAGCAATATTTTTTTAGCTATATATGGGGGTGCTACTGCCATAGGGGGGCATCTATTAGCTCAGCATACCCCCCCCCCCCCAAAACTTAGAGCTCCAGCACCCCCTTTCCCCCCTCACCTAGGTCAGGTGCACCCCACTTTCGCTGGCTGGCTGACCGAGACACCAAATGCTGTTCAATTTCTTCTGGTGACCGCTTCTTCGTGTGTTCATCGTGTTCTGACCTGTGCGAACCAGTCACGTAGGGGACGTCCATCAAGCTTCGGGAATGGAATTGGATAGTAAACAGACCGCTGACGTGGGGGGGGGGGGGGTTTGCTGGGAATCAGATCGCTTACTGGGCAGTGGCGGATCCAGAGCCTGGTCTCGGGAGGGGCACTTCCAGATTATTTTCTGTCCACCGCCACAAAACAATGGTGCTTATAGAACAGACTACACAGTGTAGCGGTATACTGTATATTGTGTGGCACAGTGTAGGCTATATGTGTATAACATAAACATATTTCACATGAAAACTTACAATTACTTGGCTCGGCCCTTGGGGATCTCGGACACCACATCAACACTTTGGCCGGGGGCTCGGTGGAGCTGATGTGTTTTATCCTAATGAGAAAGATTTCATAATAAGGATTTGGAGAAGGGGCAGAGGGATAGTAGAGCAGGGAGAGGCTGGTGCTGCTACTAGGGGGTCATACCATGGGGGAGTAATAAAGCCCACCATAATGCCCCCCCCCCCCCCCCAGTAGAAATAATTCTCCTTATAATGTCACAGTGCAAAAAATACCCCCTTGTAATGCCCCCAGTTGAGCTAATGTCCCCATAGTGCCACCATAATGTACCAGTCTAAAATACCACTATATAGTGCCCCCAGTAAATGTCCCCATAGTGCTCCTCTCCCCCCTTCCTCCTAGTGCCCCATAATGTACCAGTATAAAATGCCCCATATATAGTGCCCCAGTAAATGCCCTTAGTGTCCCCCATAATTTGCAAGTATAAAATACCCCTTCTTAGTGCCCCCCGTAGATGACCCCATAGCACTCCTCTCCCTCTACCCCATAGTACTCACCATAATGTGTCCCAGTATAAAATGCTACTGTACAGAGCCCCCCATATAAAATACCCCTTCTTTGTGGCCCCAGTAGATGCCCCTATAGTGCCCCCAATAATGTGCCAGTAATAAGTTCCCCCATAGATGCCCCTTAATAATGTGCCAGTAATATTTGCCCCATAGCTGCCCCCAATCATGTGCCAGTAACAAGAGCACCACCTCATCATGTGCCAGTAATAAGAGCCTCAGCCCCCCAATCATGTGCCAGTAACATGAACCCCCCATCATGTGCCAGTAACAAGAGCCCCCCCATCATGTGCCAGTAACAAGAGCCCCCCCCATCATGTGCCAGTAACAGGAACCCCCCATCATGTGCCAGTAACAAGAGCCCCCCCTATCATGTGCCAGGAACAAGAGCCCCCCCTCATGTGCCAGTAAAAGTATTGTACATATAAAAAAAACAACAGTTATACTTACCTCCATGTCAGCGATGCGATGCAGTCCCGCGCTGTACGGATCAGGTGGCGCGATGACGTCATCGCACCTCCTGCACCAGCCTCTGATAGGCTGCTGGCCAAGTGCCGGCAGCCTATCAGGCTCCGCCGCAGAATCCATCTGTATCGCTGTTCTGAAGACGGCGATACAGATGACTATGGAGATGAGCGCAATGGAAGTGCTAATCTCCCTGTGCCCTGCCGCCGCCGCCATCAGACTGGTGTCAACCCATCACTGGTGTCCCTCGGTTCGGCCCACAGCTGCCGCACCCCACTCGCAACGCTACTGATCTTACCGGCTGTTTGAGAAGGCAGCTGCGCTCGCAGTAGCACATCACTTTTCTCGCAGCTTTGTCTAGGCCGGTGAGGCCATGCTCATCATCACGTGGACTAGGCACAGCTCAGCCCCATTGAAGTGAACGAAGCTGAGCACGACACCAAGCACAGTCACTGTACAAAGTTTTCTGGTATTTGTAGATCCAGGGAGTCTCCTGTGTTTTCTGTGTATTCTTGAATATGTAGTTCCACAGAGTTTAGCATGTTGCTTTGTTTGGAATTTGCTTTTGTGCTGTGCAGCTGCACGGTCCTGGCTGTTGCTGGTATGAATTTAGATGGGGTCAGTTCAATATGGCTCCATTCCTGTTCACCATCATTCGTCTGTCATCTACCTGTATGCTATACATTTGCCATGCACTCTGCTGCTGGATCACCTCCTCCTTCCGTGATCCTCAGCGTTCAGTTCCTGTCATCTTCCTGTTCCTGTTCCTGTCTAAGTTGAAACCACAGATGCAGCAGCGCTTTCATTAGCTCTGCTTGGCTTTTCCAGCATGTGGAATATGGATCCCATACAGGGTCTGACTGGCCCACCAGAGTAGCGGAGTATCCTCTGGTGGGCCCAGGCTCTGATATCATACACATAATGGTCCCCAAAGATTCAGGATAAAAACTCATTAGGCTGCCTTTGGAGCCAATCACCTGCACTAGGGTCTATTTCTGTGATTGAAAACACATTTAAAGGGGTATGGGTAAGAGGTATCGCTAGGATATGACCCCATTGTCTTATAGGTGCGGGCACCTATATTGAGAACGGAGCCCCGCAAGTGAAGGAGGGCACACTGCGCATGCGCAGCCGCCCTCCATTTATTTTCTATGGGGCCTACGAAAATAGCAGGGCGCTGGCTCAGCTATTTCCGTCGGTCCCATAAAAAATAAATAGAAGCTGGGGCCGCGCATGCGCGGTACGCTCCCATTCAGTTCTATAGGGAGCCGGCTTGGTGGTGGCCGGACCGGAGTCCTCCAGCCACCACCTTGCGGGGTCCGTTCTCGATATAGGTGTGGGACCCGCACTTATAAGACAATAGGGGCATATCCTAGCGATATGCCCCCATTGTCCATGATGAGACAACCCCTTTAAACTTTATTGATTATATAGAGGTTGGGCCTTGAGAATAATTTCCTCTGGTAAGAAATCCCAGTCCAACACTGATTCTATATACTTTCCATGGCTCTATAGTCCGCATGCTGGAAAAGCTGAGCAGTACTGATAAAACACAAAGTTGCACAGCACTTTGAGAAAGTTTTTAGTATCGGCAGAAGTTTAAATCCTGTTTAAGTATGGATACGTGCTTCATTTCTGTGGTTTTTGTGACTGCCCAGGGTATCTGAAGAGGCGCTTATTCTGGGTTCAGCCCTGAACTCCGACAACCCCTTTAAATCAGCTGTGACTTCTTATGCATCAGTTATTTTCTTCCTCCAATTACCTATATTTCAGGATATAAAGTTAATTTAATGAGTTGCAAAATAGGCAGAACTGCAAAAAAATCCTTCTATTTAGAAAACATAATAAGCAAAGCAACTTTTAAGTCCAACTCTCCACAGAACATCTTTAATTCACTGTGCAATGCAGAATATATTGGTGCTATGTAATAATTATTAAACGTCTGGTCGTCATGAGTTTGTTTGTCTTGCTCTCTAGTAGATAATAAACCATGAGGCATTTGGTTGTAGTTATTACAGCTACCACTAGAGGATGCTAGAGCTTTATCTTTGTGAAATTGGCATTGCATTATAAACTGTAGAAAAAAAGACCCTGATTTATCAAACTGGTTTTGTCTTTATTTTGGAGTAAATTTCGATCGTTTGCGACAGGCCAATGTTTTATTTTTTGTTCCTGCTCAGTGAACTTCAGAAATCCAGCTGTTTGTGGTCTTTTTTGTGGTTTTTGGCCTTATTTATCATAGAGCATTATCTCAACTGCTCTCCACTCCTGCCTTAGTTGCAGCAGGTGAAAATAAGTCAAAATGTAATAGCTTGCCTCTCCTAAATTCAACAAGGGCTGTGCACCGCTTTCATAAATTTGTCTCCTGTACTGGTACCTTTACACAAAAAGACACATTTGAAGACTAACTTCAAATTGTCCCCTGTTGATAAATCAGGGCCAATGTTTTTTTGTCAGAAACCACTTTCACTTTTATTAGTTGAATGAAAGGGTTGTCCAACTTATTTAAAAATTTCCTCCTGCCCGGCAATTGCAAAAAAATAATAAAAGAATGTACACTTTACCTATTTTAGTTGTAGTAATTATTTTAAAACATCTTTACTTCCACTCCTTGGCTGCAGAATTGACATGATGTATACACACCACTGCAGCCAACCAATGGCCTAAGAGTAATGTGGCCTATGATCCCTGAGGCCAGTGATTGGCTGCAGTGGTCATGTGTAGTATACACGGGCACATCATCGATGCAGCCAAACAAAGACCATCGAGGAGCATTTGAGTGGCAGGCTGGAATTGGTGGGGGACAAAATGGGTAATAATCATTTAGTTTTTAGTTATTTTAGCAAAAAGCCTTTATATTTCAATCTTTCTATTGAATTTTCATCGAAAAGGTAAGTACAACATTTGTGAACGCAGCCACTATAATGAAACATACATGCTATTTTGCATTCCTATCGCTCCTCAGTGTTCACCCAAAGGGGAGCGAGTAACTGTTACAGCTTTTCAGTTACATTCTTACAGTTGGTGCACCAAGGCATCCACGTACAATATGTTCTCGATTGAGTTAAAGAAAGGAAAGTGAAATAAGAAAGAAGGGGGAGCAAAGAAAGAGGAAAGAGAGTGGAGGGGAAAAAAACAGCCCACAAAAACCTCCCTACATTCAAGTTGCAAGAAGATAGTTAAAAACCCGTGGATTCCTGAAAATCTATCCATTTTGACAAAATCTTGAGGTATTTGGAAGACTCTTCATTTGCTTCTGACGAAATCTCCTCCATTCTAGCAATATATAGCCTTTCCTGATACCATTCCCTCATATTAGGGACATGTGTCGTGCGCCAGTGCCTAGGTATTACTGATCTTGCCGCGGAGATACAAAATCTCAGCAGGCTCTTTTTTTGAGATGCGATGGAGCCCGGCAGGATGGAGAGAAGCGCTACCTGAGGTGTATTGTCCACTGCTTTCTGCATGATGCTGCGATATACTTCAAAGACCTTGTCCCAGAACGGTTTAACCATTTCACAGCCCCACTATATGTGAAGCATCGTGCCTCTTTCCTTTCCACACCGCCAGCACAACTCATATACTGTGGGAAAAATCCTGTGTAGTCTAACTGGATATCTGTACTAGCGTGACAATATTTTATAGTTTTTTTTTCCTGTGCAGAACAGGCCATTGAGAGTTTGTAAGAGAATATAAAAGCTTTCTGCTGGTCCGTGCGTTCTATAACAGTTCCCAATTCCTGCTCCAATCACAATACGTAACTCAGAGTGTGTCGCTATGGGAATCAGTAAGTAAGGTCCGATAAAGCAAGGAGATCCGATGCGTCGGCGGAGAAGACATTGAGAACAATTTTTTGGTCTCAGATAAGGAGGTCCAAAAAGAGCACTGCTCCCCCCCTGAGATGATATATGACTTTAGCTGTTCATATTCTAACCAGGAGATCCGTGTGTCGGGATATTTCGTGGTCAGTTCAGATAGAGAAGGTAACGGGGCTCCTGAAAGGAGGTGGTAAAAGCAGGGATCATCTATAGCCTGCATGCCGAGGAAAAAGTACCTACCAGTACTGGCGGGGAAAACCGGATTACAAAACATCGTTGTGAGTGGACTAGGTCCACTCACAACGAGCATATGCCTTTCTGTGTCAAGGAGTCCAATACTTTAAGGGTCTGTCGCATCAATGTACTTCGTTTATCTAAATGTGGTCGGACCTCGGGAGCAATCCATGGGGCGTGTTTTAGAGGGACGGGATAAAAAGTCTGTACTAACCCTATCCATTGTTTTGAGGCGGTATTGCCAATCTAATAATCTAATGAGAGATGCAGCTATGTAATATAGTCTAAAATCTGGAAGGCCCACCCCCGGCAGATTTAGATCTAGTTAAGGTGGAAAAGTCTATCCGTGGGCTCAGGAGACCCTACACAAATCTGGTTATTGCAGTTCTCAATCTTCGGAATAAGGAAGACGGTGGCGTTAAGGGAACGGCTTGGAATATATATAAAAAATTGAGGTAAGATATCCATCTTTAAGACGTTTATCCGACCAAACAAAGACAACCCCTTTTTATTAAAGACGGCGAGATCTTTTATTGTCCGCTCTAAAAAAGGGCGGTAGTTTAAATGAAATAAATGATCTGGGTCCACTGGAATCTGTACTCCCAAATATTTAATCGATGATGGTTGGTGCGTAAACAGGAATGAGGTAAGTAGTCTGGCACAACATTCCGTCTGAGGGATGGATATATTTAGAATTTCAGATTTTGTATAATTAACTTTGAAGTTACTTAGATGACCAAAGCGTTCAAATTCACTCAGTATTGAGGGGAGAGATATGTGGGGTTGGGTGACATATAGTAAGAGGTCATCTGCATATAGTGCAATTTTATATTGGAAACCCCTGATCGAAAGGCCATGAATCGATGGATTCTGAAAGATAGCATTGGCCAGATGTTCCATCACTAGGACATATAGCAGAGGGGATAACGGGCATCCTTGCCTAGTACCATTTTGGATCGAGAATGATGGAGATAAAAGCCCGTTTACCTGTACTTTAGCTGTAGGGTTGGAGTATAGGGCGCTTATTCTATTCAAAAACCTGGGACTCATCCCAATTTGCCTCAGCACAGAGTCTAAAATGTCCAGTGGACCCGGTCAAATGCCTTTTCGGCATCTACCGACAACAGACATAGAGGGAGAGCATTCGACCCCGCTGCGTTTGTGAGCAGTAAGGTTTTATCCCTCCCGCGTAGAAAGCCCACTTGATCTGTATGAATCACATTTGGAAGTAAAGGGGCTAACCTATCTGCAAGAATCTTACTATTGAAGACCTTTGTCAGAAAAGGTAATATGAGGTCCCCAAAGCGTTTGTAGAAAGCTGGTGTATAGGCCATCAGGGCCAGGGCTTTTCTCAGATGGTGACTCCTTGATAATAGTCTTCACAGCTAATTTGAAGAAATCCGTTTCCAACACCTCCCTATCGTGGTCAGGGATTGTAGGTAGAGCTGTTCCTGAGACATAGCTATCTATAAGCACTTTAAGGGATGAAGGAGCCATATCAGAGAATTGGCCCTTAATGCTATACAATTGGGAATAATATGAGTGAAACACCTCCAATATCTCTATAGGGTTATGAGTGGTATTGCCATTTGTTTTCTTAATATGGGGAATGAAGGTTTGTGATGTTCTGGGGTGTAAAAGACGTGCCAAAGGTCTGCCGCATTTGTTTGAGTATTCATAGAAATAACGTCTCCCCTGATCGTGATACCTTTTTATATTTTTGTTCTATCAAAGCTTTAATGGAGTCTGGTACCATGTTTAATGAAGGTTCCTCTAAGGACACATTTTAGAGCTTCCCACTGTGTTGGCAGGGGAACGTTTTCAGTGGCGTGTGTCTGTATAAAATCCCCTATAGTTTTCTTAATGTTAGCCTCACACACCGCATCATTAAGGAGAACATCATTCAACCTCCAGTTCCATGGCCTATGTATAGAATCAGGTAGCTCCATCGAAAAATAGATCGGGGCATGTTGGAGAATAATATGTCGCCTATAGAGGCCTGAGGTTTCCATGCCAGGGTGTGATGACTGACAAGAAAGAAGTCTATATGACTATAGGACCTATGTGGAGGGGGGATACAAATGTGTAATCTTTACCTTGTGGATGAAGTATCCGCCAGACATCTACAAACTGTAGGGTTTCAGTTGTCTGCGGGTCAGCTCCCAGACCAGTAGTAGAGTCCACATGTGGATCTAGCGTGAAATTAAAATCTCCGCTGATAATCACCTGTTTTTTCGCAAAATCGGACAATTGATCCAAGAACGATCTACAAGCAGAAAGCTGTCTCTGATTAGGCAGATACAAGTTAACCAGAGTAAATAAAGTAGAGTATATCCTCAGTTTTAGAAAAACATAGCGCCCCTCTCCATCCATTTTAACATTCACCACTATCCCTTGTAAGGATTTGTGCAGAGCCACAGAGACTCCTCTAGATCTCGAGTCTGGGCTTGGGTTGTGATACCAGTGTTCAAAATACCTATCTCGGAGCGACGGCACGTGTCCCTTTTTAAAATGTGTCTCCTGTAAGAACAAAACTTGTAGCCTCTGTTTATGCATGTGATAGAGAATCTGTGACCTTTTCTGGGGGGTGCTAAATCCCCGGACATTCAGAGATACAAATTTTAGGATAGTCATCTTTACAACTCTCTAAATAAGAGAAAGAAAAATAAAAAAATAAGGAGGGGGAGAGAAGGGAAGATAAGTAAGGAGAGAAAGAAGGAGACAGGCTAAAGGACAGTAAGGATATAGTAGTACAGTTAGAAAGATGTAGTATAGTAAAAGAGAGAAAAGTGTTTTTTTTTTTTTTAAACTCGTTTTATTGAAGTTTAACAACAGCATGGTGCATCACATTCTGGAGCAGTGGCAGCCCACGCAGAGGAGCCACTAGCTCCCCATCAGACAATGAAAATACACGGTGCATTGGGTAATTTTCACATTATTCAACTGCCCGACATCAAGAGGCATCATAAACCTACATACTAGCATTCAGACACCCATCGCAGTGGGGTCCTCCAACGCGGAGTGCAAATGCACAGATTGCAAAGAATGAGTAGAAGAGCACCACTCCCCCCACACTTTCTGAAATTTCCCTGGGCATTTTCTATGAATGTATACCACTTTTTCCATCGTCATAGCATGATTCATCAAGGTCTTCCCTTGGCCCACTGTAGGGGATCTTTCCGCCATCCACCTCAACGCTACCGCCTTCCTGGCCAGGAATAGAGCCTCCCCCAAAAATACTCTCTGATAATGTGTCCAAGAGAAAAGTGTTTGATGTATAAAGTCACACCCAGTGAGAATGTAGTGTCCCACTAGATAGGCGTGGGCACTACACAAGGGTCAATTGGAGTGCGCGTTACTTCTACTCACAAGGGACAGGAATGTTATATTTAATTGTGCATTTAATGTATTTTTTGTATGTGTTTTCATATGCAATATTCCCCTGTATGATGCAATAGCAGGCCTAGTTGGGTGTAGTTAGACATCCCAGACACTAGAGGGAGATAGGGAGCCCCTAGTATAAATATCCAGGCCCAGACAGGGAGAGTTAGTTCAGAGTCAGGAGTCTGCAGAGACAAGTTAGAAGGCACCAGCCAGGGACAAGCTGAGGGCCTCCTCCTGACATGCAGCTAGACAGCCCAGGCTTCTAGTTGTTACCAGGAGGCTAGTAGAGGGATCCTAGCCTACCTGCGGATCAAGAGAGCCTTAGTTAGCTCTGAAGACACCCCAGTTGCAGGACAACACCTCCTGGGAGAAACCTGCAGTTACCCTCAAGCCGAATAAGGACAATACCAGGTCAGATAAGTACCCTGATGGGCAGAGGTTCTATAAAATACAGCAAGCGCCAATACTGGAGGAAGGATTTATATACCAAGGATTAAAGCCAGCATTTAGGCATCCGGGCCTTGGGATCCAGCCAGCTAGAATAGCTGAAGGGGATAGAGCAGCATTGCACTGCAAAGCATTAACCGTTGTGCCCTCCAAGTATCTTGCATGATTAATACCTGCCAGTATTCAAAGTCTACCTGCTTGTGAAGTATTGTTCAAGGGACTGCATTATCATCACAATCACCTGTAACTGTATGTACCAAGTTGGACTGTGTTCACCAAGTAAAGCAACGTTTGGTTTATCCACTGAGTACTCAGTTATTCCTCCTATAAATCGGTGTGCCACCGTTACA
The DNA here is from genome assembly GCF_905171765.1 of Bufo bufo. NCBI lineage: Eukaryota > Metazoa > Chordata > Amphibia > Anura > Bufonidae > Bufo > Bufo bufo. The sequence continues at coordinate 439,620,300 of NC_053393.1, read as the reverse complement.
GGCACTGGCGTCACGAATCCAACAGGGACCTTGCCCCAGGCACTAAAAATACCAGTAACATCCAGGGCACCTCATCCACCATCAGGCCTGGTCCCTACATACCGAGTGTGCCCCAGAGGAACTGTGTCTACCTCTCATTCACTGCTGCATGCCTGCCCAGGGTTCTCCAATATAGTGAGCAACCCTCGATTGCCTATAACCGTGACCTCGCTTCGCGATACCCTGCAGGTCTGGCGTGCTGCATAAATTGGCGTCACGAACAGGATTTACGGAACATTCCTGCGCCATTGCGGATATAAAACTGTGTGCTAAGAAATTGCCTTAAAGTGACCAAGCCCTATTGTTTTATTCAAAATTGCTAGGCCAAAGAACTGTTATAATTAGCGGTGTGAAGATAACGTTTTCTGGACTGTTTGCTGCTTGTTTGAGCCACCGCTTGCTGTCAGTGAATAGACAGCGTTTTGCTAAAGATGGCCGCTGAGCTTGCTTGAATTTACTGCTGCGTCATCTTCATCCTGAATTGGCGGTAAAAGTTGGCGCCTTTTTGCTGAAAAGAGCGGGAAAAGGCTCAATATCGGCGCCACCGCCCTGTCTGGACATTTGCATGTCTGCAGAAATGGACTCCGCCTCCCCCATACTGGAGTACCTAGGGGGCGGCCTCCCAGTGCAATGGGAGGATCTGTCTGAACTTATCGGCGCCACCCTGTCGCTCTCCAGAGAAGGATCGAGCATGTTGCAGAGTGAAGACTGCTCTGCTGGGATGTCTGCGCCTGATTTGTTAAAAATGGACTATGTTGGTGTAGAGCCAGAGGATGCTCCACCGGCCTACTCTCCGGGACCGGAGAGACCCGCCTGCCCACCACCGAGGACCCAACCGGAGACCTACTATGGCTTCTGGAGGGACTTCTTCCAGCCCTCGTTCAAGTGGTCAGCGTTAATGGCAGAGATCCGGGAGGCCGCCATACTGACATACATACACTGACACCCAACCCCGCCTGGAAAGGCAGAGCCCACCGGACCGCTTGCGGCGGCGGTACCTAGGCAAGCACAACCTGCGTTTGTTATCCCTGCACCGGTGCGGTCAGCAACTGTCATTACCCCTAGGCCTATGGGGCCAATACCTATTAGGGGTCCCTTTATGCTGCAGCTGCCCCCTAATACCGTGTTGTGGGCACATCCGCCTGTGGAAGATTATTACAGGCCTCATTTGCCAGCAGAACCAGGGAGCACCACTGAAATGCCAGGTGATTATGACATGCCCCTGTGAATTGGCCTGCTAGGCCGTTGATTTATTGCTTTCATCAAGGGACCTCATTGCTGAGAATTTAACCCTTCCAGGACAGGAGTCCTTTGTTTTGGTCCTTTGTTGCTGCTGCCAGTTCCCCACGGCTCAGTGGTGGTGGTCACCCACTGAAAACACCAATGTCAGCAAAGCCATCTTGTTTCCAGGACCTCCTGCCTGCTTCTACAATGTCTCACCAAGTTGTGCCTGTTTCTACGTTGCACCTTTAACCCTTTAACCCCCTTTTCAGGTTGAGTAAGAGTATTACAGCACTTATTTGTACATTATGCCATTTGAAAAATGTGGGCCATTTTATTGTGCTGTCTTTTTATTGTGCAACTTAATTCTAAGGAAACGTGCCCAGTGATAGACTCAAAAGTACCTGAGCCTCTGAGATTTTTGCTCTTTTAAAGAAATGTGCCCAGAGATGGACTCCACCGTAAGTGAGCCTCTGTGATCATCTACCTTGCTTGTATCCTGACTTGTCTGGTGAAAGACACTTGTTCAGAATAAGAAAAAAACCTGGGTACGGACTCATATTTGTTCCTTGAGCCTCCAAGAACTTTAAATTGTTTTATATTGTGTCTTCTGTTCTATTATGGACAATTTGCACTTATGGACTATCCTGGTATCACTATACGCTGCACCAGGTCAGCGCCCCTGTTCCCTCACACTATCCTGAGAGAAGAGAACGACGCCCTTTTTCACCGTTACTTGTTCCTAAGCCAGTGGAACTGCCTGATTTATGCATATAATGTATTCTTGCAAATGTAGATGTATTTTTCCTGCTTTGCACTATTTTCTCTTTTTCAGGTGCAGTATCCAGCTGGGCAGGGCCCCTCCATGTTGCGCCGAGGACGGGCAACGTTATAGCGTGGTGGTATGTAGTGTCCCACTAGATAGGCGTGGGCACTACACAAGGGTCAATTGGAGTGCGCGTTACTTCTACTCACAAGGGACAGGAATGTTATATTTAATTGTGCATTTAATGTATTTTTTGTATGTGTTTTCATATGCAATATTCCCCTGTATGATGCAATAGCAGGCCTAGTTGGGTGTAGTTAGACATCCCAGACACTAGAGGGAGATAGGGAGCCCCTAGTATAAATATCCAGGCCCAGACAGGGAGAGTTAGTTCAGAGTCAGGAGTCTGCAGAGACAAGTTAGAAGGCACCAGCCAGGGACAAGCTGAGGGCCTCCTCCTGACATGCAGCTAGACAGCCCAGGCTTCTAGTTGTTACCAGGAGGCTAGTAGAGGGATCCTAGCCTACCTGCGGATCAAGAGAGCCTTAGTTAGCTCTGAAGACACCCCAGTTGCAGGACAACACCTCCTGGGAGAAACCTGCAGTTACCCTCAAGCCGAGTAAGGACAATACCAGGTCAGATAAGTACCCTAATGGGCAGAGGTTCTATAAAATACAGCAAGCGCCAATACTGGAGGAAGGATTTATATACCAAGGATTAAAGCCAGCATTTAGGCATCCGGGCCTTGGGATCCAGCCAGCTAGAATAGCTGAAGGGGATAGAGCAGCATTGCACTGCAAAGCATTAACCGTTGTGCCCTCCAAGTATCTTGCATGATTAATACCTGCCAGTATTCAAAGTCTACCTGCTTGTGAAGTATTGTTCAAGGGACTGCATTATCATCACAATCACCTGTAACTGTATGTACCAAGTTGGACTGTGTTCACCAAGTAAAGCAACGTTTGGTTTATCCACTGAGTACTCAGTTATTCCTCCTATAAATCGGTGTGCCATCGTTACAGGCACTGGCGTCACGAATCCAACAGGGACCTTGCCCCAGGCACTAAAAATACCAGTAACATCCAGGGCACCTCATCCACCATCAGGCCTGGTCCCTACATACCGAGTGTGCCCCAGAGGAACTGTGTCTACCTCTCATTCACTGCTGCATGCCTGCCCAGGGTTCTCCAATATAGTGAGCAACCCTCGATTGCCTATAACCGTGACCTCGCTTCGCTATACCCTGCAGGTCTGGCGTGCTGCAAGAACACCGGGTGTCTAAAATAATACAAAGCAATGAGGGAGGTGTGTCCCACGTCAAGAGAGACGTGAGTCCCTAAATAGGAGCGAACTTTCAACAGAGGAGCTTCCCCCCTAGACAAGGAGAGACCCTGTATGATAATCCAAAAATCCTGAGTAAAATATAAACATCACTAACAGTGGAGGATCCAGAGCCTGGTCTCGGGAGGGGCACTTCTAGGAGAAGGGGCAGAGGGATAGCAGAGCAGAGGGGCTGGTGCTGCTACTAGGGAGTAATAAAGCCCCCCCCCCCCCAGTATAAATAATTCTCCTTATAATGTGACAGTGCAAAAAATACCCCCTTGTAATGTCCCCATAGTGCCCCCATAATGTGCCAGTATAAAATACCTCTATATAGTGCCCCAGTAAATGCCCCCATAGTGCTCCTCTCCCCCCTTACTCCTAGTGCCCCCATAATGTACCAGTATAAAATGCCCCAGTAGATGCCCCCCGTAGATGACCCCATAGTACTCCTCTCCCCCCTTCCCCATAGTACCCACCATAATGTGTCCCAGTATAAAATTCTACTGTACAGAGCCCCCTATATAAAATACCCCTTCTTTGTGGCCTCAGTAGATGCCCCTATAGTGCCCCCAATAATGTGCCAGTAATAAGTGCCATAATGTGCCAGTAATAAGAGCCCCCCCATCATGTGCCAGTAATAACAGCCCCCCATTATGTGCCAGTAATAACAGCCGCCCCAATGTGCCAGTAATAACAGCCGCCCCAATGTGCCAGCAATAACAGCCCCCCCAATGTGCCAGTAATAACAGCCCCCCCAATGTGCCAGTAATAACAGCCTCCCAATGTGCCAGTAATAACAGCCCCCCTAATGTGCCAGTAATAACAGCCCCCCATGTGCCAGTAAACGTATTGTGTATATACAGTACAGACCAAACTTTGGACACACCTTCTCATTCAAAGAGTTTTCTTTATTTTCATGACTATGAAGGCATCAAAACTATGAATTAACACATGTGGAATTATATACATAACAAACAAGTGTGAAACAACTGAAAATATGTCATATTCTAGGTTCTTCAAAGTAGCCACCTTTTGCTTTGATTACTGCTTTGCACACTCTTGGCATTCTCTTGATGAGCTTCAAGAGGTAGTCCCCTGAAATGATCTTCCAACAGTCTTGAAGGAGTTCCCAGAGATGCTTAGCACTTGTTGGCCCTTTTGCCTTCACTCTGCGGTCCAGCTCACCCCAAACCATCTCGATTGGGTTCAGGTCCGGTGACAGTGGAGGCCAGGTCATCTGGCGCAGCACCCCATCACTCTCCTTCATGGTCAAATAGCCCTTACTTTCAAAGTTTTCCCAATTTTTCGGCTGACTGACTGACTGACCTTAATTTCTTAAAGTAATGATGGCCACTCGTTTTTCTTTACTTAGCTGCTTTTTTCTTGCCATAATACAAATTCTAACAGTCTATTCAGTAGGACTATCAGCTGTGTATCCACCTGACTTCTCCTCAATGCAACTGATGGTCCCAACCCCATTTATAATGCAAGAAATCCCACTTATTAAACCTGACAGGGCACACCTGTGAAGTGAAAACCATTTCAGGGGACTACCTCTTGAAGCTCATCAAGAGAATGCCAAGAGTGTGCAAAGCAGTAATCAAAGCAAAAGGTGGCTACTTTGAAGAACCTAGAATATGACATATTTTCAGTTGTTTCACACTTGTTTGTTATGTATATAATTCCACATATGTTAATTCATAGTTTTGATGCTTTCAGTGTGAATCTACAATTTTCATAGTCATGAAAATAAAGAAAACTCTTTGAATGAGAAGGTGTGTCCAAACTTTTGGTCTGTACTGTATATATATAAAAAAAAAAGAAAACACTTATACTTACCTCCGTGTCAGTGATGCAGGCCTCTTCCGGCCTGTGTCCCGCGCTGTACGGCTCAGGCGGCGCGATGACATCATCGCGCCGGCTTCTGATAGGAGCATCAGAGGAAGGGAAAGGGACACGCCTCTCCCTCCCCTGCCTCAGCACAGCCATCTGTATCGCTGTCCTGAGGACGGCGATACAGATGACTATGGAGATGAGCGCTAATCTCCATGTGCCCCGCCGCCCCCCACTTCTGAGCAGGGCCGCGCCGCCAGCTCTGAGGGGGGGGGCAATTGCCCCGTTGCCCCCCTTCCTGGATCCGCCAGTGATCACTAAATGGTAACATGAGATGAGCCCCTATATTCCTAAAGACTTTTCCGAGGCATAAGCATTCAAGAGGCATACATCTCACAGATCCTATATATTACCAAACTCGTGAAACCCCGCCGCCTGGGCCCCCCCCAATGGGAAAGGGGGGACCCACGCCCCAAAGGGAAGGGCAACACGACAAGGCCGGGTACATAAATCCTAAATTATAGACTTTGGGCAGGATCAGACAAACCAAAATAAGGTGCCAGTATTAGGCATAACTTTCAGAGTTCCAAGGTGACTTCAAGTCATGGTGTAGAGGGCTACCGAACAAGATGACTCGTTCTGGACATATTAAGCTGATATTTCGAGTGTCCTCACTCTGTGAAAGCCTCGTTCATCGGGTCCTGGCTGCTGGTGGTGCGACTGACCTTTCGGAGAGGTGGTCTGGACTCCCTCTGAGGTAGTGGTGCTGTCTCCATCAAGGTACCATCTGGAAGGGAGGGCCAATCTGAAATCTTCACCAGAGGAATATCTAGAGCCGCAGAGAAAGTTGGTAAGTCTCTTGGATGACGGAGAGTCACCATCCTTTCATGAAGGTGAACCTGCAGGTGAAATGGGAATCCCCAAGTATATTCAATTTTATGCTTTTGCAGGATAGATAGTAGGGGACGTAAAGCCTTTCTTTTCAGTAGGGTGAAGCGTGAAAGATCTGAAAGTATTTGTAGAGGGGAGCCTTTATTTTGCACCTGGCCGGCTTCCCTGGCTTTTTTCATAATAGCAGACTTCTGTTGATAGTGATGTGCCCAGCAAATAACATCTCTGACTCTGTCGGGGGTCAGCTGGCTTAGGCCCTAGTGCATGATGAGCTCTGTCTAGCTCCAATGGTGTATCCCTGGGGACTCCTAAAAGATCATTAATAATAGAGCACAGTGTGCCGTCTAAATCCCCCAGGGCCACAGTTTCAGGAAGGCCTCTCACCCGTATATTATTTCGCCTTCCTCTATTTTCTGCATCATCCAGCATATCTGCAAGGTAGTGCAATTGAAAAGATTGAACCTCTAAGATGGATTCCTGTGAGTCCTGTTTAGTAGCCACTGTCGTCACAGACTGCTCCAAATCAGTCACCTTTGCCCCTATAGAGAGTACGGATGGAGTAGAGTTAGCACTCCTGTTTTCTGAGATTTCTGAGTTCTGTTATCTAATCTAAGCAAACACCTTCAATTGCTTTTCAATGGCTTTTGTCTCAAGATAACGAGATGAGTTAAGAAATTTGAGTTAAGAGCTGGAGTGCTAACCCTGCTACAATGTACTTCGTTTTTAATATTATTGACCTCTGCTTCCAGCCTGGAGATGTATGTCTCCATATCAGCATTGGTTGGGATAAAGGAGATACATGTGTGCAGATCCCTCAATTCTGAAAGGGTATAGGTTCCCACATCTCGTTGCATAGTGCTGAGGGTTGTAGCCACAGGGTTACCTGTATTGGAGACAGGGAAAGTCATAGATGTGGACGGATTTGGAAGTTGACGTTCATATAAGGGAGAGTTCTCCCATTCCCCATCTCCCCACTCACTTGTTGTTGCAGTGGTAATGGCGGTTTCCCCCTCTTCCAGTGCCGGACCGCATGGTGATGGTGCATAAGTCCCTTGCATCAGGAGCTCCCCTGTTACCTCGGGTGCTGGCTTTAGGACGCAGGGTGCCTCCGACTCCACATTCAGGTCGACAGGATCACTGGCGTCTGTTTCCGAAGGAGAGGAGGACGCAGGTGTCTCTGCTTGTTCATCTGCGGCGGCCTCCCAGGAAGATGGCGCCAGGGGTGAGCGCTGCGAACCAGGGGTGAGAAATCTTTCTATACCCTGCGATGAGGAACTCTCTCTGGCTGACTGAGGGTCGTCTACATGCTTTTCTTCTTTCTGACTCCCGTTATTTGTAGATTAGTGATGTAAGTGCTGATTGTTAGGGTCTCTCCGTTAGTCCTGAGGCAGGAGCTGAAGTGAAGTGCGTCTTCACTCCTCCATAGCCAGTCCACGCCCCCCGCAAAAAGCCTTTATAGTATGAGCAATTGTGGGGCCTATTCATTTTGAAGTGACACCATGTTGATTACGCAGGGACTACTGGGAGACAGGCTGTGTAAAGCTTCAGAAGGCCCTGGTCTGCAGAAAAAACTTCAGCTTCGGGAAATCATGCTGCTGCCCATATGTGTACTATTGTAGGGTAAGTACTGTGCGGACTGCCGCCGATCAGCTGTTCTGCAGAAGCTCTGCGGACGGAATTACACAGCTCCATCCATTGTGGTGGTTTCTTCACCTCTGCTCCCATTGTGGTAGAACTACTGCAGAACAGCTAATCAACAGTGATGCATGATGATGGACTCCAATCAGATATTGATGGCCTATCCTGTGGATAGAATATCAATATAAAAGTACGAGAAAACCCTATTATTGTCACCGTAGCTCAAGAGCTGCTGTTCTTCTGTTTGAAGAGGCCCTGTCAGTTTCTCTGACTTGCATGTCTTAGTAACTAATTATATTTTCCAATTCTGGCACATATTTTCTTACAGCGCTACACTGTGCCATTCCTCTGTTACTCCTCCCAGAAAATGATCAATACATTGACACCTGGGTGTTTGTGGGTGTGTCGCTACACCGTCCAATCAATGCTGACAGGGTCATACTATGTAGGACCCATTAAACGAGGTAGAATAGTAACACCCAGTTGTCAGTTTGTTTATAAATATTAAATATTTAATGCTATTTTGGATCATCTGAAAAAGAAATGTGGGATGTCTTCATAGTGGTGTCCATGGGTTGGCCATCAATGTCCTGGAGACCTCTTTATACAGTCATAAAACTTTATGCAACCTGCTTGGCTGCCTGGGTGATACCATGCCGGAAGTCAGAGGCTGCTTTGCATGCTGTTTTTCTGCATCCTCTTCCATCTTCCCCTTCTCAGCCTAATTAGTTCAGTAGACCAGTGTTTTTCACTGTTCCTAAGGCCTCATGCAGACGACCGTTTTTTTTTGTCGGTCCGTAAAACGGATTTCTGTTGTTCCGTGATCCGTGACCAGTTTTTCTTCCGTGGGTCTTCCTTGATTTTTGGAGGATCCACGGACATGAAAAAAATGTCGTTTTGGTGTCCGCCTGGCCGTGCGGAGCCAAACGGATCCGTCCTGACTTACAATGCAAGTCAATGGGGACGGATCCGTTTGACGTTGACACAATATGGTGCAATTGCAAACGGATCCGTCCCCCATTGACTTTCAATGTAAAGTCAGGAGTCCCTTTTATACCATCGGATCGGAGTTTTCTTCAATCCGATGGTATATTTTAACTTGAAGCGTCCCCATCACCATGGGAACGCCTCTATGTTAGAATATACCATCGGATTTGAGTTAGATCGTGAAAATCAGATCCGACAGTATATTCTAACACAGAGGCGTTCCCATGGTGATGGGGACGCTTCAGGTTAGAATATACTAAAAGAACTGTGTACATGACTGCCCCCTGCTGCCTGGCAGGTGCTGCCAGGCAGCAGGGGGCAGACCCCCCCTCCCCCCTGTATTTAACTCATTGGTGGCCAGTGCGGCCCCCCCTCCCTCCCCTGTATTTAACTCATTGGTGGCCAGTGCGGCCGCCCCCCCTCCCTTGTATTTAACACATTGGTGGCCAGTGCGGCCGGCCCCCCCTCCCTCCCTTGTATTTAACACATTGGTGGCCAGTGCGGCCGCCCCCGCCCCTCCCCCATAATTAAAATGACCGACCCCCCATCATTGGTGTCAGCAGAGAGTTCCGATCGGAGTCCCAGTTTAATCGCTGGGACTCTGATCGGTAACCATGGCAGCCAGGACGCCACTGCAGTCCTGGCTGCCATGGTTACTTAGCAATTTTAGAAGCATTATACTTACCTGCGATGTCTGTGATCGGCCGGGCGCTCCTCCTACTGGTAAATGACAGGTCTGTGCTATAGGCAATGCGCCACACAGACCTTTCACTTACCAGTAGGAGGAGCGCCCGGCCGGTCACAGACATCGCAGGTAAGTATAATGCTTCTAAAATTGCTAAGTAAACATGGCAGCCAGGACTGCAGTAGCGTCGTGGCTGCCATGGTAACCGATCGGAGCCCCAGCGATTAAACTCTCCGCTGCCACCAATGATGGGGGGTCGGTCATTTTAATGAGGGGGGGGCGGCCGCACTGGCCACCAATGTGTTAAATACAAGGGAGGGAGGGAGGGGGGGCCGGCCGCACTGGCCACCAATGTGTTAAATACAAGGGAGGGAGGGGGGGCCAGCCGCACTGGCCACCAATGTGTTAAATACAAGGGAGGGAGGGGGGGGCCAGCCGCACTGGCCACCAATGTGTTAAATACAAGGGAGGGAGGGGGGGCCAGCCGCACTGGCCACCAATGAGTTAAATACAGGGGGGGAGGGGGGGTCTGCCCCTGCCCCTGCCCCCTGCTGCCTGGCAGCACCTGCCAGGCAGCAGGGGGCAGTCATGTACACAGTTCTTTTAGTATATTCTAACCTGAAGCGTCCCCATCACCATGGGAATGCCTCTGTGTTAGAATATACTGTCGGATCTGCATTTTCACGAAGTGAAAAATCAGATCTAACAAGCTTTTATGCAGACGGATCAGCGGATCCGTCTGTGTGAAAGTAGCCTACGGACAAGGTTGACGGACGCGGGTGGCAATCTTGTGTGCATCCGTGTTTTTTCACTGACCCATTGACTTGAATGGGTCCGTGAACCGTTGTCCGTCAAAAAAATAGGACAGGTCCTATTTTTTTGACGGACAGGAAACACGGATCACGGATGCGGCTGCAAAACGGTGCATTTTCCGATTTTTCCACGGACCTATTGAAAGTCAATGGGTCAGCGAAAAAAAAAACGGAAAACGGAACAACAGCCGCGGATGCACACAACGGTCGTGTGCATGAGGCCTAAAGCAAATGAATCCCCTACTCAGATAAATTATGTCCAAGTCTACTGTATAATGAACAACAGTGATTTCCTTACACCGCAACACAAAGATCTTACAAGTCTCTTTTAGAGACCTGGCGGTTACTGCACAGGGTATATGTACCAAACATTAACATCCTAGGCTTTAGACCAGGGGTCAGCAACCTCTGGCAACTACAACTCCCAGCATACTATTTATTTATTTTATGCACTTATATAGCGCTACTATATTCTGCAGCGCTTTACAGACATTAGCATCTAACTGTCCCCAATGGGGCTCACAATCTAAGGTCCCTATCAGTTATGACTAAGGACTAAGTGTCTGAAACGCGTCAACTGGTGTTGGAGTGTGAGTTTTGATCCACATACTGTAATTTTGCTACCACGAATAAAGAACTGGAACTTAATTTATTATTGTTTCCCTATCAGTATGTCTTTGGAGTGTGGGAGGAAACTGGAGTACCCGGAGGAAACCCACACAAGCACAGGGAGAACATACAGACTCCATGCAGATGTTGTCCTTAGTCGTATTCAAAACCTACGACCCCAACGCTGCAAGGAGCTAGTGCTAACCACTGAGTCACCGTGTACTACATTCACTTCAATGGGAGTTCTGAGAGCAGCCCAGCAAATTGGCATGTTGGGAGTTGTAGTTTCTCAACAGCTGGAGCGCCAGAGGTTGCTGACCTCTGCTCGAGACATTACAAAGCAGTAAATTATTTATTATTTTACATTAAAGGGGCATTCCCACCTAAATTATTCATGGCTGAGATTGGTAGCCAGAGTTAAATGGCAGATACGGAAACAGTCTAGCATAGCCCACTTGGTGTTCCATAAAATCTGACCACGCCTGGCTGCCACATTTGACGGGTATTCCGATTTCAGCTATGAATGGCTGAGATGGGAATACCCCTTTAAAGCTTTCTTTTGCCAGATGTTATGGTGTTGTTCCATATTCAAAGAGTCAGGAAACTGGGACAGAACACTAATAGACATTATTACAACCTGGCAGAAGCTCTGTCCTCAGATTTACCTTGTACTAAACCATGCATTTCTCAGCCTCCCTTAGACTTTGTGTTGTAGGTTTGGTATGTATTAAGAGGCTGTTATTTTTCTTCTGCTGCCCAATCTACTGCCCCAAAAAGTATGAGGCTACTTTCACACTAGCGTTTTGGCTTTCCGTTTGCGGGATCCGTTCAGGGCTCTCACAAGCAGTCCAAATGGATCAGTTTTGCCCTAATGCATTCTGAATAGAAAAGGATCCGCTCAGAATGCATCAGTTTGCCTCCGATCAGTCTCCATTCCGCTCTGGAGGCGGACACCAATCCGCTGCCTGCCTGACGAAGCGGAGCCAAATGGATCCATCCTGGCACACAATGTAAGTCAATGGGGACGGATCCGTTTTCTCTGACACAATCTGGCACAATAGAAAACTGATCCGTCCCCCATTGACTTTAAATGGTGTTTAAGATGGATCCGTCATGGCTATAGAAGACACAATACAACCAGATCTGTTCATGACGGACGCAGGCGGTTGTATTATTGTAATTGAAGCGTTTTTGCAGATCCATGACGGATCCGCAAAAAATACTAGTTTGAAAGTAGCCTTAGAAATCAGATTGTTGATATTAATTATTTGCATTTCTGTATCTACCCTGACCACACTGGTAAAAAAAAAAAAACATACAAAACATCAAAAAACAAAACATAAAACTGAAAAAACATATTTGACATTTTGTCTCAAAAGTTAAGAAAATAGAACTAACAGGAAATATTGTATATTCCTCAGACATTTTTTTTACTTCTGCGGTCAAAGTGTAATTCCCAGAAAGTCTTGGATGTGATGTACACAGATCTCTGACTGCAACATGCGCTCGACTGTCTGCTACCTCTTGCTTAATCCCAGAACTATGAAAATAATGTGTCGACAGTTCTAAGTCCAAATCATTGTCCGGTGTGTCTACAGCTTCAGCATTTCCTGCCATTAATCTTCATTTTAAATTCTCTGGGAAGGAACCGTGATGCTAATTTATTAACTAGTGCAAAAACAGAATTCAGGATTTTGAAGGCTACATCAGAAAATAGATGTAATCAGATCAAGGGCAAAAGCAGGATTTTAAAGGGCATGGGGGTTTAAGGGAATTGGTGCCCACAATGGCAAAATGCCCACAATTATGTGGATTTGGCCAGCTTTATACACTGCTCAAAAAAATAAAGGGAACACAAAAATAACACATCCTAGATCTGAATTAATTAAATATTCTTCTGAAATACTTTGTTCTTTACATAGTTGAATGTGCTGACAACAAAATCACACAAAAAAAAAAAATGGAAATCAAATTTTTTAACCCATGGAGGTCTGGATTTGGAGTCACACTCAAAATTAAAGTGGAAAAACACACTACAGGCTGATCCAACTTTGATGTAATGTCCTTAAAACAAGTCAAAATGAGGCTCAGTAGCGTGTGTGGCCTCCACGTGCCTGTATGACCTCCTTACAACGCCTGTGCATGCTCCTGATGAGGTGGCGGACGGTCTCCTGAGGGATCTCCTCCCAGACCTGGACCTGCCAACTCCTGGACAGTCTGTGGTGCAACGTGACGTTGGTGGATAGAGCGAGACATGATGTCCCAGATGTGCTCAATTGTATTCAGGTCTGGGGAATGGGCGGGCCAGTCCATAGCATCAATGCCATCATCTTGCAGGAACTGCTGACACACTTCAGCCACATGAGGTCTAGCATTGTCTTGCATTAGGAGGAACCCAGGGCCAACCGCACCAGCATATGGTCTCACAAGGGGTCTGAGGATCTCATTACGGTACCTAATGGCAGTCAGGCTACCTCTGGCGAGCACATGGAGGGCTGTGCGGCCCTCCAAAGAAATGCCACCCCACACCATTACTGACCCAATGCCAAACAGGTCATGCTGGAGGATGTTGCAGGCAGCAGAACGTTCTCCACGGCGTCTCCAGACTCTGTCACGTCTGTCACATGTGCTCAGTGTGAACCTGCTTTCATCTGTGAAGAGCACAGGGCGCCAGTGGCGAATTTGCCAATCTTGGTGTTCTCTGGCAAATGCCAAACGTCCTGCACGGTGTTGGGCTGTAAGCACAACCCCCACCTGTGGACGTCGGGCCCTCAAATCACCCTCATAGAGTCTGTTTCTGACCGTTTGAGCAGACACATGCACATTTGTGGCCTGCTGGAGGTCATTTTGCAGGGCTCTGGCAGTGCTCCTCCTGTTCCTTTTTGCACAAAGGCGGAGGTAGCGGTCCTGCTGCTGGGTTGTTGCCCTCCTACGGCCTCCTCTACGTCTCCTGATCTACTGGCCTGTCTCCTGGTAGCGCCTCCATGCTCTGGACACTACGCTGACAGACACAGCAAACCTTCTTGCCACAGCTCGCATTGATGTGCCATCCTGGATAAGCTGCACTACCTGAGCCACTTGTGTGGGTTGTAGACTCCGTCTCATGCTACCACTAGAGTGAAAGCACCGCCAGCATTCAAAAGTGACCAAAACATCAGCCAGGAAGCATAGGAACTGAGAAGTGGTCTGTGATCACCACCTGCAGAACCACTCCTTTATTGGGGGTGTCTTGCTAATTGGCTATAATTTCCACCTGTTGTCTATCCCATTTGCACAACAGCATGTGAAATTGATTGTCACTCAGTGTTGCTTCCTAAGTGGACAGTTTGATTTCACAGAAGTGTGATTGACTTGGCGTTACATTGTGTTGTTTAAGTGTTCCCTTTATTTTTTTGAGCAGTGTACATCACACATTCTTGCAAAGGATGATTTAGTGATAAGAATTTTGATTTGTTTAATTAAAGTACGACCTTCAGAAGTTCTGGGACATCTGTTATGAGATCTCAAAAGACTGCGGGTATAGCCTGCCTACTGTATAAACAGACAACCCCCACGCTGTTTGTACATTTGTTACGATTTGCCCAAAAAAACTCAAAGAGCCAGAATAACACAATTAAATCAAGCTACTTCATATCTATCTATCTATCTATCTATCTACACTGCGTGCAGAATTATTAGGCAAATGAGTATTTTGACCACATCATCCTCTTTATGCATGTTGTCTTACTCCAAGCTGTATAGGCTCGAAAGCCTACTACCAATTAAGCATATTAGGTGATGTGCATCTCTGTAATGAGAAGGGGTGTGGTCTAATGACATCAACACCCTATATTAGGTGTGCATAATTATTAGCCAACTTCCTTTCCTTTGGCAAAATGGGTCAAAAGAAGGACTTGACAGGCTCAGAAAAGTCAAAAATAGTGAGATATCTTGCAGAGGGATGCAGCACTCTTAAAATTGCAAAGCTTCTGAAGCATGATCATCGAACAATCAAGCGTTTCATTCAAAATAGTCAACAGGGTCGCAAGAAGCGTGTGGAAAAACCAAGGCGCAAAATAACTGCCCATGAACTGAGAAAAGTCAAGCGTGCAGCTGCCAAGATGCCACTTGCCACCAGTTTGGCCATATTTCAGAGCTGCAACATCACTGGAGTGCCCAAAAGCACAAGGTGTGCAATACTCAGAGACATGGCCAAGGTAAGAAAGGCTGAAAGACGACCACCACTGAAACAAGCTGAAACGTCAAGACTGGGCCAAGAAATATCTCAAGACTGATTTTTCTAAGGTTTTATGGACTGATGAAATGAGAGTGAGTCTTGATGGGCCAGATGGATGGGCCCGTGGCTGGATTGGTAAAGGGCAGAGAGCTCCAGTCCGACTCAGACGCCAGCAAGGTGGAGGTGGAGTACTGGTTTGGGCTGGTATCATCAAAGATGAGCTTGTGGGGCCTTTTCGGGTTGAGGATGGAGTCAAGCTCAACTCCCAGTCCTACTGCCAGTTTCTGGAAGACACCTTTTTCAAGCAGTGGTACAGGAAGAAGTCTGCATCCTTCAAGAAAAACATGATTTTCATGCAGGACAATGCTCCATCACACGCATCCAAGTACTCCACAGCGTGGCTGGCAAGAAAGGGTATAAAAGAAGAAAATCTAATGACATGGCCTCCTTGTTCACCTGATCTGAACCCCATTGAGAACCTATGGTCCATCATCAAATGTGAGATTTACAAGGAGGGAAAACAGTACACCTCTCTGAACAGTGTCTGGGAGGCTGTGGTTGCTGCTGCACGCAATGTTGATGGTGAACAGATCAAAACACTGACAGAATCCATGGATGGCAGGCTTTTGAGTGTCCTTGCAAAGAAAGGTGGCTATATTGGTCACTGATTTGTTTTTGTTTTGTTTTTGAATGTCAGAAATGTATATTTGTGAATGTTGAGATGTTATATTGGTTTCACTGGTAAAAATAAATAATTGAAATGGGTATATATTTGTTTTTTGTTAAGTTGGCTAATAATTATGCACAGTAATAGTCACCTGCACACACAGATATCCCCCTAAAATAGCTAAAACTAAAAACAAACTAAAAACTACTTCCAAAAATATTCAGCTTTGATATTAATGAGTTTTTTGGGTTCATTGAGAACATGGTGGTTGTTCAATAATAAAATTAATCCTCAAAAATACAACTTGCCTAATAATTCTGCACTCCCTGTATCTATCTATCTATCTATCTATCTATCCACACAGCTATCCATCTATTAGCTGTCTATACAGGTATCTTTCAAAAATATACAAATATAAATAAAACTATAACTCTACCATACCATAGGAAATTTGCTCCGTTACATAATTGTATGTTTAATAAAAATCAAAGGCATACGTGATTTAAGCAAAATGTCTTTACGATGCATTACGGTACATTTTTTAATAACGCAGTAAGGTAGACACGTTTGTGCGTAATTATAGCAACGTATACATAGTTGTTTCATGCGCTTTGTTACAAAGGAGCGTATAACACGGTCATTTTTTCTAAAATCACTCGTAAATATTTTTAATACATTTTCAAAAGACATGCCTTTAGCGATACAATGTAAGATATAGATGCAGTAATGGCCGCAGATTGAACTAACGGAATCCTGTATTTGTCTGTTTTGATACCTTATAGTCTTTGAATTTTTTGCCAAAAAATTCATAAATTCACCAGGAAATATTTCGTTCGCCGGCGATAATCCATAACTATCAAAAAATATAGAGAACACCATTCGGGTATAATATAATTAAAATCCAGTGCTTTCCCCGCTAATACGAATTGTCCGCATTTACAATATAGGCCGCCGGACGATTGATGATTTTATTTTCCGGAAATAAATGGAACAGAAATTTGCCTTTAAATATGCGTCGGGCGTGAAAGTCGGCTTTGATAACGCAGGTAATTTCGTAATTATTCATTTTATTGAAAATCCTATAAAACTTCCCTTCTATTGTTTATTTCAATAATATTTTCATGAACGGAATACACAATCATATTAATAGTGTTTACCAGTGGCTCAGCAAATCTAATTTCAGCTCTGAGATTTCCAGTTTTTACTAGAGAGAAATGGCCGTCAGGTTCTTGATCCGGCGATAAATCAAAAGCGAACAAATTGTACCCGTTCAAAAATTCTGACAGATCTACGGATAAATCGTTGTCCGCCTTTTGCCTCCCTGAAATTTGTACGAGCGACATATATTCACGGTCGCTCGTACAAATTCATTTTCAAGACGGCCGATTCGTCTTGAAAATTAGGTTGAAACGGTTTTGCGGGTATCTGTTGTCCGTCCAAATATAAGGCGGCATAATTCACATTATAGTGATTGATGCACAAAGGATTACTTTGGTAATTCCCAGAAAATTATTCGTTGTCCACAAACGCTAGTATTACAGTTTTCGGGATGTTTCCCAGAAAAAGATTCTCGTGTTTAGATATGTGAGTACCGGCATGGACGCTATACACTTTAAGCAATACGCGATCGACAGAGTACTTTGTGTTAGCGGTTAACAGAGCGCGACTGTGTCCGATTCTCACAGCAGGCGATACTTGAACTCTTTTGACAAACAGCAAAGCGTGCTGTACAGTTGCAAGAAAAAGTATGTGAACCCTTTGGAATGATATGGATTTCTGCACAAATTGGTCATAAAATGTGATCTGATCTTCATCTAAGTCACAACAATAGACAATCACGGTCTGCTTAAACTAATAACACACAAAGAATTAAATGTTACCATGTTTTTATTGAACACACCATGTAAACATTCACAGTGCAGGTGGAAAAAGTATGTGAACCCTTAGACTAATGACATCTCCAAGAGCTAATTGGAGTGAGGTGTCAGCCAACTGGAGTCCAATCAATGAGATGAGATTGGAGGTGTTGGTTACAGCTGCCCTATAAAAATAACACACACCAGTTCTGGGTTTGCCTTTCACAAGAAGCATTGCCTGATGTGAATGATGCCTCGCACATTAAGAATTGTTGACTTGCATAAAGCTGGAAAGGGTTATAAAAGTATCTCCAAAAGCCTTGCTGTTCATCAGTCCACGGTAGGACAAATTGTCTATAAATGGAGAAAGTTCATCACTGCTGCTACTCTCCCTAGGAGTGGCCGTCCTGTAAAGATGACTGCAAGAGCACAGCACAGACTGCTCAATGAGGTGAAGATGAATCCTAGAGTGTCAGCTAAAGACTTACAAAAGTCTCTGGCATATGCTAACATCCCTGTTAGCGAATCTACAATACGTAAAACACTAAACAAGAATGAATTTCATGGGAGGATACCACAGAGGAAGCCACTGCTGTCCAAAAAAAACATTGCTGCACGTTTACAGTTTGCAGAAGAGCACCTGGATGTTCCACAGCAGTACTGGCAAAATATTCTGTGGACAGATGAAACCAAAGTTGAGTTGTTTGGAAGAAACACGCAACGCTATGTGTGGAGAAAAAGAGACACAGCACACCAACATCAAAACCTCATCCCAACTGTGAAGTATGGTGGTGGGGGCATTATGGTTTGGGGCTGCTTTGCTGCGTCAGGGCCTGGACGGATTGCTATCATCGAAGGAAAAATGAATTCCCAAGTTTATCAAGACATTTTGCAGGAGAACTTAAGGCCATCTGTCCACCAGCTGAAGCTCAACAGAAGATGGGTGTTGCAACAGGACAACGACCCAAAGCATAGAAGTAAATAAACAACAGAATGGCTTAAACAGAAGAAAATACGCCTTCTGGAGTGGCCCAGTCAGAGTCCTGACCTCAACCCGATTGAGATGCTGCGGCATGACCTCAAGAAAGCGATTCACACCAGACATCCCAAGAATATTGCTGAACTGAAACAGTTCTGTAAAGAGGAATGGTCAAGAATTACTCCTGACCGTTGTGCACGTCTGATCTGCAACTACAGGAAACGTTTGGCTGAAGTTATTGCTGCCAAAGGAGGTTCAACCAGTTATTAAATCCAAGGGTTCACATACTTTTTCCACCTGCACTGTGAATGTTTACATGGTGTGTTCAATAAAAACATGGTAACATTTAATTCTTTGTGTGTTATTAGTTTAAGCAGACTGTAATTGTCTATTGTTGTGACTTAGATGAAGATCAGATCACATTTTATGACCAATATGTGCAGAAATCCATATCATTCCAAAGGGTTCACATACTTTTTCTTGCAACTGTATTTGGACTTTAAAATGGGTCACCTCGGCCGACCTAAGACAGAAGGTGTCTTTGTTTCTGGTCAACTTTATCTTTAGATCTAGGCCGTTCAGTATTAAATTAGGCTCATTAAATACAGTTGCAAGAAAAAGTATCTGAACCCTTTGGAATGATATGGATTTCTGCACAAATTGGTCATAAAATGTGATCTGATCTTCATCTAAGTCACAACAATAGACAATCACAGTCAGCTTAAACTAATAACACACAAAGAATTAAATGTTACCATGTTTTTATTGAACACACCATGTAAACATTCACAGTGCAGCTGGAAAAAGTATGTGAACCCGTGGATTTAGTAACTGGTTGAACCTCCTTTGGCAGCAATAACTGTAACCAAACATTTCCTGTAGTTGCAGATCAGACGTGCACAACTGTCAGGAGTAATTCTTGACCATTCCTCTTTACAGAACTGTTTCAGTTCAGCAATATTCTTGGGATGTCTGGTGTGAATCGCTTTCTTAAGGTCATGCCACAGCATCTCAATCGGGCTGAGGTCAGGACTCTGACTGAGCCACTCCGGAAAGCGCATTTTCTTCTGTTTAAGCCATTCTGTTGTTGATTTACTTCTATGCTTTGGGTCGTTGTCCTGTTGCAACACCCATCTTCTGTTGAGCTTCAGCTGGTGGACAGATGGCCTTAAGTTCTCCTGCAAAATGTATTGATAAACTTGGGAATTCATTTTTCCTTCAATGATAGCAATCCGTCCAGGCCCTTACGCAGCAAAGCAGCCCCAAACCATGATGCCCCCAACACCATACTTCACAGTTGGGATGAGGTTTTGATGTTGGTGTGCTGTGCCTCTTTTTCTCCACACATAGTGTTGTGTGTTTCTTCCAAACAACTCAACTTTGGTTTCATCTGTCCACAGAATATTTTGCCAGTACTGCTGTGGAACATCTAGGTGCTCTTGTGCAAACTGTAAACGTGCAGCAATGTTTTTTTGGACAGCAGTGGCTTCCTTTGTGGTATCCTCCCATGAAATCCATTCTTGTTTAGTGTTTTACGTATCGTAGATTCGCTAACAGGGATGTTAGCATATGCCAGAGAC
The DNA here is from genome assembly GCF_905171765.1 of Bufo bufo. NCBI lineage: Eukaryota > Metazoa > Chordata > Amphibia > Anura > Bufonidae > Bufo > Bufo bufo. Next base: position 439,600,198 of record NC_053393.1, on the reverse strand, counting down.
TTTTGTAAGTCTTTAGCTGACACTCTAGGATTCTTCTTCACCTCATTGAGCAGTCTGCGCTGTGCTCTTGCAGTTATCTTTACAGGACGGCCACTTCTAGGGAGAGTAGCAGCAGTGCTGAACTTTCTCCATTTATAGATAATTTCTCTTACCATGGACTGATGAACAGCAAGGCTTTTGGAGATACTTTTATAACCCTTTCCAGCTTTATGCAAGTCAACAATTCTTAATCGTAGGTCTTCTAAGAGCTCTTTTGTGCAAGGCATCATTCACATCAGGCAATGCTTCTTGTGAAAAGCAAACCCAGAACTGGTGTGTATTTTTTATAGGGCAGCTGTAACCAACACCTCCAATCTCATCTCATTGATTGGACTCCAGTTGGCTGACACCTCACTCCAATTAGCTCTTGGAGATGTCATTAGTATAGGGGTTCACATACTTTTTCCACCTGCACTGTGACTGTTTACATGGTGTGTTCAATAAAAACATGGTAACATTTAATTCTTTGTGTGTTATTAGTTTAAGCAGACTGATTGTCTATTGTTGTGACTTAGATGAAGATCAGATCACATTTTATGACCAATTTGTGCAGAAATCCATATCATTCCAAAGGGTTCACATACTTTTTCTTGCAACTGTATATCGGCGTAAATGGGGCCCATTAATTCCACACTTCTAGAGCGAGTCTTATACTGAGCTTTCTTGGCGAAACCGACATTACGGCCGCCAAGAGCCCGGTCATCATGATGTCCCACGGTGTCTTTATAGAATAAGTGGCTTTGAATTGTGGCGCTAAAGTTTGTGAATTATAATTTATTAGGGACTCTAAATACGCTCTATATGTATAAAGGTTGTCGTTGCTTGAAATCAACGTGTCGCTGAGCGTTATGTCCAATTGATTAAAAAGACTCGCAATAGGGTCGTTTTTATTTTTTTTTGTTTGTTTTTTAAAGCCTGTATTATTTTCTGAACCAAATATACAGATTTCCATATCAAGTAGTTCAAGTCTACAGAAATACCTTACACAAATTAGTACATTTGATCCTTTTTAACCCACCCCTCCCCTTTTTAATTCACTGCTGCGGGATCCGCCCGTATTTTAATATCTACCTTAATTTCTGTTTCAAAAAAATTTCCACTATAAGGGGTCTTGGGAACCTGGAGCGAAGAAGAGAACCGGCCCTCTCAAAGTATCGTCACTCCGGTCTTTTTGCTACTCTTCTATAAGCCTCAATAGTGTCTAGCCGGGCCCTCCATTCGTGAAAGCTAGGGCTATTCTTTGTACCCCAATATTGGACTATCAAAGCCTTTGCAACCATGAAGCCTTCCATACTGACTCGTAGTTGGTGGGGGGTCAACTCAGAACGGGGAAAAAGACCCAGTATTGCCTGCGTAAAGCTTCGGTTCAGTTTGATCTTGTATCTTTTGTATAATTCCTCATAAATACTAGTCCAGAACCCACTCACTTCTGGACAGTTCCATAGTAAGTGACCCAAGTCCGCATTTTCTGATGAACATTTCCAACACAAGTCCCTCCTTTCCTTATATATTTTGGCGAGGAAGGCGGGGGAGTAGTATAGGCGATGTACAATCTTGAACTGAATCAAACTATATTTCTGAGAGATCAATACTTTTTTTTATATTTTGATATACTGAATCCCATTCCAAGATGCCCCCATAGGGTAGTTAATAAGGGCGACGCGGGATCCGTCGGGTATGGGTGTGTTATCCGGGATAACGATTCTTCAAACGAGTGTTATTTAGGTCGTAATAATATTCACTACTGCCCCACTTACTGCCCACTTAACGTAAATATCTGTTCAAAAGCGGCTGCCACCGTCACACTGTATTTATTGGAAAGTCCAGACACCTAAGCATATTTCGAAAGAATATCAACCGTTTTTTACACCATTATTTTCTTTAGAAAAATCTATCATCGACACAAGATCGGCTTGCCATTGGTCGTCTATATCATACACCGTGACTTTGTTTCTTTTAAATGATTTTTTATCCTCGTTGTTCAACCAATTTTTTACAGCATCTTTTCTTATTCCAAATTTTCGTACTTCTCTGAATAAGGGTTCAACGCCTCCGTAAGAACCAACAGCTTTTGGCGTGTAGTACTGTTTTCTCAATATTTCGGCGTTCGCTTTCATTTTAAAGACGTTTTTAAGCACCTGCTATCTACGACGCGCCCTAGCGGTTTATGCAATTTTAACTAATCAAGATAGTGTATTATTGTAAAAAGAAAAACGGACTACATTTTTATTTAAAAAGTCATTTTAATTTTTTTATATACCGTCAAAGTAAAATTTACAACGATAACCAAGCCATGTGTAACAAAGTAAAACAAATAAAAACATTATCAGGCGCTACGTACAAATACATTCAGTAAAAGTTACAACGTTAACCAAGACATCTCTAACAAAGGCGGCATTCTCTCTTCAGGTAATAAAGAGCCTTGCGTAATGCAGGGGTTGTTGTTACGATCGGCTGCTGCCTAAAAGGGGTACAAACAGTTTCAAAAGGTTCGTCGGGCCACCCCCTTTTTAAATTATTGTAAAGTTCTCTTGTTCTTGTATTACCGATCACGGTTGATAGCACGTTCAGTTCGTCGATGGTTTCCATAAAGAAGTCCCACCCGCAAGGCGTTTTAGCCTTAAGCAACCTGTGACTCTGCGTCGCGACGCGAATCAGGTCTATGATGTTGGATCCTGGTATAACTTGATCTTTGTATATGAATTCACCCCTAGCATTCCAGTATGGCTTGTTACCTGATTGTCGCAGTTTGTTCAACAAAAGTTCAGCATTTTTCCTATACCTTATATTAACATTGTCAAGTATCTCTTTAACATCGTCTCCGCTATAAGCGTCATTTGTCGATCGTTGTTGATCTGGTTGCGGCTGCTTAATCAAAGTTATTGTTGACATTTCTTTATCTGACTGTTTGTTGAGTGTCAAGTATCTCTGTAACACATTAGTGTATCTCTTAATTTTTTCATCCTCTGAAAGGTAATTTCTGTGTAGTATTTAGCAAATTTTGACGTCCAAACAGCGCGTAGCGGTTTGGCGTATGTCTGTTGTTTCTACAACAGTTTTTTTAAATGGTCCAACTTGTGTTTGGAAACCAGGAACATTTTCTCTGCATACTCCATTATGTGCCGCCGACTCTATTAGCTATCAAGCTAGTGAATAAAGGTATCGCAAAGCCTAGTAGCGATCCTATAAAACCGCCGCCCTGGTTCACAATGCTCTTCTTGTCTTTAATGGGACCGCTTTTATAGCTTAATTTCTTTCTAGCTTTGAGCCATCTTTTCAGTATATTTTTTTGTCGCTCTCTAAGAGGTATCTTTCCTTTAAGAATATTGAGAGCGATCTCGCCAATAGCAGATATCAAATCATTACTGGCACTGCGTAATATTGATTTTTGGACCGTCGGTTTTGTTTTGACCAACGCTTTTAAAAGATCCCAATTACGTCGGATCCTGTTCGACATCTTTACAGGTGTGGCGACACTACCAAGAATGACCGTCGAGATGAGAAATATCACATTTTAGAGTTTATTTTTGCACACATAAACCATCTGAAGATCTCGCGGGAACAAATCGGTTCTTAGCCGTAGTTCCTTGGGCGTTTCGGATCTTAAATTTACGAGTAAAAAACCGTAAGGCGCGTGTGTAGTGTCTTCAAAAGCTTCTAAAATGAAACGTGTTTTACCGGGGTACATTTGCCGAGCCAACGTAATAACTTGTAATTTATCAAGCAGGTTCTTAAAAAGGACCATGTATTTAGTGTTTAAATTCATGGTCCTGCTTTTTCTTACCCTGACAAAAAACTTTTTGAACAAGACACATGATGCTCACATTTCTGTGATGCACGTATTTGCTGAAAGCGTTTTGTATTTCAAGATTTTCGCAAGCCGCCTCCATAGGATCGTCGACGCCCGCCAAATCTAAAATTTAATACAAATAAGTCACACGTGCCTGATGGGATACACCCAAAGCTATTAAAAGAGCTTAGCGGTGAACTAGCAAAACCATTAACAGATTTATTTAACCAATCACTGGTAATAGGAGTCGTCCCAGAAGATTGGAAATTAGCAAATGTTGTGCCCATTCACAAGAAAGGTAGTAGGGAGGAATCGGGCAACTATAGGCCAGTAAGCCTGACATCAATAGTGGGGAAATTAATGGAAACCATACTTAAGGAGAGGATTGTGGAACATCTAAAATCCCATGGATTGAAAGATGAAAAACAGCATGGGTTTACTTCAGGGAGATCATGTCAAACTAATCTTATAGATTTTTTTTGATTGGGTGACTAAAATAATAGATGGCGGAGGTGCAGTTGACATAGCTTATCTAGACTTTAGTAAGGCTTTTGATACTGTCCCACATAGAAGGCTTATCAATAAATTGCAGTCTTTGTGCTTGGACTCCCATATTGTTGAATGGATTAGGCAGTGGCTGAGGGACAGACAACAGAGGGTTGTAGTCAATGGAGTATATTCAGACCATGGTCTTGTTACCAGTGGGGTACCTCAGGGATCTGTTCTGGGACCCATATTGTTTAATATCTTTATCAGCGAAATTGCAGAAGGCCTCGATGGTAAGGTGTGTCTTTTTGCTGATGACACAAAGATTTGTAACAGGGTTGATGTACATGGAGGGATACACCAAATGGAAAAGGATTTAGGAAAACTATAGGAATGGTCAAAAATCTGGCAACTAAAATTTAATGTTGATAAGTGCAAGATAATGCACCTGGGGCGTAAAAACCCAAGAGCAGAATATAAAATCAGTGATACAGTCCTAACCTCAGTATCTGAGGAAAGGGATTTAGAGGTCATTATTTCAGAAGACTTAAAGGTAGGCAGACAATGTCATAGAGCAGCAGGAAATGATATCAGAATGCTTGGGTGTATAGGGAGAGGCATTACCAGTAGAAAGAGGGAGGCGCTCATGCCGCTTTACAGAGCAATAGTGAGACCTCATTTGGAGTATTGTGCGCAGTACTGGAGACCATATCTCCAGAAGGATATCGATACTTTGGAGAGAGTTCAGAGAAGAGCTACTAAACTAGTACATGGATTGCAGGATAAAACTTACCAGGAAAGATTAAAGGACCTTAACATGTATAGCTTGGAAGACAGACGAGACAGAGGGGATATGATAGAAAATTTTAAATACATAAAGGGAATTAACAAGGTAAAAGAGGAGAGAATATTTAAAAGAAGAAAAACTGCTACAAGAGGACATAGTTTTAAATTAGAGGGGCAAAGGTTTAAAAGTAATATCAGGAAGTATTACTTTACTCAGAGAGTAGTGGATGCATGGAATAGCTTTCCTGCAGAAGGCTGCAAATACAGTGAAGGAGTTTAAGCATGCATGGGATAGGCATAAGGCCATCCTTCATATAAGATAGAGCCAAGGGCTATTCATAGTATTCAGTATATTGGGCAGACTAGATGGGCCAAACGGTTCTTATCTGCCGACACATTCTATGTTTCTAAATTTACCTTGTCCTGTGGGAATAGTTAGTCATCTGTAAAGTTTTGCAGTACTCCCTCGATAAACCTGATATTCGTAAACAAACAGGTTAGCTCATTGTACAATTTCTGCCAACACGCGTAAAACCAAATGACATTGTCGGGTTTGTGCGACATTAGCATATCCGCTTGTATTAACAGACGTTTTACAAAGAAACTCTTTCCGGAATTTGAGGGCCCTGCTAAAATACAAGAAAACAGGTGTTGAAATTGCGCTGCCATGTTTAATAGCCGAGAGGTAGCATTGTAAAGTCCGTCATCAGTCGTCTCTTTGTGAAGACGCACTATTGCGTTTTACGTAGCGGTCTTGTCTCTATGTTCCCGATTTCTGAAAATGTTGTTTTGCTCTATACCTATTGTTTTCTGCGTATCGGGATCGGGATTGATGGAGTAATCCGACACAAGTTCTTTTAAACTGACAAAATGAACAAGTCAGGCGTTAGCGACGTTGAAAATTAACCTTTAATATGGTGGCGGGTTCCAGACGCCGTCTCTACTTACGAATATGACGGAGTCTGTGTCTTGATAAAGACAACGTTCTTGCAATCTGTGTAGGAGGTTGTATAATTCGAGTCTGAGGTAGGCGGTTGTAAAACAGGCTACTAAATGTTTGTGTTTTTGTTGAGCGTGTAGCGCTCTTTTACATAACGCCGATAAAAGCACATGAAACAATTCTGTATACGTTGCGCACAAACCTGTCTGCCCTACTGAGTTATTGAAAAATGTACCGTGATGCGTCATAAATAAAGACATTTTCTTAAATCACGTACGCCTTCGATTTTATTAAACATAATTAAGTAACGGAGCAAATTTCCTATGGTTTGGTAGATTTATAGTTTTATTTATATTTTTATTTTTATGTTTACATTTGTATATTTTTGAAAGATAGTTAGCTGTATAGACAGTTAATAGATGGATAGCTGTGTGGATAGATAGATAGATAAATAGATACCGTAGATAGATAGATAGATAGATAGATAGATAGATAGATAGATAGATAGATAGATAGATAGATAGATATGAAGTAGCTTGATTTAACTGTGTTATTCTGGCTCTTTGAGTTTTTTTTGACAAATCGTAACAAGTGTACAACAGAGTGTTGGGGGAAGTTGTCTACCCTGAGGCCTGTGGTGTAACCTGGTTGATTCAGTCCTTAAAGGGGTTATCCAATTTCTTAACCCCACATATGCCGGGTCCCTCACCGGTAATATACTTACCCCGCTCCCGGCGCCGCTCCTGGTCCCAGCACTGCCGCTGCTGCTACTCCCTGCACATGGATGAAAATATCCGGTGTCGGGGGAAGCAGCCCTTTAAGAGTAGTGGGCTGAATAAGAATGGGGCCTGGTGGGGGAAGAGCTTTGACCAGAATTGTAGTGAAGCATGTGTGGAAAATGCTGTGTGATTTCTGTCTATAGCTGCTGTGAAAATCTATGCATCTACATTGTAACACACAAAAAATAACCCCAGTGTAGCTTCATTGTGCATTCATATTAATTTCTTTTTGTACCATATTTCTTGCTAACCTGCCAAATGTATGTTAGCAGGAAGTAGAGGATGGATAAAATGGAACATGACTACAAAGGCCGCTTTCAGACGAGCGTATTGAAATCAGTCAGTATTCCTGGCTCAGGATCCTGATGATATATCATCAGTATTGTCATCAGGATTGCTTCAGGATTGTATCAGGATTTACATGCGTATTTCTTCCTTCCTTCATTATTTATGCACTGCACATACTGTAATGTGCGTATTTGAAAAACAAATCCACACAAAACTCGGGCATGCTGCGCTATTTCAAATACTGACGGAAATTATACGCCCATGTGAATAGCTCCATTCATTAACATCAGCGGCCAAAATCAGGGCTTGTTTGTAGTCTGTTACCATGGAGAAACATAGGTCAGTTTGCAATCTGTAAGATTAAGGTGGTAGTAAATTTTTAACTAAGACTATTTACAGGGTTGCTTGATTTTTCATATTAAATGGCTTTGGATAATAAAAAAAAAAAAAATAATATTTGGTTGCAACGGTGAAATTAAAGAGTAACTAAACTTTTGAATGCGTTTTTGTGAACATGTCCCTAAGGCCCTATTAACAGTTTTTGTAATATACTTTATTATTGTATTTTGTATTTTTAATTGACTTTCCCACCCCTAAAGCGCACCTTTCCCTGTGTGCTTAAAATCTACTTATCTGTACTCCACTGACTTCTCAGCAGTGTACAGAGTACAGACTCTGCACTGTATCAATGGCGCCGCAGAGTACAGAGTTCAGGCAGGAGCACACATTGCTGCTCATGCCCGTGCCCCCCAGAGGTTTACTGAATGCTGGCATAGCACATGGGTACCCTGTAACCATGAGCTATGCCAGGATTAGCTAAAAACTGACTTACAGGACTCTTAGCTTAGCGAAGCAGACACAGTCAGGAGCCGCTCCGCTCAGCTAATCCTGGCAGCAGTGGCGTAGGGATCGCCATAGCAGCTATAGCAATGGCTATGGGGCCCTACGCCACTGGGGGCCCGCCGCGGACTGAGGATTAAAAAAAAATTATAAAAAATGTGGCGAGTGGGCCGGGCGTGGCACTGTGATAGGGGGTTGTCGGACTCGGAGCCGGCGGAGGTAGAGAGGCAGTCTGGGCGGCGGTTCGCCGGAAGTGGAGGAGGCGGGGTCGCAGACTAGGAGTGGCACGTACTATGAAGCTGCGAGTTGAGCTGCTGGAGTGTCGGTGGCTGGCTCGGCGGGCGGCGCATGTGCAGTACGGGGTACAGTTTGGTTGGTTCAACTTCAAGTGGCTGAGGTGAGGGCTGACTGGGGAGTGGGACTGAGTCTGACTGAGTCTCCGACCGAAGCGGCAGGCGGCAGTCAGTGGAGAGATGTGGAGACTGGAGTACTGTAACTGGAGTCACTCTGGAGACTAGTGTAGTGGAGGAGACTGCAGTTATTTCATCTGTGTGTGTGAGCTACTGCCGGATCTCAGCATCTTCCCTATTCACACATATACCTGCTCAAGCCTGGCAGGCGCAACTGCACCCGCATTATTTAATAGTGTGGTGTGGTAATGGTTAATGGCATTGGCGAAGACACAGCCACCTAATCCTATCTGAGGGGTCTGTGAGGTACAGCCAGATCTCAGCATCTTCCTGTCACGGCTGAGGATGGGGAAAACCCTCAGCCGTGCGATGATCGAAGATGGTGGTCGCTGCTCGACCAGGAGGACAGATTTAGGGAGCAGGTCACCTCCTAATCGCATCCCTAATCTGACCCTGACTCCTAGCTACATGAGCCGACCTTGATGGTAGGAGGGCTCATGCTCCGGAACCTTGAAGTCCCTGCTAGCCCTCAGGACGGCCCTAAACTAGGAGCAGGGTAAGACGACCTGTTCCTTCTGGACACGGAGGAACAGGAGTCTCACTGGCCAAGCTGCAGGGAAAAGGGGAACACAAACAGTCCTATGGATATGGCAGGTGAAGTGAACTAGTTCCACCTACCTGCCACAGCCTTGCTGACTGGATCCCTGTGCTGGCAAGCTTATGTCCACACAACATTCAATGAACCCAGCAAACACACATCCACACAGAGGAACCCAGATCCATAGCTGCACCAAATAACAAAAGGAAAATATTAACTGAACATCACATAGACATAAACTTATGACCACAAGGGTGGCCCTCACTGGCAGATGTTATATGTGACCAGGAGAGTGCCTCCAGCTTACTACAAGGCTGGAGTACCCCTCAGACATCAAGTCTTAACTGAGGCTATATAGGCCCAAGTAGTCACACCCACACAGACACACAGGGAAGGAAGTTAACCCTTCCAACACCAGGGAGTGTAGTGGAACCACATAAAGGGGAATACACACAAACTCTCACTGCAGCTGTTACCGTTGACAACGACATGCGTGGCGAACGTGTCCTGGGAGCCGGCCAAAAGGCCGAGACACTGCCACCACATATACAAACACCAAACATTGCCACGGGCAGCCACAGACAAAGGGAAAATGTCAGAGTGCATACAAAACATAAAACACAGTGCACACCAGACATTCAGAAGACACACCTAACAGACAGGTTGCCAGGTGCAACCGCATGCACATTGCAGCAAGCTGCCTAGCACCAGCTCAGGCTGCTATACTGCGACAATAAAAACCAAACCGCAGGCAACAGCCTGCGGTTAAGAGTCACGACCATGACCATGGCCGTGACACTTCCCTAATCCGTATTCCCACATATACCTGCTCAAGCCTGGGAGGCGCAGCTGCATTATTTAAAGGGATTCTGTCAGATTTAACCCCTCTAACCCAAGCATATGCTCATGTCCAGACTAAAAAAAAGAATCCTAAGCTGGCCTTATTAAACCTCACTGTGGCTCTATTTGCCCAAAAAACTGGTTTTTATAACCTGTCAATCACTTACTTAAGGTGCCCAAGGAGAGGTCCGTTAATACAGGGTGCCCGGCCACACCCCTTGCCGTCTGGTGCCCAGCGCCGCCTTCCCTGTCTTCAGCGCCGCCTCCGCAATCCTCCCCGTCCCTCTGCCAGATCCCGCGCCTGTGCACTAGGCTCAACCTGATGCACCCGTGTGGACTCCTGGCAGCGGCAGGCTCAGGATCTGGCAGAGGGACGGGGAGGATTGCGGAGGCGGCGCTGAGCTGTAGAAGGCGGCGCTGAAGACAGGGAAGGCGGCGCTGGGCACCAGACGGCAAGGGGTGTGGCCGGGCACCCTGTATTAACGGACCTCCCCTTGGGCACCTTAAGTAAGTGATTGACAGGTTATAAAAACCTGTTTTTTTGGCAAATAGAGCCACAGTGAGGTTTAATAAGGCCAGCTTAGGATTCTTCTTATTAGTCTGGACATGAGCATATGTTTAGGTTAGAGGGGTTAAATCTGATGACAGAATCCCTTTAATAGTGTGGTTGGGGATGTTGGGGTGGGAGGTCCGAGAGGTATGTGGGGGTGGGAAATCCGGGAGGGGGGGGCCCATAATTTTTTTTTTACTATGGGGCCCAGTCATTTCTATCTACGCCCCTGCCTGGCAGGGTCCCCATGTGCTATGCCAGCATTCAGTAAACCTCCCATTCAGTAAACCTCCGGGGTGCACCGGCAGGAGCAGCAATGTGCGCTCCTGTCTGTACTCCCTGTGCTGCGACCCCATTGAGAAAATGTGTACTCCATACACCGCTAACTTCCAGTGGTGTACAGAAAAGTCAATTCCCTAATCCGCATAGTGAAAGGTGTACTTTAAAGGGGGTAAAGTCTAATAAACAATACAAAATACATTATTAAAGTATATTACAAAAAGTGTTATTAGGGCATTAGGGACATGTTGACAAAATGTATTCAAATGTTTAGTTGCTCTTTAAAGTCTGACTGTAATGTGTCTAGATTTCTTCTAGTTTCACATACAAAAACTGGGCAGTATGTGGCATTAATTAATGAATGGCTAAACCCGATACTTCCTTAGGATATCATTTCTGTATAGCAGTAACAGAAAAACAATTTACACCCACGCTCGTCTTCCTAGCTGAACTGCTACTTCTGGGATGTGTTAAAAGTGTAAAAAGATATACTCTGATTTATAGCTCCGTCTAACATTTCTCCATTGCAATGATATGTTTTCTTGTGGCTCTCTGGGACCAGTAAAAACACTGATCTGCAGGTTTTGGCGACAACAAGTGGAAAGTTTGCAAAGTCTAGTTTTCTTGAATCCAAGGAAATATGTAATAAAATCTCACCAACTGCAACAGAATTCTTCTCTTACCCTTCTGACAATATTACTCATACTTTACTCCCTCAGTTCATACAGACCAAATATCAACTTTAATGCAATATTATTGTAACTACTAGAAGCAACAATATAACTTACTAAATCTAATTTAAAGTTTTTTTTTCAAGAGTACAATATTGATAACCTGTCCTCTGGAGAGGTCATCTATATTTGATCGGTGGAGGTTTGACTCCTGGCTCTTCTGCCTTTCAGCTGTTCGAAGAGGCTGCAGTTCTCACGAGAACCCCATTGCCTTTTCAAACAGCTGACCAAAGGAGAGTGCCTGAAGTCAGACCCCCACGATCAGATATTGACGACATATTATGAGGTTAGGTGATCAATATTGATTTCTCTGAAAACCCCTTTAACAGTAATGCTTTTGAAAATAGTCAGTTATGGACTTATTTGGGCTGTGAGTTTAGATTGTCAGCACTCAATTAGGTAAAAATCTTGAATTTATCAAAATAAGGATTTTAATAATAGACTCTTTAGAGAGGTTTCCCCATCTAAAGCATTATGGCATATACTGTTGATATGCCATAAATACCTGATAGGTGGTGGTCCCACCTCTGGGACTCCCACTTAGGCCCCATTTTTGGCACGCATCCGATCTGCATATTTTTGCGGCTCACACAGATCCATTCATTTCAATGGGTCTGCAAAAAAAAGGATGTCCATTCTGTAGTCCAGCAAAAAAAGATAGAACATGTCCTATTCTTGTCTGTTTTTCGGACAAGTATAGGCATTGTTACAATGGGTCCGCAAAAAAAAATGCATGCGACACGGACGTCACGCTTAGATGCCTTGTACTACACTAGACCTCGTATTTCATGGTCTATAATAGTTAGTAAGGGGGACTTAACCTAAAATTTATGGAGGCCCACATCCCTCTTATTCTGCCTCTGATCCCAGCCATCATGTTCATAATGCTTCACTACTCAAGGACAAGGTTAGTATAAACTTTTTAGCTACAATTGTTTGCTCCTTTGTAGTTTGTCTACTCAGAAAAGTTACCCTGTATGGAGAGTTATTTTGTGGCAGGTTCATGACAATATATTTCTAACAATGCTAGAACCAGCCCTGTACCACACATAGATCCAGAGTTCTCCCCATTCATTGCGCCAATTGTTCTGCTATATGTATTTCAAGCTGTCAGCCTAGGAAACATGTCCTTTTTCAGGGGTATGTCCTTTCTGCTGCATCTGGTGGCAGTTGAAGGATGGAATTGAGCATGTACTTCCATCTCAGGGAGCAGAACAGAGAGATTAGTAAAAGAGGAAACAGCAGGTGGCGCTATACAGATAGATTTCATTGAATAACTCAGTAGTTAAAATACATTTTAATTACATGCAATTACAAAAGTATTCAGATCCAGGTGCTGGTTTGAAAACTGTAGGATATTTTTTGTGGGACAACCCCTTTAAGCATCAGTTTAAGCAGCCCATCTAACAACTAACAATCCCACCTATGCAGTACGAACAGAATAAATATAAATAATATCAACTGTCTGTAGAAAAAACTAAGAACAAATATTTGTCTATCATTAAAGAGTAGAATATATATATATATATATATATAAAACCGGTAATAAACAAAAAAGTATACTCATCATCCTGAACCCCCGCTGCTCCGGCGCCACCACTCCTATCCTCCACACCATTGCAGCCATGACGTGATATTTTGGCTATGTTGGTGATGTGTCTGTATCTTCATATGACCACTGCAGCCAGTCACTGGCCTCAGCAGTATATATATCATAAGACTGAGGTCAGTGATCCCTGATCTAACTGTGGGAGGGGTAAGGAAGAGGGCAAGAAGTGCAGTTACACCAATATGCAAACACCACATGTCTGAGATGAAAGAATGGCTGGGGACTACTTCAAAAATTACAGCCTCTATCAGGTCTATCAGCAAAGGCGTCTGTGCCCTATATTGCGGGTTTTTTGTCTTTTGCAACCCACTGCAGTGGTAATGTATACAACTCCCTTTTCATCTTAAAGAAGACCTTTCACCAGAATAAAGTATCTAAACTGACTATACAGACGTGTAGAGCGGCGCCCAGGGATCCCCCTGCACTTACTGTTATCCCCGGGCGCCGCTCCGTTCTCCGGTTATAGCCTCTGGTATCTTCATAGTTAGGCTCCACCCAGGGGAACCTGCCGCGGTCTCCTTCTCCTATGCTGTAGCGCTGGCCAATCGCAGCGCTCAGCTCATAGCCTGGCTATGAGCTGAGCGCTGCGATTGGCTAGTGCTACAGCATAGGAGAAAGAGACGCTGGCAGGTTCCCCTGGGTGGAGCCTAACTATGAACATACCGGAGGCTATAACCGGAGAACGGAGCGGCGCCCGGGGATAACAGTAAGTGCAGGGGGATCCCTGGGCGCCGCTCTACACGTCTTTATGGTGAGTTTAGATACTTTATTCTGGTGAAAGGTCTTCTTTAATTGCCTGCTGTATACAGTTTTTTTTTATGGTAATATATACCCTGTTGTTTAGCTCATTGAGGGCTGTAATGCCCCCATGCTGGGGGATGTGGGTGTTGTTAGTGTTGTATCTGACATATATTTGCACCTAAAAGGCCAACAGTCAGCTGGTGCAACCCTATTAAACCAGACACGCTGCCTGCTAGGGTTGATCCTGATGTGGTGTTCCAGAGGGAAAAAAATGACTTTTCTTCTTTATGCAAATGAGAGCTTCAGTGCACCGAGAGGTGGGGCCAAGCCCCTCAGTGCACCTCAGCTATCCATTGGTTTTGCAGAAAAGATAAAAGTCTTTTTTCAAGAAAGACAGAACCCCACCAGATAGTATGCCTGGATTAATTGGGTTGATTGTGCTGACAGGTGCTCCCCACTAGGGGCTACATTTGGGAGCACTGATCTCTCACCCGTGTACTTTATATATGTATATGCTGTGTACAATATGAATGAGACACTAGGAGTTATTTAGCACTAACTGGTTCTGTGTGACTAGACCAACCCTCCCACTACTAGATCAGGGATTGAAAGGGACGACCAGGCTTAGGCCTCCTGCACATGACCATAGGTGTCCCATTGCCGTATTGCGGATCCGCAATACATGGGAACCGTTCGTGTGCATTCCGCATCACGGATGCGGACCCATTCACTTAAATGGGTCCGCAAATCCGGAGATGCGGAATGGTGTGAAACGGAAGGATGGAACAGAACCCTACGGAAGCACACACGGAGTGCTTCCGTCGGGTTTCGTCCCGTACTTCCGTTCCGCAAAAAATATAGAGCATGTCCTACCTTTTTGCAGAACGGCCGGATCGCGAACCCATTAAAGTGAATGGGTCTGCGATCCGCTGCGGCTGCCCCGCGGTCGGTGTTTGTGCATTGCGTCCCGTATTTTGCAGGCGACAGTGCAGCCACAGGGTGCACACGTTCGTGTGTAGGAGGCCTAAGGTTGAGAGAAGGGTTTCCCTTATCAGGGTGGTCACTCTGTATATTCAGGTGCAGGGTAATCTTTCAAGGCGACTGGAGGGATTTCCCACAAGCATGTGTTGTATTTTATTGTAGGTAATCATGACTATTGAGTATCTATTCTACCTTGCTAACTGGTTTTAATTGTATATGAAATGTTATATTTTCAGGCAATTGAAATAGGGGTTTTGGACAATTCCTTTAAGTTAACTAGTTAATAAATATAAGCTTTCACATTTTTTGCAAACGCATTCAAATTGATCATCTCAAGCAAACAAAATTTCCTGTAATAATTATTTTAATGAGTGTTTTTGTTTCAAATTGTTTTATTTCTGTACAGGAAGAATTGGCTGAATTGTTATGACCCTGGAGTGACTTCTGCGGGTAGCATTTCACCTGCCAGAACAGGCCTAATTGATTTCATCAAGAAATGTTGTGCATGCCTTGTGGAAATCCAGGGGAACTTGTGGTGCAGCTGTACCGTCAGTATCACCCATAATACTAGATACAGAACACAACATCAAGGAGAGATCATTTACAGTCGAATCAAAATACATAATTACAGTATTTGAACGTATCTACTTCATAAAGACTAACTCCATCCAGACACAAACATTCCTTGGACAGCTTTCTCCTAACTCCACCATAAACATGCATGCTTGGCATGTGTCAGGAACTTGTTCAGCCATGATGTTATAGGCGAGTTTCCATGTCAACTAGCCAAGCCCCTGTGAAGTAGCAGGATAACAGGATCCCGGACACATACAAATCACAGGCACTGACAATCAACAAAAGCCGCTTTATTTCAATGGTGAGGGGGGAAATAAGTTGTTGTTAAACACGTTTGGTAGCATGTTATCTCTAGTGGGGACGAAGGATTGAACATATTGAAATCCAACATATGCTTGTTTTCTCCAACATCTGCTATTGGGACAATCACAAGACCTCTACACATAAGACTGAACAGTAGAGCAGATCTCCCAAATGTTGAGTGAAATGGGGATAAGCAAAACCAGAAGATAATATTGTGGCAATCATTGATAGGATATGACGTCAAGCATAAAGCCATTAAATTGACCCTCTGGCTCAAGAAGAAAAATTCATATCAACTGGGGAATGAAGAAAACACTTACATGGTGCCCTCCTTTTCCACTTTTTAGATGCAAATCCATCCATTCCCACGTCTTAGACTACCTGATGCACACTGTGCATTTGGTAGCCCAAGACACTTCCTGTTGAACTTGGACTGACCGGTACTGCTCATGTGAACAGTGCTGGCCAATCTAGAAGCAGGGCTGGACAAGTAGGAAGTGTCTATGGCTACTGATGCACAGTATGCATCAAGATAAAAAGTTGAAAAGGTCACCATGTGAGTGTCCTGTTTGTTTCTCAGTAAGGCTTCGTTCACATCTCCAGGCTGTTTTGGCAAAAATGTATGCAGTGGTATTTTTCCGGCTGAAACTCTGCATTTATGCGGGAAAGTGGCCAGCACCTATTGTAGTCAATGGGGATCCGGTGTTGAACTGTAGAATGTGGTAATGCTGGATCCG
The DNA here is from genome assembly GCF_905171765.1 of Bufo bufo. NCBI lineage: Eukaryota > Metazoa > Chordata > Amphibia > Anura > Bufonidae > Bufo > Bufo bufo. Next base: position 439,583,895 of record NC_053393.1, on the reverse strand, counting down.
GCGAACTCCGGCAGGCTGTTCTCTGCCAGAAAGGCCTGCCAAATACGTTCACTGGAGATGTGAAGGTAGCCTTTTCTTCTTAAACTGGAGGGTTACTTTAAGTAAGGCTTTGCTCACGTTTTGACAATCCTCCTAATATGTCGTTTTAAAGAAATGAAACAATTACATTTCAAGAATGTGATAAAGGATCTTTTGGTTAAGAGTTGTACTGGGCGTTAATGCAGCAATAAATAAAGTCCTTCTTGCACACACTTGCCATGTTGGCTTCTGGAAGATCTCAGCTTGTTGTTCATGACTACGCCTTTTTTTGCAAGCCACAACCATGAATACTGACATATCAACTTTTCAATATCTGAAAATATACACAGAAGGCGCATAGAGCAACACCTGGGATAACCAAAAGACAGGAGGGGGGGGGGGGGCATTGTGCTAACAACCCGACTTACCAAATAGGGTTACTTGAAGCTGCTGCCTCGCTGTCTAGGACAAAATCCGGTTGAAGAGTATTAAGGGAAATGAAGAAAAAGGAGACTTCTTGTGGGCACTGATTGTCGAAGAAACTTTCAACTGTGATGCCTGAGGAAGGGGCTCGTCCAGCCCCAAAATGCGTTTCTATTTTACACAAATAAACAGATCTACCAAGACTACGCAGTTGAAAGTTGTCAGATGTTTGTCTGGGACTGCTCTCATATTAAAAGTGTTGTACAACCCAACAGTATTTTATTTTATTTTTTTATCTGTGATTATTGGTTGATTAATGCTTTTAACTGCATGCCTGATTTTTTTTATGCTTGTGTAGATCTCTAATCTATTTCTATATAAGAACTCGACATGTTCGTTGATTTTTATCAGTTACCAAAATGCAAAGTGAATGAGCAAAATAGAAATCTTAATCAAAATAATACTTGTGTGAGCACATTTTCCTTCAAAACATCATCAGTTCTTCTAGGTACTCTCACACACAGTTTTTGAAGGAACTCGGCAGGGATGTTGTTCGAAACATCTTGTAAAACTAACCAGATATCTGTTGTCGATATAGGCTTGCTCAAATCCTTCTGTTTCTTTATGTAATCCAACACAGACTCATTGTTGAGATCAGGGCTCTATGTGGGCCATATCATCACTTCCAGGAATCCTTGTTTTTCTTTAGGCCTCATGCACATGACCATATCTGTTTTGCATACAAACAATAAAACTGGGAAATAGGGATTATTCTAAATTAAAGTGGTATTATACCTACTATAGTCCTCCCAAGTGTCCCTCTTTTGGAGGGACAATCACTCTTTTTGACCCAAGTCCCTTTGTCCCTCTTTGTTCCCTAAGTGTCCCTCTTTTTGATCTGAGGTATAGATTTACATTATTACATTTACAATATTAATCCAGAAAATGCTTTTCTGGTTCCTCTCTGTATTTAAGAGCCCGTCTTGTATATTATTATTATTTCATTATTAGATGCAATTTGGATTTTTGGAAATTTCTATATTCCGATTTTTTTTTTTTGCTATTGTGTAAAAGAAAACTGTATTGAACTGTATAGCTATGCAGGGAAAATGGATCCTTCACACACTAAGCCAAAATTGTCCCTCTTTGACCTTTCAAAAAGTTGGGAGGTATGCTACTATAAATGAAAAAAAAAAAAAAATATAGAAGCTCTTTGCGCACATTTTTGATCAAACGTGTGTCGGGCCCATCTACCAGGCGTCAAAAAGATGGCTTCTACAGATGGGTCCCTAACATTAACAGAACTGCTTCTCCTGGGCCTAACCTACTGTAAGTCTACAATGTTCAGGGCGGTGTAGGAACCAGCTACATTTATACTATGCTCAGAAGCCCCAGGCAAATGGGCGGGAAGTGAATCTAAAAGAGGCAGCTACCCTCAATATATACTACAAGAAAATTTAGACAAGCACATTCATGGTCGCAGGTGCACATCCATAAAGCTAACATGCAGAAAGCAAACAAAAAAAGGTATGGTAGCACAACATCTCACATACAAACAATAAAACTGGGAAAAAGGGATTATTCTAAATTAATTTTAAAGTGGTATTATACCTACTATAAATGAAAAAATAGAAGCTCTTTGCGCACATTTTTGATAAAACGTGTGTCATGTGTTTGCTGTCTGCATGCTAGCTTTACGGATGTGCACCTGCGACTATGAATGTGCTTGTCTAAATTTTCTTGTAGCATATCTGATTTGCAAACCGTGGATCCACAAAACACAAATACCAGCTGTGTGCATCCTGCATGCCCCGTCCTATAATAAATATGCCTATAGTACATGTTCTATCTTTTTTGCTATTTGGATGCATTTTTCCGGCTCCATAGAAATGAATTGGGTCAACATGCGATCCGTAAAAAAAATGCAGATCGGATGAGGTTTGAAGACATGGTCGTGTGTATGAGGCATTACTCTGAAGATTGTCGACATTGGCTGTATGTTTGGGGTTGCTTTCCTGCTGCAGAATAAATTTGGACCCAATCAGACACCTCCCTGATGGTATCGCATGATGGATAGGTAGTTGCCTGGATTTCTCAGCATTGAGGATATCATTAAGGGCTCATGCCCACGAACATAAGGGCTTCATGTCCGTGCTGCGGACCGCAAATTGCGGTCCGCAATGCACGGGCACAGACCATGGGGTAGCTGCATGTGGATCGAGGACCCATTCACTTAAATGGGGTCCGTGATCTGCATCCGACGGTCCGCACCGCAAAAAAGTAGTGCATGCGCTACTTTTTTGCGGTGCGGCGGCACGGCCAGAAGCACCACGGAAGCACTTCAAAGTGCTTCCGTGGGGTTCCGATCCGTGCCTCCGTTCCGCATCTCCGTGATTGCGGACCCATTCAAGTGATTCGGTCCGCGATCCGTGATGCGGAATGCACACGGCCGGTGCCCGTGTATTGCGGACCCGCTGTATGCGGGCCGCAATACGGCCAATGGGGGCACACGGTCGTGTGCATGAGCCCTAATTCTGACCAAATCCCCAACTCTATTTGCTGAAATGCAGCCCCAAAGCTTGCAAAGAACTTCCACCGTTCTTCACTGTTGCCTGCAGGCACCTTTGTAAAATACTGACACCATCCCGGTGAGTATTAGAGTAGACCAGCATCAAATTCCCTTTCTCTGGTTCCATGATCAGAGAACAAACCTAGTACCCAAACAATTTGGAAGATTTACCATCCTTTAAAAAAAAAATTCATTTGTTTCACCCTTTTAAAATGTTAACTGAAAGGGTTAAACAATGAGATTTTTTTTATAAAAGTAAGAGTTACTTATGAACTTGTTGCTTATGAACTTGTCCCACTGGGCTGAGGTTAAAGACTGTAAAGGCTACGGAAATAACTCCTAATGAGTTCTGATTTCTCGTTCACCTCCCCTGTTTACTAACACCTTTCTCCCTATGTAATGGCAGGAAGCATTGCTAAATGCTTGGTGTAGATCTAACAAGCAGACAGGAAGAAAATCTGTCAACCACAAACATTGAAAATATTCCGTAAGTAAAATTATTCCATGTTCTACTATTCCTAATAATGCATAATATACTGTATTTTCCTCCACTAGTTGTATGTCATGTTGTACATAAATCATGGAAAAAGATACAAAACATCCTCCGCAATATGATAAGGAATATGCGGATGTGCATGGCTTCGTTTATAAAATCACGGAAAATAATGCACTAAAACAATAGATGCAAACATTATATACAGACTAAGCCCTCATTCTGATATAAAATCTGAGACTCTCAGCCAATATATTTTGATCAAAACACATCTGTGCCCGCCTACCAGCGCCAAGGTGGTCTCAGTCAGGCAGGTCCTACTCTAAACCTATCTATGCCATTGGGCATCTATATATAGTGTGCTGCTCCTAGTTACCTCTGTGTGCACCAAGCAACCAATAAGAGGAGGAGTACACACAGCTATATGTACCACCTAATTGAGGTCATCTGTGGGATAGGTGGGGCAAAAGTGCACAAAAATGCTATTCCCAAGATAGAAGCACATTCACACCTAAAGGTGCCACCACTTCGAGACTAATCAAAAATCCCAGAAAAAGATATGAAACATCCTGCACGTTATGATGATGAATATGTGGATGCGCATGGCTGCATTTATAAAATCACGGAAAAAAATGCACTAAAACAGTAGATGCAAAATAATATACAGACTAAGCCCTCTCAGACAATATATTTTGATCAAAACACATCTGTGCCCACCTACCAGCGCCAAGGTGGGCTCACATGGGTGGTCTTAACCATGGAAACGAGCAGTGCATAATGTGATGGAAAAATGACTCCAGCCAGCAAGGGTGGCAATATGGATAATAATACATTAGTAAGGATCTTATATTATCTACATGATAAATGCCACTTGCTGAAGTAAGACAACTCCTTTAGAATATATCAAGACTTCCTGTTTTTTGAGAGCAGCAACATGGGCCATAGACACCATGGACAGTAGGGGACTCTGGCTTCTATAGGAGAGTTTTTTAGGCAAGCACTATGACCTCTGCAGGAGGGAGTAGATAAATAGCTAAGATGTGACATCTATTGTGAATGAGGAATATACAAAGGTAATATCTGTCATTGCAATTCTGCCTGTGATGATAAAAAGATGACAACTCAAAGGTTAGGCCTATTGACCAGTGCAAAAACTGCAAATAATTATATACATTTTATTTATGTATAGTGCAGATATCTGCCAGCTATGTTCATGATCAGCTTTGTCACATTAACCCCTCACATGATTGAAACTATTTGCAGCAAAAACTTGAAACTGTCAGGAATTCCTCTGAGTCTATCATACAAATGCCTTAAACTTATTTCCTGTTTACATTCCTTCTTGCTAAAAGACCAATCATGTGAGCCCACTCCTCCCACTTATATGGAGGTTATATAATGTGAAGCCCCCACCTAATAAATTTGAGTTATGCTTTGACCTTATCTAGTGTCAGTGTTATTTCTCTCGCCGTGCATGCACGTATCTATCTATCTAATTTGGAGCAGTGTATCAACCTACCTGACCATTGATCAGAACCAGAACATTTTGGCGCCCAACGTGGGGCTCGAAGGTTGGACCCCCCTGTTCCCGTACCCCCGGAGATCAGACATAGGAGGGGTGCACCAACGGACACCGGGATCGCTACCCGTGATATGAGGTAAGAAAACTGAGTAATCTTGCCTATACTGTGTCCCGTGGTGTAGCCTCTTGTCATCTGTCTAAGGAAGGGGTGCGGCACCTTTGAGGGCACGCAAGAACCCCACAGTAATTTATGAGATTTTGATACACTGTGTTTTATGTGTTGTGTTGTTCTGACGTCGTTTTGACCTTGAGCACCTATGTATAAACTACCGAGTTACAAGGAAGCCTACCTCATTAGCCTACATCGCGGTACAGCCAGAGGCGTCTGTCCGGATAGTAGAAGGGGAGGAGGTGGTCAGAACCGGTCCAAAGGTGTACTACGTGTCTGACTCAAAGAAGAACTCGGGTAGTTCAGGAACACAGGGTGCAAGCACAGGTTACGGACTAGATGGCTCCAGGAGATATTATATTATGGGAAATGTTGAAAGTGTCCCGAAGCGATGCTGCTCACCGGAGCAGTACGTGGCGGACAACAGAGGGAAACGCTTCGTAAAGTGTTTACCCAGGTTGGAGAAACATTATGAGATGTGTAAAGGTGGCACTCTTTGTGTTGATACATGGAGAGCACTATTAAATGAAAAAAAGGCAAGCTTGCTGATAAAAAGATAGTAGATGCAGTGGAAGTGTGGCTTGACTGCAGCAAAGAGTTTGAACGGACAGGAGGAGAACAGAAATATAATGAAAAGACAGGAAGATATTACTGTATGCCCAGGCAGCAGCCACCTTATAATTATGGTGTCATCAAGAAGAAGGGGGGGGGGGGGGGGGGCCTGTGCCGTATGTGGGCAACAGAATCCTCCCTCCAGTGTTACGTGCCTCGTATGTGGTTCTTCACGCCCACATAGCCACATTCCTGTAGCTCCCTGGCACCTCCTACCCACAGGTTTTCATGAGACACCGTCATATTCCCAGCTGACGCCCACAGCTGGACTGTTAACCCAGATCCCTTTGTCCTGCCTGTAAGCCCACAAGTTCAAGCACTCTATCCCATGATAAATCCTGATGGCACATTCAGTCTGCCACAGCAGGTTGTTCAAGTGATTGTTGGGAAGAAGGAGGAGAAGGATGGTGGGGATGAGAACCCAGCAGAACCACCCCCTGTGCATACAACTTTCCCCTCTCCTGCAGATATTAGCACTCCAAAACGGCGTTCAGACTGGACCGAGGAGGAGCAGTGGATACAGTATGAGTTACATGAGATAAAAGAACAGATGAAGAATGTGTCAGGAGAACAGTCTAAATTTTTGAGATATGCAAATGAGACAATTTTATCTAAAGCAATATCCAGGGGGCCACCTAGATATGTGTCATTCACACCAAATCAGCTGTATTCAATTGTCAGTCAGTTGCTGGACCCCGAGACCCACCCCATGCCGTTTTACCGTAAATTAGATCAAATATACAAGACATATGGGTGTACGTGGTCAGATCTACAAAGTATAGTAAAGAACAAAACTTGAGAATACTCAGCTCTCATTCTGGAGAAACTTAAAAAGCATTGTGTGCCTGTGTGCCCCGCACCGTGTGTATCTCTGTTGATCAGTGAATATAGAGTGAGAGACAGGGGGCCATAGCTGGAAGAGGGGAGTGACGTCATGACATTGGCATGTGTGATAAGCGAGAACACTGTCTGCAAGGCCAAAGAGAAAATTAAAAGAAGATTGTCGCAAATGCAGGCAAGCAATACACTTTGACTGTGATGCCTCAGGGAGCACAGAATAGGCCCTCATGCTTCAGCAAAGCCATGTCCTCTGTGCTCCAACCATGGCAGGCAGACAACCCAGAGGTTGAACTCCTACAATACGTGGATGACATTCTCCTTTGTGCTTCAAGCTTTCAGGAATATCTGTCCTGCTCAATCTATCTCCTAGAGTTCCTGGCCAAATCGGGCCACAAAGTAACTCAAACCAAACTCCAATTGTGTTTACCCAAGGTAGTCTTTCTTGGACACTGTATTGCCCAAGGTAGTAAACACTTGACGGATTCCAGGAAAAAGGCAGTTTCAAACATACGGATACCAGACACTCCACACCAATTGCAGACCTTCTTAGGCCTCATTTCCTACTGCCGACCCTGGATCCCCGATGCCTCAGTACTGATGCAGCCCCTATATGACTGTATTCCCCCGGAATGCAACCTCTGTGTTCCAGTTAACAAGGGAGGCTAATGAGTCCTTTGACAAGTTGAAGACAACAATTGCAACCGCTCCGGCAATTGGGATTCCTAACTACAGCCTTCCCTTCAGGCTGTATGTCATGGAACGTCAAGGTCACGCTACTGGAGTTCTTACCCAAACTCATGGTGGACGCAACAGACCGCTGGGCTACTACTCTTAGCGCCTTGACCCTGTAGCCACAGCTGCCCCTTCCTGTGTCAGAGCTGTCCATGCTGCCAGCTCTCTTCTGGACATCACATCTGACATTGTTCTTGGGCACCCCCTCACTATTTTGGCTCCGCATGACATCTCTGCCATCCTCCAGCAGACACAACCCAAACACCTCACTGCACAATGCCACCTCCGGCTGCAGTGTATTCTGCTCCTGCCAGATAATGTCACCATTCAGAAATGTCACATCCTTAACCCTGCTGCACTCCTTCCTCTTCCAAGGGGGGAGTATACTAGAGATTCAGGAGAAGCTTCTGAAGATTTTATTGCTCTGCATGCTGAAGAAGATCTTCAGGAAGAAGAACTATGGACCTCAACTGACTCTCTTTACCAGGAACAGGATCATGATTGCATCACAATGATGGAAGCTGAAGTAGGGACACCACCATCGGTCCAAGACACTCCTCTGACAAACCCTCATTGGATTCTCTTTGTGGACGGCTCAAGGTACGCCGATAACAAAGGTAAATTCCATACAGGCATGGCAGTCACTAGTGAGCATGAAGTGCTGTGTGCAAGACAATTGTGCCCAGACCAGTCAGCACAGGAGGCTGAGCTCATTGCCCTCACTGAAGCCTGCCTCATGGCAAAAGATTCCACCGCTAATATCTACATGGATTCCAGATATGCCTTTGGAGTGGTTCATGACTTTGGGGTTCCTGCGGCTGTGATGTAATCCCGTGCCTTCCATATTAGTCCAATCAAAAATGCCTCAGCAGTAGCGGCCCTAATGGCAGCAATACTCCTGCCCACTCAAGTGGCAGTGATCAAGATAAAGGCCCAGACACGAACTGACACTCCTGAGGCCAGAGTTAATGCCCTAGCTCAGGGGTGGCCAACCTGTGGCTCTTGAGCCGCATGCGGCTCTTTGCTTCTTCAATTGCGGCTCTTGCTGTGGAGTCGGGAAGCAGTCAGGCGGCTCACTCTCCACCCCATGCTCAGATCTCTTTTCCTGCTACTTTGCACTTCCACTCACTCTCCACTACGTCCTGATGCACACAGTGTGAGAACGTAGTACGTGGAGACATGCACTATGACCTGACGTTGTGCTCATCAGGTCACAGTGGAGAGCGTGTCAGACCTGCAGAGTAGCAGGTGCCCGAGCAGGAGCCCAGTGCCTGACCAGGAGAGGGAAGAGATTTTTTTAAATGATAGAAATGAGCATGGGGGTCTGATCTAAGCATGGGAGGTTCTGATCTGACATGGGGGGTGGTCTGATCTGAGCATGGGGGGTCCTGATCTGAGCAATGGGGGTCTGATCTAAGCATGGGGGGGGGGATCTGAGCATGGGGGTTCAGATTTGAGCATGGGGGCAAATCTGAGCACTGAGCATGGGGGGTCTTGTTTGAGCATGGGTTGGTCAGGTCTGAGCATGGAGGGTGAGATCTGAGCATGGGGGAGAGATCTGAGCATTGGGGGGAGGAGATCTGAGCACTGATGGTCTGACACTGGGAGTCTGATTTGTGTTGTCTGAGCAGAGCATTGGGGGTCTTATTTTGGGGGTCTGATTTAGAGGTCTGATGAGGTTTGGGGATCTTATTTTAGGTCAGATGAGGATTAGGGATCTGATTTAGGAGTCTGGTCTGAGGTCTGATGAAAAAGATTTTTTTTTTCTTTTTTTTTCTCTGCTAATAAAAATAATATATATATTATTTTTTTTTTTTTCAGACCTCAGATCAGATGAGAAGAAAAATCTTTTTTTTCTCTTATTTTTCTTTGTTAAAACCTAGGTGCATCTTGTAGGGCGAAAAATACGGTATAGTATAGTTTGTGGCTCCTGGTAGTCATACTTTTTTTTTTTTGGGCTCTTTGTGTCTGTAAGGTTGGCCACCCCTGCCCTAGCTGATCAAACCGCGAAGAGAGCAGCAATGGAAGAGGAAGGAGCCCAGACAGAACAGATCCTGACAGTACAAGATCTGGAGCAAGAGGAAGTCACATGGGACCTACTGAAACAAATGCAGAAACAGGCCACTCCCAGGGAAAAGGAAACCTGGTTGAAAGAGTCAGCCCTCGAAGAAGAATCCGGACTCTGGACACAGGGAAAGTGAGTATGCCTACCCAGAACTCTCTATCCCCTAATAGCTGCAATAGCTCATGGACCCACCCACCAATCCAAAACCATCATGAAAGAGCTAATTGATAAAATATGGGTGGCCCCAGGGATCACCCCCGTTCTGGTGAGACATACTCAAGCATGCCTCATCTGCGCAGAGTGTAATCCAGGTAGAACCGAGCCCACGCCCCGGAAATGTCTCCCAAAGGCCTTATATCCCTTTCAGAGGATACAAATCGACCACATCCAGATGCCAATGTGTCAAGGGTCTCAATATGTGCTGGTAGTGATAGACTTGTTCTCTGGGTGGCCAGAAGCCTACTCCATCCGAAATCAGACAGCAACTACTACTGCTATAAAACTGATGCAGGAGCTTGTCTGTAGATTCAGAGTACCTGAGGTCATTGAGAGTGATCAGGGCTCAGCATTCACTGCCAGATTAACCCAAGAAGTCTGGGAAATAGTAGGGTCGCACCTGGCGTATCACACCCCCTACAGGCCCCAAAGCATCGGCAAAGTTGAAAGATTGAACGGGGTGTTGAAGTAAAAAAATTTTGAAGATGACTAGGGAGACAGGGCTCAATTGGGTTCAGTGCTTGCCTATAGCACTCTTTTCAGTTAGGCACACACCAAGGCCTCCACTCAAACTGACACCATATGAGATCCTATTTGGGACAGGGCCAAGAATGGGACAGTATTTTCCGCAACAGTTGCAAATGCATTATGAATCTGTTGCCAAATATGTGATAGCTCTGAGTAAACAATTGTCTAACATACATGCACAAGTTTTCTCTTCCATTCCAGATCCTAACTTCCTAGAAGGAAGCCACACTCTGAAATCTGGAGAGTGGGTGGTGGTCAAAAAGCATATCAGAAGCACCCTCGAACCACGATACGAGGGACCTTACCAGGTGCTGCTGACCACCCCAACTTCTGTAAAACTCAAGGGGAGACCTAACTGGATCCACGCATCACATTGCAAAAGAATACGAGTGTCAGCTCCAGATATCGAGGGAAACACCGCTGAATCTGCATGATGCCTGTTGCAACAGTTATCGCTCTGCTACTTTTAGTCTACACCTACACGGTCACATATACACAGAATGTTCCAAAGACAGGAGGACAAGTGGCCATCACCCAACAAAAAGAGAAGGATGACTACATATTGGCCACTTTCTGGTTTAATTCCTCCAGCACTCACGTGGCTACCTTCAAATTTGATTACTGCAGTCTAGTATTGTGCCCAATGCCAGCATGGCAATGTAGCATGTACCAAACGGGCAGCCATAGATCCACATACATCTGTGTCACTGATAACCAGTACGGGGAACAGTGTAACTCATGGGGAGCAGTTGGGTGGAACACGGGTGACCCATGGGGATACAGAACTCAGAGTGCCCGAGACAAAAAGGAGAAAATGGGTAAATCCTTGCTTACCCGCATGACACTGTTTAAGAGTGAAAGATGCCACCTAAGTGGACAGACAGGCTCCAACATGCCACTTACCCTCACAATAGAAAACTCCAGCCCCAATGACGCAGGGACATACCTTAAAGGCACCTGGATGGGGGTAACTGCTGGGGACATGGGCATGTTCCACCTGAAAGACCTACATAATCTCACAAAGATAGAGAAGGGTCTGTCCAAACCCTACACTACCTCCCTTAGGAAGATGACAGCCATAGCAGACCCCACCTTTGAAGATACTATGGCCATCGAGACAGGATTTTCTGACACCAACCTGTGGTTAGAATGGAAGAAATACAATGCTGACACACACAATAAAACAAACTGTTACATATGCGGGGGGGGGGGGGGGGGGGGCACGCCCACCCACACCTAGGCACAGTGCCCTTGCATCTGCCTCCTGAGACTGAAAGCTGCTTCCTCAGTCTATACACCAACACTAGCGTGAATGACTCTGCCTGTGAAAGGTGGAAGAGAAAATACCCCCGGTAGTAAAAAACCCTAAACCAGGTGAAGGCATAACCATATACTCCGGTAACTACACCTGTTACTTCAACCCTGGCAGTCAGAGAGTCTTGGGCAACTTCACAGAGGGGTACTGCTCATCCTACAGCAACCTGTCCACTGAAACACAGAATCAGAGGGTATCTTTGGGGGACATCTATTGGATCTGTGGAGACGGAAAAATAAGAACCAGGTTAGAAGGCAATTGGTCCGGTGAATGCGCCCTAGCAAAAGCCATAATGCCCCTTCACATACTAGAAGATGACCCCACAGTTAGAGGGTATACTCAAAAAACCTATTTAGAGAGGTCAAAAAGGGAGGCCTCCCCACAGGGGAGCTTTGACCCACATGTGTATATAGACGCAATAGGAGACCCAAGGGGGGTCCCCAACGGGTTTAAGGCCAGAGATCAAGTGGCAGCTGGATTTGAATCCCTACTCCCAATAGTGACAATCAACAAGAACGTCAACTGGATAAACTACATATATTATAATCTGCAAAGATTTGTAAACTACACCCGTGATGCCCTAAAAGGAATTGCAGAACAGTTGGAGGCTACTTCTGCTGTGGCCTTTCAGAACAGGATGGCCCTAGATATGATCCTAGCTGAGACTGGAGGAGTTTGTAAAATGTTTGGGGAAACTTGCTGCACCTACATCCCAGATAACACTGGCCCCAAAGGGAAGGTAACTGAAGCAATAAACAAGCTTACTAACCTCTCAGAGGAATTAAAACGCAACTCAGGGTAAACAGACCTATAGGATGAGTACTTTGGATGGTTCAAAAATTCAAAATCCTTCCTCACCCAGATAGGTATGGTGATAGTCTTGATGCTAGTATTAATGTCAGTAGTGTTATGTTGCATTGTACCCTGTGTCCGAAAAATATGTGAAAAAATTGTGATTTCAACTACTGAACAGCCCATCATGCTGCTATATGGTGAAGAAGAAATGGAAACCAAAGAATTCAAAACAAGTTCCCCCACCAATTATGATGTCGTACCGAGATAGGGAAAGATGAATCCCAGGGTACTATCATAAGTCCGATTAACCGGGAGTCTACCCAAAAGGGGTAGGTTGTCGCCACTGTGGGTGAAGAGGATTGCGAATGGTATTCCCAGGGGTTCACTAGGTAGGGAAAGTTCTACAATCAAGAATCCAAGGGGGGACTGTTATGGAATATAATGCACACTTGCTTGTCACTAACAAAATGTTGTCTGTCCGAGTGACAACCCCCAGTATGCATTCTATGATTGAAACTATTTGCAGCAAAAAATTTAAACTGTCAGGAATTCCTCTAGTCTATTAAACATATGCCTTAAACTTATTTCCTGTTTACATTCCTTCTTGCTAAAAGACCAATCATGTGAGCCCACTCCTCCCACTTATATGGAGGGTATATAATGTGAAGCCCCCACCTAATAAATTAGAGATGCTTTGACCTTATCTAGTGTCAGTGTTATTTCTCTCGCCGTGCATGCACATATCTATTTATCTAATTTGGAGCAGTGTATCAACCTACAAGACCATTGATCAGAACCAGAACACTATGGCAGAATTACTGTATATTCCTGCGTATAAGACTACTTTTTAACACATGAAAATCTTCTCAAAAGTCGGGGGTCGTCTTATACACCGGGTATGGCGGGCGCTGCAGTGCCGGGACGCCCGAATTATCAACAGAGAGAGCCCGGACTATTGCTTTGTATCCCCAGCAGCTGAAAGCTGCGATGTAACCCACGGCATATGCCCCCCCTGCGCTGTAACTTGTATACCGCCCCCTGCTCTGTACCTTGTATGCCTCCCCCCTGCTCTGTACCTTGTATGCTCCTTGTACCGCCATCCTCCCGGCCGCTCGGAACTCGCTCCTACGCATGTGCGAGATTTCATGCGGCGAGCGTGGATACACGGGATCCTCATGGCCGCTCGCATCTCGCTCCTGCGCATGTGCGAGATCTCCGTGCGGCGTATCTAAGTGCGGCGCAGATGTGCATATGTGAATGTGAATATGAAGAATAACATAACAAAAACATGTTCAGGGTATAGGTGGCACATGTTTAGGGTCTGGGAGGCAGGGAGGGAGGACAAGGAAGGTGGTGGGATGCAGGGATGGTGGTGATACCATGGGATGGCGGTGGTACCTAGGGATGGTGGTGGGATGCAGGGATGGCAGTGGTATCTAGGGATGGTGGTGGGATGCAGGGATGGCTGTCATGGTCTTACCTGCTTGCTGCTCTCCTTCGTTTGACATGTGCTGGCGGCCATCTTGGTTTCTGGGTTTCTTGTAGCCTTCCACCCTGCGGCTCCTCCTTCCCCTGGGAGGAGCTGGATGCCTAGCTCATATATATAGGAGGTCTGTGGCTTCAGTTCCTTGCTTGGTCCTCTTGTGTTCACATGCTTCTAAGACTGCTGCTGCTTCTGGTTCCTGATCCTGGCTTCGTCTGACTACCCTGCTGGTTCCTGATCCTGGCTTTGTCTGACTACCCTGCTGGTTCCTGATCCTGGCTTCGTCTGACTACCCTGCTGGTTCCTGATCCTGGCTTCGTCTGACTACCCTTCTGGTTCCTGACCTCTGGCTTCGCAAAGACTCTGCTCGGTTTCACCATCCGTTTGGACTTTTGCTTTACAGCTTTATTTTCAATAAAGCCTTCTTATTTTCACTTATCTCTTGTTGTACGTCTGGTTCATGGTTCCGTGACATTAGGACCAAGCCATGAATTCTGACGGTACAGGGCCATCCTCGCTACCCACGCTGGTTGCCAGACTTGATCAGCAGGATCACCTGTTGGGTCGGTTCGCTGTGGCGTTGCAAACCCTGCTTGAACGCACGGCTCATTTCGCTCCCGTTGCCGATGGGTCGGTTGTCGCTCCTGGGCTCGCTCCTACTGCCGCTCCGGTTGTTGCGCCAGAGTCTACCCCGACACCTGTTGTTGCGCCTGCGGTGTTTCGGGGTATGACCGGTTCTGCCCCTCTTCCACAGCGCTTTGGGGGAGAGCCAACTCAGTGCCGAGGTTTCCTTAACCAGGTGGGCATTTATTTCGAGTTGCTGCCACATGCCTTTCCTACTGAGAGATCAAAGGTGGGCTTCTTGATCTCGCTGCTCTCGGACAAGGCCTTGGCCTGGGCCAGCCCTTTATGGGAGAACAACAATCCGGTGGTTGCCGAGTTTTCCGGTTTTGTTGCTTCTCTTCGGAAGGTATTCGAGGTGCCGGCTCGTGCTGCCTCTGCTGCGAAGCTCCTTATGTCCATCAGACAGGGTTCACGATCCGTAGCTTAATACGCCATTGAGTTTCGTACCCTGGCAGCAGAGGTGGGCTGGAATAATGAGGCTCTGGTCGCTGCTTTCTCTCATGGTCTCTCGGATGCCTTGAAGGATGAGGTTGCAGCTAAGGACCTACCAGTTGAGCTCGAGTCTCTTATTTCTTTCCTGATTTTGATTGACACCAGACTCAGGGAGAGACCTTCCTTTAAGGAGAACCTGCGGAGGTCTTCTAACAGATTGGTGCCTACGTTTGCTGTCCCACCCGTGCCTCCCTCTCCTCCCACGCCTCCTGGGGATGACTTGTCTGGGGGTGAACCCATGCAGCTGGGGTTTGCTCGCCTGTCCGAGGGGGAGAGGGCACTCCGGAGACGCGAGGGCCGATGCATGTACTGTGGTCTCGGTGGGCATTTTCGGTTGGCATGTCCGAACCGTCCGGGAAACGCTCGTACCCTGAGATCCTGTCGGGGGCAGATCTTGGGTGGAGTCTCCTCGTCCTCGGTTTCCCGTGTTGACAAACCACTGATCACTGTTGTCCTCTCCTGGGTCGGGGGCTCGGTGACGACCCAGGCGTTGGTGGACTCTGGTGCTGGTGGTTTGTTCATTGATAGTGTGTTCGCTGCCGCCAATTCCATTCCTCTGCAGGCTCGAGGTTCCCCACTGGCTCTTGAGGCGATAGACGGCAGACCCCTTCTGCCGCCACACGTGACTCATGAGACCCTTCCAGTGGGGATAGCCATTGGTGCCGTTCACAGAGAGTCGGTCTGCCTCCAGGTTATTTCGTCTCCACCCTACTCGGTGGTCTTGGGGTACCCCTGGCTCCAGAAGCATAATCCGACTTTCGATTGGAGATCGGTCGAGATCCTCTCGTGGTCACCGCAGTGTGGGGCTAGTTGCATCCATGGGTCTGTCAAGTTGCTGTGTACTTCCTCGGACTCTCTGTTGCCTCCTGAATACGAGGAGTACCGGGATGTATTCGATAAGGTGCGCGCGGTTGCCCTACCTCCACACCGCCCATACGATTGTGCCATAGAGTTACAATCTGGTGCCGTTCCTCCTCGTGGCAAAGTCTATCCACTGTCGGTAGCGGAGAATGAGGCCATGGAGGAGTACGTGAGGGAGGCGCTTTCACGCGGACACATTCGCAAATCTTCGTCCCCGGCAGGGGCTGGATTTTTCTTTGTGAAAAAGAAGGGCGGTGAGTTGAGGCCTTGCATCGATTACAGGGGTCTCAATCGCATCACGATCAAGAACGCTTACCCGATACCCTTGATTTCCGAGCTGTTCGATCGCCTTAAAGGGGCCACGGTCTTTACCAAACTCGACCTGAGGGCGGCATATAACCTGGTAAGGATCAAGGCGGGCGATGAGTGGAAGACCGCGTTTAACACCAGGACCGGTCATTACGAATCCTTGGTTATGCCCTTTGGGTTGTGCAATGCGCCCGCAGTCTTTCAGGAATTCATCAACGATGTTTTCCGTGACCTGTTGCAGCAGTGTGTGGTAGTCTATTTGGATGACATCTTGGTATATTCTGAATCCATGGAGGCCCACATTCTGGATGTCAGATGAGTGTTGCAACGGTTACGAGAGAACAAGCTGTTCGGTAAGCTTGAGAAATGCGAATTTCACCGATCCCAGGTAACCTTCTTAGGTTACATCATTTCCGCTGAGGGGTTCTCCATGGATCCTGAGAAGGTTTCGGCTGTCTTACAGTGGCCCCAGCCCAGTGGTCTTCGTTCCCTGCAGCGCTTTTTGGGCTTCTCCAATTATTATCGGAAGTTCATCAGGGACTTTTCCATGCTGGCCAAGCCTCTCACGGATCTGACCAGGAAGGGCAGTAATTCCCAGGTCTGGCCGCTCGAGGCCATCCGAGCTTTTGAGGCCCTAAAGTCCGCCTTTGTGTCGGCTCCGATTCTGTCGCATCCCAACCCTGGGTTGCCCTTTGTCCTCGAGGTGGACGCGTCTGAGACGGGAGTAGGCGCCCTTCTGTCTCAGCGTAGAACACCAGAGGGTCCTCTGCTTCCTTGTGGGTTTTACTCCCGGAAACTGTCTTCCGCGGAGTGCAACTATCAGATTGGTGACAGGGAGTTATTGGCCATCGTGCAGGCCCTTAAAGAATGGAGGCACTTGCTCGAGGGTTCGGTGGTTCCGGTTCTCATCCTGACGGACCACAAGAATCTGACCTACCTTTCTGAGGCCAAGAGATTGACACCACGTCAGGCCAGATCGGCTCTGTTCTTGTCACGTTTTAATTACGTGGTCTCCTACCTACCCGGTTCCAAGAACATCAGGGCGAGAGCCTTATCACGGCAGTACTCCGTGCTGTCCAGGGAGGAGTCGATTCCGACTTCGGTCATACCTCCGAATCAGATCCTGGCCGCCATTCGCACCAGTCTGACCTCTCCCCTGGGTGAGCAGATTTTGGCGGCTCAATCTGGTGCTCCCTCTGGGAGACCCAACGGCAGATGTTTTGTGCCTGAGGAGTTGCGCACTCGGTTGTTGCGAACCTACCATAACTCCAAGACCGCGGGGCATCCTGGAAAGAATCAGCTGTCCTGGGCTGTTTCACGTCTGTTCTGGTGGCCTTCCCTACGTTCCGACATCGCCGCATATGTAGCGGCAT
This sequence comes from Bufo bufo, assembly GCF_905171765.1. Classification (NCBI taxonomy): domain Eukaryota; kingdom Metazoa; phylum Chordata; class Amphibia; order Anura; family Bufonidae; genus Bufo; species Bufo bufo. The sequence goes on along the minus strand of NC_053393.1, from coordinate 439,566,456 downwards.
GCTCCGTTTGTGCCCAGAGTAAGTCCCCTCGGCACCTTCCGTTGGGCCTTCTGCAACCCATAGCCACCGGGGAGCGCCCATGGTCACACCTGGGGATGGATTTCATTGTGGACCTCCCTGCATCCCGAGGCCATACGGTCATTCTCATGATTGTGGATCGGTTTTCCAAAATGTGCCACTGTGTTCCTCTCAAGAAGTTACCCTCTGCACAAGAGTTGGCCACGATTTTTGCCAGGGAGGTCTTCCGGTTGCACGGTTTGCCTAAGGAGATTGTGTCGGATCGGGGGAGTCAGTTTGTGTCCAGGTTCTGGCGCGCCTTTTGCTCCCAGTTGGGGATTCATCTCTCCTTCTCCTCGGCCTACCACCCTCAGTCCAATGGGGCCGCAGAACGATCCAATCAGGCCTTGGAGCAATTCCTTCGTTGCTATGTCTCCGATCACCAAGACAATTGGGTTGACCTCCTGCCTTGGGCTGAGTTTGCCAGGAACACAGCGGTGAACTCTTCCTCTGGGACGTCTCCCTTCATGGCCAATTATGGGTTCCAACCTGCCATGTTACCGGAGGTATTCTCTCCCCAGGATATTCCGGCTGTGGAGGATCACCTTTCCGTCCTACGTGCTTCTTGGGTACAGATCCAGAAGTCCCTTGAGGTCTCTGCGCAGCGCCAGAGACTCCAGGCTGATCGCAGACGAGCGCCTGCTCCTTCCTACCAGGTCGGAGACCGTGTATGGTTGTCCACCCGCAACCTCAACCTTCGAGTGCCCACTCCCAAGCTGGCGCCTCGCTTTGTTGGTCCCTTCCGAGTGCTTCGCAGGGTAAACCCGGTAGCCTATGCCCTTGCGCTTCCTCCTGGCATGCGGATCTCCAACGTGTTTCATGTCTCCCTGTTGAAGCCACTGGTGTGTAATCGTTTCACTTCCTCGGTTCCTCGGCCTGGTCCGGTCCAAGTGGGCAATCGTGAGGAATATGAGGTGAGCAATATCCTGGACTCACGCCTGGTCCGCGGTCGGTTGCAGTTTTTGGTCCATTGGCGTGGTTATGGTCCAGAGGAGCGTTCCTGGGTTCCCTCCTCAGATGTCCATGCTCCTGCCTTGCTCCGAGCCTTCCACGCACGCTTCCCTCAGAAACCGTTTTGTGCTCCGCGGAGGAGGGGCCCTTGAGGGGGAGGTACTGTCATGGTCTTACCTGCTTGCTGCTCTCCTTCGTTTGACATGTGCTGGCGGCCATCTTGGTTTCTGGGTTTCTTGTAGCCTTCCACCCTGCGGCTCCTCCTTCCCCTGGGAGGAGCTGGATGCCTAGCTCATATATATAGGAGGTCTGTGGCTTCAGTTCCCTGCTTGGTCCTCTTGTGTTCACATGCTTCTAAGACTGCTGCTGCTTCTGGTTCCTGATCCTGGCTTCGTCTGACTACCCTGCTGGTTCCTGATCCTGGCTTCGTCTGACTACCCTGCTGGTTCCTGATCCTGGCTTCGTCTGACTACCCTGCTGGTTCCTGATCCTGGCTTCGTCTGACTACCCTTCTGGTTCCTGACCTCTGGCTTCGCAAAGACTCTGCTCGGTTTCACCATCCGTTTGGACTTTTGCTTTACAGCTTTATTTTCAATAAAGCCTTCTTATTTTCACTTATCTCTTGTTGTACGTCTGGTTCATGGTTCCGTGACAATGGCAGAGGTATCTAGGGATGGTGGTGGGATGCAGGGATGGCAGAGGTACCCAGGGATGGTGGTGGGATGCAGTAATGTACTGTTGTGTGTTGAAAAAGGGGTAGTCTTATACGGTGAGTATATCCCAAACTCTATATTTTCAGTGTAAAAGTTGGGGGTCGTCTTATACACCCAGTCGTCTTATACGCCGGCATATACGGTAATAACAGCAGAGTGCCCCCACAGTCAGTGAGTGCTCAGAGTCCCTCTTTACTATGGCAGAATCAATAACCGCAGAGTGCTCCCACAGTCAGTGAGTGCTCAGAGTCCCTTTGTACTATGGCAGCATCGATAACAGCAGAGTGCCCCCACAGTCAATGAGTAGTCAAAGTCCCTCTGTACTATAACAGCATCAATAACAGCAAAGTGCCCCCACACTCAGTGAGTGGTCAAAGTCCCTCTGTACTATGGCAGCATCAATAACAGCAGAGTGCCCCCACAGTAAGTGAGTGGTAAGTGGCCCTCCTAGTGGCATTCTAGAAATGTGGGGTATTAGAAATGTGAGGTACATAGGATTATTAATTTAGTGGCCCCCAATCTGTGTGCGGTACCCACACCTGTCGGTGTTCAGTCTGGACCTCCATCTCAAAGCAGATTCAATTATGTGGACCTTTACAAAAAGTAGTTGAGTACCCCTGCTCTATAGTATTTGACATCAGTGATAGGGGCAAGAAAGGCCATCATTATCTTATCAGCAGGGGTCTGCCACCCTGCACCCCCATCCAGTTGACTATGAAGATTCATAAAGCGGCTCAGACACACCACTACTTAATATACATTGACTTCTTTATTAACTGCAAAGTATCAAATGTACAGTAGGTGTTCTCATTAGAAGTTAGGGCACTGGTCTTAAATGTGGCCCTGTTTATGATGGGCCATTGACTCATGAAGAGACGGGCCTTCAGCACTCAGGAGAGGGAAAACCTCCAGTGGAAGAAACCCCTAGGGAACCATGGCTGAAGGACTTCCCTTCCCCTAGGCAGTGGAGGAAAACGATGGCATGTGACAAGGACGGTAGATTTTTCCTTGAATCAATGGTGAGTATGTTGACTTCTGCAGAGACCAAGCCGGGAATCTGCCTTTTGATGCAGCAGGAAACTCACTTCTTCGGTGAATAAATCCGACTGCGGAAAGTCCGGTGAATGAGAAGTCCAGTAGTGAATACAGAGACCGAGCCCGGAATCTGCCTCTTAATGAAGCAAGAAACTCTCTTTGGTGAATACATCTATCTGCGAAAAGTCCGGTGAATGTCAAGTCCAGTGGTTATTGCAGAGACCGAGCCTGGATTCTGCCTTTGATGCAGCAAGAAGCTCACTTCTTTAGTGAATACGTCTGACTGCACCACCATGTCGCTGACTGATGGTAGAGTCATCACCTCCAGATGTATCCCATATTCATTGCATGGACACAGTGAGACCCCTGCTCTGATACAGTCATCTGCACATTCAAAAAATATAACCAAATATTGACTGAACATGGAGCAGCAGAAAATTACATGTAAGTGACACACAATTTGAGATTCTTGGCAAATACATTTTGTACAAAATTATTCGGGCCCGTCTGCCACACGTCAAGACGATCTATGGAAGACAGGAACCTAACATTAAATTCTACCTGTTATGTGCCATGACGGCTACCATAAAATTCAGGGAGTATAGGTTCCACATGCGTGCTGGGACCAACTTAATTTTTCTTATTTTTGGTGCCAAAATGACCTCCATTAAATCCAGGGAATGCAGGTACGAACATGCATGTCAAGCCCACTCCACACCTCTCCTGGTGCCAGATGGCCCCCAACGAATACAATGAGAGTCCACCCTATACCTCTCTTGGTGCCAAAAGGCTTCCAGTGAGTGAGGGAGAGCAGGCTAAGCTTTATACTTATACTAATTAAAATCAGCCTATGGGGCAGACAGGCTGGTCAGGAGTACACGACTGAAGAGTCAGCCACACCTCCGGTACAAACTGCAAAGAAAAAAAGGGGCCAGTCAGCACATCCAGTGCGCAGGTGCACATTGCTATGGCTGAAAACACAAAGAAAAAAATACAATGCAACAGAACTCTGCAAACCAAAAAAAGTACTAAAAAGTATTCTAATGCTATGCTTATTAACGGGAACCTAACATGAAATTCTACCTGTTATGTGCCATGACGGCTACCATAAAATTCAGGGAGTGTAGGTTTGTTTGCAGAGTGCTGTTGCATTGTATTTTTTTTTTTGTGTTTTCAGCCATAGCAACGTGCGCCTGCGCATTGGGATGTGCTGACTGACCCCTTTTTTTCTTTGCAGTTTGACACACAATTTACTCCCGGTCACTGTAAATCATTGTAATCCCTTTAACTGTATTAAACTAGGGCCCATGTTTCTAACAGCGATACCAACGCTTATTAATGTCATTGACTGTTATAGCTGTTATTCTTGTTCTGGGACCCACTGCTGTATCCAACATAAACAGAATACACCTTATAATTGTGGGCTGATTTATTTTCATATATTTTTTATAGGGTTTGGAGCTCAGTTTTCCTGATACAAATCACCAAAACCCCTGCTTTCTTACACACTTCCATAGTTATAGTTCTGGGAGCCATTGCTCAAGGTGATCTACATATTAAGGTCAATGGGAGCTCCCCCTAGTGGTGACCAGGCAGTTAGCATTTAATCATACTTATATGCCATGTATCAGGTGATTTGGATGATTTTCCACTAATGGCCACTGCTCTGCTCATCTTCGTGGAGAATCTAAACCTTAAATTTTTCATTGTCATCACTCTAGTATATCCAGAACTTGGCATCTTACCTTATTTAGGGATCTTTTTGGTTCTTAAGACCAATACCTTCCAGCAGGGGCCACTGGTGAAGGGGCCACTGGTTTATTCTGCACCTCATTTTGTCTCAGACCTCCGGTAATCCGATCTGCTGCAATTGCCTTCTTACCCTCAGGCTGTTTTTATTTCATGTGGTGTCCAGTGGATACCGCAGTGTCCAAGTTATACAGAAAACACCATAAATATCAAGAAGCAGAAAAATCACAAATCATCAATACATCCAATGAAGATACAAGGTCTTCTGATGAATGCGGTCCCTATCATCTGATACTCTGACACATGTTCCCGGGACACCACTGCCACAACAATCAGGTCTCTAGGACCGAGTTAAAATAATAAATTAGGACACCTCCCTCATTAATAGGTATAACTATAGATGCAGCAAAGTTATGGGGCCCATAGGCTAAAGGCCAATATTTGTGGAGTGTGCTTATCCCGAACCTTTGGTAGTTGTCTAAGTACTTACTTACTATACATACATAAATTATCACATGAAAAGACATTATTACAATCTTACAAGATTATCAAACTTAGAAAAGTGACTGGTTACTTACCAATGCCAACAAGTCTGTGGGTTCTAGACCTGTACCATGGGTCAGAGGTTGTGACCATGGCATCTGAGTGACCAGTTACTGGGAGTGGGCCTGTGGTGGGACTTAATAGGAACACAGTGATTTTTCCATAGACTGCAATAATAAGCAAATGATAAGAATTAAAAACTGAAATCACCTCCTATTCGATTTTACATATAAAATGAAAGGAACAATAAAAAAATATTAAAATATAGTACGGTACTTATTCTGAATGGTGCTGAGTGCTGTAATGGAAAAAAATGCCAAATTGCTGTTTTTTGGCTGCTTCACCTCCCATATGGGATATTAAATGCTGCAATTAGAAATACAAAATGTACAGAAAATGGCCTACTAAAAATAAGACCTTATAATAAAAATAAAAACATTATGCGGGAGATTTATCATCTCCATGCAGCAGAAAAGTGTTTTCACCTTTTTAAATGCTTTTTTCACCGCCCTCGCCACTTTGTGAAAAGGGGGCATGGTAAGGGTGGGGAGTGGGCGGTGCCAGGAGGTTCACCACCTTTATCTTCATTAGCACCAGTAATACGTCAGAGCAACTGGACTTGTATATTTTCTTGAAGTTCAGTTATAAATGAGAAAGCCAGTTAAAAGAAAAGCAAAACGTCTTCTAAAAAAAATACTAAATTAGTGATACATGTACTGCTATTCTTGTCGTCTAAAGAGATAGCACTGCCAATGGAGCCTTTGGTGGCAATGTGAACAGAGACTTATTGGCCACTTTGGAAACAACATCCCTTCTCTTATACACAGGGAAGTAATGAGTAGTGCCCCCAATAGGTATAATTCACCCTGTAGTAACCCAGTAGTTATAATGCTCCCCTGTAGTTCCCCCAATTGGTATAATTCCCCTTTGTAGTGCCCCCAGTAGGTATAATGTCCCCTGTAGTTTTCCCCTGTAGTGCACCTATAGGTATAATGCCCCCCACATAGTTCCCCTAGTAGATATAATGCCTTCAGGGCCCCCAGTACTTTCAGAGCCCTCTTGTAGCTATAAAGCCCTATCCACATGGTGCCTCCAGCAGGTATAATGACCTATAATAGTGCATCCCTGTATTTATAAAGCCACCTCACATAGTGCTTCCAAAAGGTATAATGCCCATTTTAGTGCCCCCAGAACTTAGAGAAACCCTGTAGTTATAATCCCCTCGCCACACACAAACACACACACATACTGTAGGTCAGCAAAAAAACACCAACAACAAAATACTCACCTAACTTCCTGCTGCTGTTTGCAATGAAGGACATAGGCTTCTTCCAGCCTGCATAGAACCAAACAAGAAGCCTCACTATACTGCCATAAGATAGGGCAAGCGGGAAACAACCATATAAACCTAAAATGTTGTTGAACAAACAACCAAAGAATGCCCAATATATTCAAAAAATATATATACTTTATTTCATAATAAACAGATCATGATTATTCAAGTGTTAAAGATAACAAAAAAAGTTTGAAAAAGTCAGCAAAAAAGACTGGATGCCGTAGTCCCCCGGCCGGTGTCTCTGTAGCCCGCCAAACAGATGGAACACATGTCAGGTGTGTGTATATTATGCAGTGGGGTGATTCACAGAAAAGTGGTGTATGGTTCTAGCCACTCAAATATAATGACTGTGATCATCACTCCAATGCATAGCCACTGGACGAGTCTCAGACAAATGACAGCATAGACAGAGTAATATCTATGTGGAATACTCAAATGAGTAGGGTCCCATACGCCAGACTTTACAATAAAGGCTATAAACCGAACTCATCTGTAGGCACCTGATGGAAAGTTACAACATACCATAATACATGATGGAGGGCAGAAACATCAGGCACAGGACAGGCTGAAAACCTTGACGCGCATTTCACCTCAGCTTCGTCAGGAGGTAAGTAAAAGTGTGACCATGATCCCCTATTTATATCCCCCATGTAGCTTCAAGGCATAAACGAAATGAATGTAGCAGCTGATACTCACTATCGAGCGATTCTGCCTGATGATGCACGCCGAGTGCATCATGGCGACGCCGCATTCATCAGGAGGAGGGGTGGAACGCAAGCTGTGCGTTCCAGCCCGCCGCCCAAGGAAACGTAGCGGCGTCCCCACGTGACCTGGCGTACAGCGCATCACAGCACAGCGCTGTATCAGCCTATCGGGCGTGAATATCATCCGGCTATAAGAATATCAAAACCTCATTAGGCATACCGGGCATTATTATTCACACTGAGATAACCAATATACGAAGTCTACATAGGAATATTAACAATATAGGGCACCAATGGAGAGCTGAAAACATCTGAATACATATACAGTACATATCGACGGAGGAAAATGAATACACATCATCATGATTATTGCGGAGCTAGATATATTTACATACATCTGAACATATCAAAACGGAACACAGAATTCTTCCAGCCTGCAGCCTGAGTTGCCGACTTCTGGATACATGTGGTTGCACTAAAGTCGTGCATGGTGACGTTATCATGATGCCTTAGACCCAGCCACAGGGTTGCTTGGTGACTGCACCATTCTACTAGTGAATAGACATAGTAATTCAACTGTATAGTCAGTCAGCGGCCACAGCATTTGGGGCCCTGGGAAATGTGGTGAAGAAGCAGATGTAGAAAAGGTGACATGGGATAGGTAATTACCATGATTAAAGGGTTCGCTCAGGGGGTTTATATTGATGACCTGTCCTCAGGATAGGTCATCATCATCAATATCTGATTGGTTGCATTGCCGAGAGTGGGACTCCCACCAATCAGCTGTTTGAAGAGAAGGCGGCGCGGGTGGGGTGCTAATAAAGAGATTAAAACACATTTGAAAAGAAGCAGTCAGGGGCAGATCCAGTGACTTACAGGTGACATCTTCATGGATTTGAGTTCTTCATTTTTTTTTTTTCCTTTTCCATTTTGTCCAGACCATCACAAGCTGACGTCTTTGTTCAGGGGTTTGCAGCCCCCTCTGCCACATAAGAAGACACCAGGATTACTATATGGCACATGGGGGACTGTTACAGATGCAGTGACTGGGTCCACAGGGGCAACACGTGAGGCACGGGGGGCCGATACAGGTGGTAGTAGTTAATTTACTCACGGTTAGCGGAGCCTCCCTGGGGTGGCGTGCAGTGATGGGAAGGACAGCACCAGTTCCTTCAGGGAACTCTCTGTTTGTCCAGGGAATCCCTCCAGACGGTGTTTGAGGTGCCCTGAGTTTAATGGGATTTTGTTAAGGTGCCTTGGCGGCAGGATCCCTGGTGTTCGTGACGCCAGCACCATGATGTGCAAAAGAAAAGTAATAAACTGAGTCCAGACTTTGTGTGAAGTTTAATAACAGTCCTCTCCACGACCTCTAACTTGAACCCTCCCCTCCTTAGAGAGGAGAATTAGAATGGAAAGAAGGTTCCATACTCTGCAAATGTAGCTCTGCCATGCTTGCTGCCACCTTCTGGTGAACCAGGTACATTACATGAACAATAGCAGTTGCATAGAAATAGCAATGCACATTGTGAAGGACCTGCGATAAATACATAAGATGACATGATATTAGCCTATTAGAGATAGTAGCAGGGTGCAAAGGTGGTAATGCCACTCTGGGGCATTACACAGATTTTTCAAATCAGGCCCGAAATTTAGGCCTCTTGCACACGACGACTTGGGGTCCGCAAAAAACAGATCCACAAAAAATACGGATGACGTCCGTGTGCAGTTTTTTGCAGAATTGAACAGCTGGCCCCTGATAGAACAGTACTATTCTTTTCCATTATGCGGACAATAATAGGACATGTTCTATCTTTGAGTGGAACAGAAAAACGGAAATACGGAAATGGAAGGCATATGGAGAACATTCCATTTTTTTTGCAGATCCATTGAAATTAATGTTTCCGTATACGGTCCGTATACGGAACGCAAAAAAACAAAACGTAAACAGGAAAAAAAAATGTTCGTGTTTAAGAGGCCTTATACAGACCCCAGATTAGCCCCCAAATTTATACAGACCACTGTCATCCTGCAGCTACTTCCAATACTGTGCCCACTGGGCTCCATCATGCCCACAAACACTAAACTGTCAGAAATAACAGTGCCATACAGATGGCTCCCCCTCCCATACTAATAGTTCCACCAATAGTGTAATACTCCCCAAGAGTGCCTACTTTAGCAGCAATGCCTACACGTTGTGCCCAATAATAATAATGCCCCTACAATTACCCCAGTAGTAGTAATAATATAACCATGCTGCCCCAGTATTTATAAAGCCCCTCCCGCAGTGCCCCCTATAGTTCTACTGCCCACTGCAGTAAAAACTCCTGTAGTGCCCATGTGTTATAATGCCCTCTTGTAGTTCCAATATATATCTATAATGCTCCCCCCCCCCCCCACATAGTTCCAGTATAAAATGCTCCTCCGGCCCCCAACCCCATATTGCCAGTATATATATGCTCCTGGTAGTGCACTGTGTATATATATATAATGCTCCACCTGTAATGCCAGTAGATAATGATCCCCCGTAGTGCGTGCCAGTATATAATGCCCCTCCATGCCCCCTATAGTGCCAGTTATGTATAACTAGACATTAAGCCTGTTATAATAACGGGCGCTAAAACAGTAGTGCATAAACATTAGTAGGAACAGTCTATATTAAATGGCAAGGGAATTTGACCACACTTATTGGTAGCTGAGACTGGGGGCTGAGACTGGCGGCTGTGGCTGAGACTGCTGGCACTGACTGGTGGCTGTGGCTGAGATTGGTGGCTGTGGCTGGTGGCCGAGACTGGTGGCTGTGACTGGTGGCTGGGGCTGGTGGCAGAGACTGGTGGCTGTGGCTGAGATTGCTGGCTTTGGCTTGTGGCTGAGACTGCTGGCACTGAGTGCTGGCTGTGGCTGAGACTGCTGACTGCGGCTGGTGGCTGAGACTGCTGACTGCGGTTGGTGGCTGAGACTGCTGGCACTGACTGGTGGCTGTGGCTGAGACTGCTGGCTGTGGCTGAGACTGCTGGCACTGAGTTCTGTCTGTAGCTGAGACTGCTGGCACTGACTGGTGGCTGAGACTGGTGGCTGTGGCTGAGACTGCTGGCACTGACTGGTGGCTGTGGCTGTTGGCTGCGGCTTGTGGCTGAGACTGCTGGCACTGAGTGTTGGCTGTGGCTGGGACTGCTGGCACTGAGTGTTGGCTGTAGCTGAGACTGCTGGCACTGACTGGTGGCTGAGACTGGTGGCTGTGGCTGGTGGCACTGACTGATGGTTGAGATGGCTTGAACTGACTGGTGGCTGACACTGCTGGCACTGTGATTGGTGGCTGTGGCTGTACGACTGGCACTGACTGCTGGTGCTGAGACTGTTAGTAGCGACTGGTAGGTCAGACCGCTGACAGGGGCTTCTCTCTATATAGCTGATAGTGCTGTGAATGACGAACAGAAATGGCAGTTGGGACTGACGAACAGAAATGGTGGCGCTTCGACCTGCTTGCCGGCGAGCAGGTGTGGGTGGTGCAGACGGCATGTGGAGCTCCGTGTCCTGATTGGTCGGCGCGCTGGTGTGGGCGGTGCGGAGGGCGTGTTATTATTAGGGTTATTCCTGCAGTATAGAAATCTTTCGTTAGAGGTAGTTGTGCATTGTGTGTGTGTTTGTGTATATACAGTCAGGTCCATAAATATTGGGACATCGACACAATTCTAAAAAATTTTGCTCTATACACCACCACAATGGACTTAAAATTAAACTAATTTACATCCAAATCAGGTGAACAGTGTAGGAATTACAACATTTTGCATATGTGCCTCCCACTTGTTAAGGAACCAAAAGTAATGGGACGGAATAATAACCATACATCAAACTTTCACTTTTTAATACATGGTTGCAAATCCTTTGCAGTCAATTACAGCCTGAAGTCTGGAACGCATAGACATCACCAGACGCTGTGTTTCATCCCTGGTGATGCTCTGCTAGGCCTCTACTGCAACTGTTTTCAGTTCCTGCTTGTTCTTGGGGAATTTTCCCTTCAGTTTTGTCTTCAGCAAGTGAAATGTATGCTCAATCGGATTCAGGTCAGGTGATTGACTTGGCCATTGCATAACATTCCACTTCTTTCCCTTAAAAAACTCTTTAGTTGCTTTTGCAGTATGCTTTGGGTCATTGTCCATCTGCACTGTGAAGCGTCGTCCAATGAGTTCTGAAGCATTTGGCTGAATATGAGCAGATAATATTGCCCGAAACACTTCAGAATTCATCCTGCTGCTTTTGTCAGCACTCACATCATCAATAAATACAAGAGAACCAGTTCCATTGGCAGCCTTACATGCCCACGCCATAACACTACCACCACCATGCTTCACTGATGAGGTGGTATGCTTAGGATCATGAGCAGTTCCTTTCCTTCTCCATACTCTTCTCATCACTCTGGTACAAGTTGATCTTTGTCTCATCTGTCCATAGGATGTTGTTCCAGAACTGTGAAGGCTTTTTTAGATGTCGTTTGGCAAACTCTAATCTGGCCTTACCGTTTTTGAGGCTCACCAATGGTTTACATCTTGTGGTGAACCCTCTATATTCACTCTGGTGAAGTCTTCTCTTGATTGTTGACTTTGACACAATTACACCTACCTCCTGGAGAGTGTTCTTGATCTGGCGAACTGTTGTGAAGGGTGTTTTCTTCACCAGGGAAAGAATTCTTCGGTCATCCACCACAGTTGTTTTCCATGGTCTTCCGGGTCTTTTGGTGTTGCTAAGCTTACCGGTGCGTTCCTTCTTTTTAAGAATGTTCCAAACAGTTGTTTTGGCCACGCCTAATGTTTATGCTATCTCTCTAATGGGTTTATTTTTATTTTTTTTCAGCCTATTGATGGCTTGCTTCACTGATAGTGACAGCTCTTTAGATCTTATCTTGAGAGTTGACAGCAACAGATTCCAAATGCAAATAGCACACTTGAAATAAACTCTGGACCTTTTATCTGCTCATTGTAATTGGGATAATGAGGGAATAACACACACCTGGCCATGGAACAGCTGAGAAGCCAATTGTCCCATTACTTTTGGTCCCTTAACAAGTGGGAGGCACATATGCAAACTGTTGTAATTCCTACACCGTTCACCTGATTTGGATGTAAATACCCTCAAATTAAAGCTGACAGTCTGCAGTTAAAGCACATCTTGTTCATTTCATTTCAAATCCATTGTGGTGGTGTATAGAGCCCAAAAAAATTTAATTGTGTCAATGTCCCAATATTCATGGACCTGACTGTATATATTACTATGTAATATATTTTTATGAGGCAAGGTAACCAAAAAATGGCTGTTCTGGCACAGAGTAGATAATGTGATATTTTTATAGAGCAGGTCATAACGATGCAGCGATACCTAATAAGTCTATTTTTTTAATTTTATTTTGGATTTACACAGAGATTTTTTGGAAAAAAATCATGTTTTTGTGTTTCCATTTTCTGAAAGCCATATTTATTTTATTTTTTGGGCGATTGTCTTAGGTAGGGTCTCATTTTTTGCTGGAAGAGATGATGGTTTGATTGGTACCATTTTGGGGCACATATGAATTTTTGATCGCTTGGTATTACACTTTTTGTTATGTAAGGTGATAAAAAATTGCATTTTCTGAAAGCCATTGTGGCAGGCGCAGCAATTTGAAGTGCCTTTTGCACTGTGGCATTAGAAGAATTTTGATATTTCTGACTTTTAGTCTAACCAGACTGTGTATTACTCTGTAATTCCTCTAGCGCCGTTCTATGTAAACAGTAGGTTTAAAGAGCACACCAAATGCTTCAAATAACTTTTTTATTAACTTCAACTTTTCTTAATATAACACTGCCGCCTCCCCAGCAGATAGTCCATGTACATAACACGTGTTGAAAAGATATCACAAAATGGCGGTATGATTAACCACCTCCGGACCGCCTAACGCAGGATCGCGTTCCGGAGGTGGCAGCCCTGCGCAGAGTCACGCATATATGCGTCATCTCGCGATGGCCGAGATTTCCTGTGAACGCGCGCACACAGGCGCGCGCGCTCACAGGAACGGAAGGTAAGAGAGTTGATCTCCAGCCTGCCAGCGGCGATCGTTCGCTGGCAGGCTGGAGATGTGTTTTTTTTAACCCCTAACAGGTATATTAGACGCTGTTTTGATAACAGCGTCTAATATACCTGCTACCTGGTCCTCTGGTGGTCCCATTTGTTTGGATCGACCACCAGAGGACACAGGTAGCTCAGCAAAGTCCCACCAAGCACCACTACACTACACTACACCCCCCCCCCCCGTCACTTATTAACCCCTTATTAGCCCCTGATCACCCCTGATCACCCCATATAGACTCCCTGATCACCCCCCTGTCATTGATCACCCCCCTGTCATTGATTACCCCCCTGTAAAGCTCCATTCAGATGTCCGCATGATTTTTACGGATCCACTGATAGATGGATCGGATCCGCAAAACGCATCCGGACGTCTGAATGAAGCCTTACAGGGGCGTGATCAATGACTGTGGTTATCACCCCATATAGACTCCCTGATCACCCCCCCTGTCATTGATTACACCCCTGTCATTGATCAACCCCCTGTAAAGCTCCATTCAGACGTCCGCATGATTTTTACGGATGCACTGATAGATGGATCCGATCCGCAAAACGCATCCGGACGTCTGAATGAAGCCTTACAGGGGCATGATCAATGACTGTGGTGATCACCCCATATAGACTCCCTGATCACCCCCCTGTAAAGCTCCATTCAGATGTCCGCATGATTTTTACGGATGCACTGATAGATGGATCCGATCCGCAAAACGCATCCGGACGTCTGAATGAAGCCTTACAGGGGCATGATCAATGACTGTGGTGATCACCCCATATAGACTCCCTGATCACCCCCCTGTAAAGCTCCATTCAGATGTCCGCATGATTTTTACGGATGCACTGATAGATGGATCCGATCCGCAAAACGCATCCGGACGTCTGAATGAAGCCTTACAGGGGCATGATCAATGACTGTGGTGATCACCCCATATAGACTCCCTGATCACCCCCCTGTAAAGCTCCATTCAGATGTCCGCATGATTTTTACGGATGCACTGATAGATGGATCCGATCCGCAAAACGCATCCGGACGTCTGAATGAAGCCTTACAGGGGCATGATCAATGACTGTGGTGATCACCCCATATAGACTCCCTGATCACCCCCCCTGTAAAGCTCCATTCAGATGTCCGCATGATTTTTACGGATGCACTGATAGATGGATCCGATCCGCAAAACGCATCCGGACGTCTGAATGAAGCCTTACAGGGGCGTGATCAATGACTGTGGTGATCACCCCATATAGACTCCCTGATCACCCCCCTGTCATTGATCACCCCCCTGTAAAGCTCCATTCAGATGTCCGCATGATTTTTATGGATGCACTGATAGATGGATCGGATCCGCAAAACGCATCCGGACGTCTGAATGAAGCCTTACAGGGGCATGATCAATGACTGTGGTGATCACCCCATATAGACTCCCTGATCACCCCCCTGTCATTGATCAACCCCCTGTCATTGATTACCCCCCTGTAAAGCTCCATTCAGACGTCCGCATGATTTTTACGGATCCACTGATAGATGGATCGGATCCGCAAAACGCATCCGGACGTCTGAATGAAGCCTTACAGGGGCATGATCAATGATTGTGGTGATCACCCCATATAGACTCCCTGATCACCCCCCCTGTCATTGATCAACCCCCCTGTCATTGATCAACCCCCCTGTCATTGATCAACCCCCCTGTCATTGATCACCCCTCTGTAAGGCTCCATTCAGATATTTTTTTGGCCCAAGTTAGCAGAATTTTTTTTTTTTTTTCTTACAAAGTCTCATATTCCACTAACTTGTGTCAAAAAATAAAATCTCACATGAACTCACCATACCCCTCACGGAATCCAAATGCGTAAAATTTTTTAGACATTTATATTCCAGACTTCTTCTCACGCTTCAGGGCCCCTAGAATGCCAGGGCAGTATAAATACCCCACATGTGACCCCATTTCGGAAAGAAGACACCCCCAGGTATTCCGTGAGGGGCATATTGAGTCCATGAAAGATTGAAATTTTTGTCCCAAGTTAGCGGAACGGGAGACTTTGTGAGAAAAAAATTAAAAATATCAATTTCCGCTAACTTGTGCCAAAAAAAAAAAAATTCTATGAACTCGCCATGCCCCTCATTGAATACCTTGGGGTGTCTTCTTTCCAAAATGGGGTCACATGTGGGGTATTTATACTGCCCTGGCATTCTAGGGGCCCCAAAGCGTGAGAAGAAGTCTGGTATCCAAATGTCTAAAAATGCCCTCCTAAAAGGAATTTGGGCACCTTTGCGCATCTAAGGCTGCAAAAAAGTGTCACACATCTGGTATCGCCGTACTCAGGAGAAGTTGGGGAATGTGTTTTGGGGTGTCATTTTACATATACCCATGCTGGGTGAGAGAAATATCTTGGTCAAATGCCAACTTTGTATAAAAAAATGGGAAAAGTTGTCTTTTGCCAAGATATTTCTCTCACCCAGCATGGGTATATGTAAAATGACACCCCAAAACACATTCCCCAACTTCTCCTGAATACGGCGATACCACATGTGTGACACTTTTTTGCAGCCTAGGTGGGCAAAGGGGCCCATATTCCAAAGAGCACCTTTAGGATTTCACAGGTCATTTACCTACTTACCACACATTAGGGCCCCTGGAAAATGCCAGGGCAGTATAACTACCCCACAAGTGACCCCATTTTGGAAAGAAGACAGCCCAAGGTATTCCGTGAGGGGCATGGCGAGTTCCTAGAATTTTTTATTTTTTGTCACAAGTTAGTGGAAAATGCTTATTTTTTTTTTTTTTTTTTTTTTCATACAAAGTCTCATATTCCACTAACTTGTAACAAAAAATAAAAAGTTCCATGAACTCACTATGCCCATCAGCGAATACCTTGGGGTCTCTTCTTTCCAAAATGGGGTCACTTGTGGGGTAGTTATACTGCCCTGGCATTCTAGGGGCCCAAATGTGTGGTAAGGAGTTTGAAATCAAATTCTGTAAAAAATGACCTGTGAAATCCGAAAGGTGCTCTTTTGAATATGGGCCCCTTTGCCCACCTAGGCTGCAAAAAAGTGTCACACATCTGGTATCTCCGTAATCGGGAGAAGTTGGGGAATGTGTTTTGGGGTGTCATTTTACATATACCCATGCTGGGTGAGAGAAATATCTTGGCAAAAGACAACTTTTCCCATTTTTTTATACAAAGTTGGCATTTGACCAAGATATTTATCTCACCCAGCATGGGTATATGTAAAAAGACACCCCAAAACACATTCCTCAACTTCTCCTGAATACAGAGATACCAGATGTGTGACACTTTTTTGCAGCCTAGGTGGGCAAAGGGGCCCACATTCCAAAGAGCACCTTTCGGATTTCACAGGTCATTTACCTACTTACCACACATTTGGGCCCCTAGAATGCCAGGGCAGTATAACTACCCCACAAGTGACCCCATTTTGGAAAGAAGAGACCCCAAGGTATTCGCTGATGGGCATAGTGAGTTCATGGAAGTTTTTATTTTTTGTCACAAGTTTGTGGAATATGAGACTTTGTATGAAAAAAAAAATTAAAAAAAAAATCATCATTTTCCACTAACTTGTGACAAAAAATAAAAAATTCTAGGAACTCGCCATGCCCCTCACGGAATACCTTGGGGTGTCTTCTTTCCAAAATGGGGTCACTTGTGGGGTAGTTATACTGCCCTGGTATTCTAGGGGCCCAAATGTGTGGTAAGGAGTTTGAAATCAAATTCAGGAAAAAATGAGGAGTGAAATCCGAAAGGTGCTCTTTGGAATATGGGCCCCTTTGCCCACCTAGGCTGCAAAAAAGTGTCACACATCTGGTATCCCCGTACTCAGGAGAAGTTGAGGAATGTGTTTTGGGGTGTCTTTTTACATATACCCATGCTGGGTGAGATAAATATCTTGGTCAAATGACAACTTTGTATAAAAAAATGGGAAAAGTTGTCTTTTGCCAAGATATTTCTCTCACCCAGCATGGGTATATATAAAATGACACCCCAAAACACATTCCCCACCTTCTCCTGAGTACGGAGATACCAGATGTGTGACACTTTTTTGCAGCCTAGGTGGGCAAAGAGCACCTTTCGGATTTCACAGGTCATTTTTTACAGAATTTGATTTCAAACTCCTTACCACACATTTGGGCCCCTAGAATGCCAGGGCAGTATAACTACCCCACAAGTGACCCCATTTTGGAAAGAAGAGACCCCAAGGTATTCGCTGATGGGCATAGTGAGTTCATGGAAGTTTTTATTTTTTGTCACAAGTTAGTGGAATATGAGACTTTGTAAGAAAAAAAAAATAAAAAAAAAAAATCATAATTTTCCGCTAACTTGTGACAAAAAATAAAAAGTTCTATGAACTCACTATGCCCATCAGCGAATACCTTAGGGTGTGTACTTTCAGAAATGGGGTCATTTGTGGGGTGTTTGTACTGTCTGGGCATTGTAGAACCTCAGGAAACATGACAGGTGCTCAGAAAGTCAGAGCTGCTTCAAAAAGCGGAAATTCACATTTTTGTACCATAGTTTGTAAACGCTATAACTTTTACCCAAACCATTTTTTTTTTTACCCAAACATTTTCTTTTTATCAAAGACATGTAGAACAATAAATTTAGAGCAAAATTTATATATGGATGTCGTTTTTTTTGCAAAATTTTACAACTGAAAGTGAAAAATGTCATTTTTTTGCAAAAAAAATCGTTAAATTTCGATTAATAACAAAAAAAGTAAAAATGTCAGCAGCAATGAAATACCACCAAATGAAAGCTCTATTAGTGAGAAGAAAAGGAGGTAAAATTCATTTGGGTGGTAAGTTGCATGACCGAGCAATAAACGGTGAAAGTAGTGTAGGTCAGAAGTGTAAAAAGTGGCCTGGTCTTTCAGGGTGTTTAAGCACTGGGGGCTGAGGTGGTTAAGATGGTGGTTCAACTGTTCAATCTTGTCATTCAACAAAAAATGGTGGATATATTTCTCTCTTGAGTATATGTACTCTCACTTTAAGTTATTGAAGCACTTTATGATCTCTCTGAGAGGTATATCTGAGGTCTAACCAATAGTTCTACTGATCTGTATGCAATTTTTATGGATTGCTATTTGTATGCTATTTGTAGTTTGCAATTGTATGGTTGCAATTGGTGGAACTGTAAGTAAACACATATATATCTAGTTCAGTATACAGTTATAATCACAATACTAACAATATGAACATTATATAACAGTTCTAAATACCTATTTTGGCCTCTTGTTCCTATAAAAATACAGCTCTCAGTGGACTGAAAGTCTCTTCAGCTCCTGTCTCTGGTGAATAATGATTCTAGCAGCTCCTGCTAGGGGAATTCCCAGACAGGCTGTGTGTGAGGCTGGCTGTGATTAGTGAAAACTCTTGCTGTGCGAGAAGCTGGCTGTGATTGGTCTAGACTTCTGCCCAGCAACAACAGATTAACACTATGCTTTCTGTTGTTTCTGCTGTGTCACTTAGCTTACCTTACACTATAAAATGAATCTTAAAGGCATATTATCTTTTCTGCTTCTGTGAACACAAAATATAACAGTTATATGACATCCAAAACATGATGTCACAGTAAATAACTCTGCTTTTGTCTTTAACACATAAACATAGGAAAATAAACATAGAAACTGTATTAATTGGCAGGTCTAGCTGTATACACATATAAGCTATACTAGCAACCTAGGACAGATCCTAGCTGGTCAGCTACAGCCATATTTTATGACGGTTTGATTGCTTGGTATTACACTTTTTGTGATGTAAGGTGATAAAATTTTTATTTTTTTGGCACATTTTTTATTTTTTTTATGGTATTCACCAGATGGGTTGGATTATATGCTATTTTTATAGAGCAGGTCATTACGGACAAGACCATACATAATATGTGCATTTTTTTAACTTTATTTTATTGAATAAAAGCATGTTTGAAAAAAAAAATCATGTTTTGTGTCTCCATTTTCTGAAAGCCATACTTTATTTTATTTTTTGTTTTTGGATGATTGGCTTATGTAGGGTCAAATTTTTTGTGGGATGAGGTCACTGTTTGATTGGTGCTAATTCTGGATACATATGACTTTTTTGATCACTTTTTATACCATTTTTTGGGAAGTGCGGTGGGCAAAATTGCAATTCCATTATAGTTTTTCTTCTTTATTTTTATGGTGTTCACCATGCAGAAAAGGTAACATGATCTTTTTATAGATCAGTTCCTTATGGAAGCGGCGATACCAAACATATTTAGTGTTTTTTATTTTTTACATTTTTTAACCAATTATGTGTGGATATAGGAATTTTTATTTATTTATCCCCAAAAAATTTTTACTTAAACTTTTTTTTTTACATTTTTGGGACCCAGACCCACTTGGTTCTTGAAGATCCAGTGGGTCTGATGGATACACTACCGTACACTATATAGTGCAGTGTATTGAACTTAGGGCTGGGTGATATGGCCTAAAATCTATATTGCGGTATAATTTGAAGCATGTGCGATAACAATATACAGTATATCGCAATATATTATTTTTTGGGGGGGGATAAACTTTTTTTTTTTTTTTTACTTTTTACTATTATTAGCCCCCTTAGGGGTTAGAACCCTTGTCCTATTCACTCTGATAGAGCTCTATTAGGGTGAATAGGACTTCACACTCTCCCTGCTGCCCATGTGCATAGTACACACAGCAGCAGGGAGATTACCATGGCAGTCAGGGCTTCAGCAGTGTCCTGGCTGCCATGGTAACCGATCGGAGCCCCAGGATTACACTGCTGAGGCTCCAATCACAACTGCCACTGTAGGGACCGCAATTTATACTGAAAAGAGGGGAAGTACAAGGGAGGGACTGTGGCCACTGCGCCACTAATGAATATAGTTAATGCTTGAATACAAAGGTAGCCTGCGTGTGCCGGCCATATCCCATATCTGGCATCTATGACTGCGCGCTGCAATCTGCGACAATTATCCCCTCAGGTCCCGAGTCATACCTTTTGTTCCAGGGAACTGGAACTCAGGGTCTGCAACACATCCTGCTGATTGCACTGTGTGAAGTACGAGCCTGCCAGTAATAACAGCCCCCCCCCAATCATGTGCCAGTAATAACAGCCCCCCCCCCAATCATGTGCCAGTAATAACAGCCCCCCCATTATGTGCCAGTAATAACAGGGCCCCCCCATTATGTGCCAGTAATAACAGGCCCCCCCCCCATTATGTGCCAGTAATAACAGGGCCCGGCCCCCCCCAATCATGTTCCAGTAAAACTAAGTATTCTATATAGAATTACGGAACTGAGGATGCCTTGATATATTTTAAATTAATATATAACTATATAAGTATTCTATATACACTCACCTAAAGAATTATTAGGAACACCATAGTAATACGGTGTTGGACCCGCTTTTGCCTTCAGAACTGCCTTAATTCTACGTGGCATTGATTCAACAAGGTGCTGATAGCATTCTTTAGAAATGTTGGCCCATATTGATAGGATAGCATCTTGCAGTTGATGGAGATTTGAGGGATGCACATCCAGGGCAAAAAGCTCCTGTTCCACCACATCCCAAAGATGCTCTATTGGGTTGAGATCTGGTGACTGTGGGGGCCATTTTAGTACAGTGAACTCATTGTCATGTTCAAGAAACCAATTTGAAATGATTCGAGCTTTGTGACATGGTGCATTATCCTGCTGGAAGTAGCCATCAGAGGATGGATACATGTTCTCATTCTGTTTACGCCAAATTCGGACTCTACCATTTGAATGTCTCAACAGAAATCGAGACTCATCAGACCAGGCAACATTTTTCCAGTCTTCAACAGTCCAATTTTGGTGAGCTCGTGCAAATTGTAGCCTCTTTTTCCTATTTGTAGTGGAGATGAGTGGTACCCGGTGGGGTCTTCCGCTGTTGTAGCCCATCCGCCTCAAGGTTGTGCGTGTTGTGGCTTCACAAATGCTGCATACCTCGGTTGTAAGGAGTGGTTATTTCAGTCAACGTTGCTTTTCTATCAGCTTGAATCAGTTGGCCCATTCTCCTCTGACCTCTAGCATCCACAAGGCATTTTTGCCCACAGGACTGCCGCATACTGGATGCTTTTCCCTTTTCACACCATTCTTTGCAAACCCTAGAAATGGTTGTGCGTGAAAATCCCAGTAACTGAGCAGATTGTGAAATACTCAGACCGGGCCGTCTGGCACCAACAACCATGCCACGCTCTTAATTGCTTAAATCACCTTTCTTTCCCATTCTGACATTCAGTTTGGAGTTCAGGAGATTGTCTTGACCAGGACCACCCCCCTAAATGCATTGAAGCAACTGCCATGTGATTGGTTGACTAGATAATTGCATTAATGAGAAATAGAACAGGTGTTCCTAATAATTCTTTAGGTGAGTGTATTTAAAAAAAAATTAACACTTATACTTACCTCTTTGGAGCGATGCAATGCAGGCCTCTTCCGGCCTGTGTCCCGCGCTGTACGGCTCAGGCGGCGCAATGACGTCATCGTGCCGCCTACGCCGGCCTCTGATAGGCTGCCGGCCTAGTGCCGGCAGCCTATCAGAGGAACAGGAAAGGGACACACCTCTCCCCTGCTCCTCCGCACAGCCTTCTGTTTGTATCGCTGTCCTGAGGACGGCGATACAAACAGATCACTATGGAGATGAGCGCTTCCACAATGGAAGCGCTCATCTCAGTGCCCCGCCACCGCCGCACACATTGCCCCGCTGCGCTGCCGCTGGGGGGGATTTCACCATACCTGTCCCCCCCCGCATTATTTCCTGGGGGGGATCCGTCCCCCCCGGTTCCTACGTCCATGGTTATAGCGGCAGAATGAACAATTTCCACATTTGCGATTGCCTTTAGGTACATATTTCCTCAACCATATATCTGGTCTTTTTTCTAAATACCTGCTTCTGACCAACCTATCTTTCAAGGTATGGCTACGCCTACACGCAATAATAGGTTTGTTCTGTGCCAAGTCTTTCAAGGATTCATCACCACTCAGTATGTCCCAATTCTTATATATCGTTTTACGAATGGCATCCGCCATTGGGCTATATTTGAACGAGAAAATAAACCTATGGGCTTTCATATTTCCAATCTCTCTAACTGGGACTCTTTTTACCCTTTAATAGTGCATCCTGGGTGGAAAGTGAAGCTTTTGACATTGCCTTATGGAGGTCCATAAGGGGGTAACCTCTCTTCAACAGAGGTTTAGTGAGGTCAATGGCCTGGGATTTGAAATCTTCATCCCGGCCATTGATTCTCCTTAATCTTATATACTGACCATAAGGTACAGCTGTTTTTACACTTTGCGGGTGAAAGCTCTCATGGTGTAACAGTGAGTTGGTCGCTGTGGGTTTTCTATATCCCCTGGTGACCAACTGATTGTCCTCCACTGTCACCAGGACGTTGAGAAACTCCAGCTTGTGGCCTCCAAATTTGTATGTGAACTTCATGTTCATATCATTCTTTGTATTGAGATAGTCAACAAACTCACTGAATTGGCACTCCGTGCCTGACCAAACGATCAACATATCGTCTATATAACGTAAAAACTGTTGTATATAGTATATAACAAAGAATGATGAAGTGTAACATACGCGAAACGGCCGTCGTCTCATGGTGTCTGTGTGGAACACCACGCTTTGATTGCCTGCTCCACATGCCTTTTACCTGAATAAAGTAAAGATTGGACCTTCTTGGTGAGTGCCGTCTCGTATCTTCTAACTGTGTGCGGGACTGTGTGTGTTGAGACTGAGCACCACCGAAGTCAATCGTGGGTCCCGGTGTCACCGCTGAGAGAGAGTGGAAAGTGTTAGCCCGGAATCTGAGGGGAAGCTGAAGCAGTGCCGTCCTGTTCGTTTGTCTCCCTGTGTTTATCCCAGTTATATATAATGCTCCCCCTCTTTGGTACTCTGCTCTTTAGTGCCTTGTATATATAATGTTTCCCTCTCTCCTCCTTGCTGCTCCCAGTAGTACTTATCTCACTCCCGTTCCCCGTCTGCGATGCAGGTCACAGCCTGAGCTGTAGCCTGTGTTGTCACGATGACGTTATAACACAAGACCCGGCGCAGGAGATCACCGTGATGTCATCGCTACCTATTGTGCCTGTTTACTGCCTCATAGGCTTCAGGCCTAGCACCCTGCAGCCTATGAGGCTGATTGCGCCCTCCATTATAACTATATATACAGTAGTAAGACACCATACAAACATCAGTCTACCATAAACCTACAAGCTGTACAGCATATCTAAGATGGTACAGCTTCCATCCAGAACACACAAAGAAATCCATAATTTTCAGCCAAGCTCTGTGATATATCCAGATCTGTTCAGACACTGAAGACAAAAAACAACATCTGCTGACACTAAGGCAGGGCCGTCTCCAGATTCATGTGGGCCCGTGGGCGATAAAGTCTCAGCAGGTCCCCTTACACAGTCATAACTCTCTGAGTACAGAGAATATACAGGGAGTGCAGAATTATTAGGCAAGTTGTATTTTTGAGGATTAATTTTATTATTGAACAACAACCATGTTCTCAATGAACCCAAAAAACTCATTAATATCAAAGCTGAATATTTTTGGAAGTAGTTTTTAGTTTGTTTTTAGTTTTAGCTATTTTAGGGGGATATCTGTGTGTGCAGGTGACTATTACTGTGCATAATTATTAGGCAACTTAACAAAAAACAAATATATACCCATTTCAATTATTTATTTTTACCAGTGAAACCAATATAACATCTCAACATTCACAAATATACATTTCTGACATTCAAAAAACAAAACAAAAACAAATCAGTGACCAATATAGCCACCTTTCTTTGCAAGGACACTCAAAAGCCTGCCATCCATGGATTCTGTCAGTGTTTTGATCTGTTCACCATCAACATTGCGTGCAGCAGCAACCACAGCCTCCCAGACACTGTTCAGAGAGGTGTACTGTTTTCCCTCCTTGTAAATCTCACATTTGATGATGGACCACAGGTTCTCAATGGGGTTCAGATCAGGTGAACAAGGAGGCCATGTCATTAGATTTTCTTCTTTTATACCCTTTCTTGCCAGCCACGCTGTGGAGTACTTGGACGCGTGTGATGGAGCATTGTCCTGCATGAAAATCATGTTTTTCTTGAAGGATGCAGACTTCTTCCTGTACCACTGCTTGAAGAAGGTGTCTTCCAGAAACTGGCAGTAGGACTGGGAGTTGAGCTTGACTCCATCCTCAAGCCGAAAAGGCCCCACAAGCTCATCTTTGATGATACCAGCCCAAACCAGTACTCCACCTCCACCTTGCTGGCGTCTGAGTCGGACTGGAGCTCTCTGCCCTTTACCAATCCAGCCACGGGCCCATCCATCTGGCCCATCAAGACTCACTCTCATTTCATCAGTCCATAAAACCTTAGAAAAATCAGTCTTGAGATATTTCTTGGCCCAGTCTTGACGTTTCAGCTTGTGTGTCTTGTTCAGTGTGGTCGTCTTTCAGCCTTTCTTACCTTGGCCATGTCTCTGAGTATTGCACACCTTGTGCTTTTGGGCACTCCAGTGATGTTGCAGCTCTGAAATATGGCCAAACAGGTGGCAAGTGGCATCTTGGCAGCTGCACGCTTGACTTTTCTCAGTTCATGGGCAGTTTATTTTGCGCCTTGGTTTTTCCACACGCTTCTTGCGACCCTGTTGACTATTTTGAATGAAACTCTTGATTGTTCGATGATCACGCTTCAGAAGGCTTTGCAATTTTAAGAGTGCTGCATCCCTCTGCAAGATATCTCACTATTTATGACCTTTTCTGAGCCTGTCAAGTCCTTCTTTTGACCCATTTTGCCAAAGGAAAGGAAGTTGCCTAATAATTATGCACACCTAATATAGGGTGTTGATGTCATTAGACCACACCCCTTCTCATTACAGAGATGCACATCACCTAATATGCTTATTGGTAGTAGGCTTTCGAGCCTATACAGCTTGGAGTAAGACAACATGCATAAAGAGGATGATGTGGTCAAAATACTCATTTGCCTAATAATTCTGCACTCCCTGTAGTAGATATCCCCTGCAGTCCTATGTAACAGCACAGATAACATAGTCATGGCTATCTGAGTACAGAAAATGTAGTAGTGTTACCTGCATTCCTATTTAAAACCACAGATGACACTAGTGTTAATAATGTGTTAGTGTTACCTGCAGTCCTATGTAAAACCACAGATAACACTAGTGCTGATAATGTGTTAGTGTTACCTGCAGTCTTATGTAAAACCACAGATAACACTAGTGCTAATAATGTGGTAGTGTTACCTGCAGACCTATGTAAAACCACAGATAACACTAGTGCTGATAATGTGGCAGTGTTACCAGCAGACCTATGTAAAACCACAGATAACGCTAGTGCTGATAATGTGTTAGTGTTACCTGCAGTCTTATGTAAAACCACAGATGACACTAGTGCTAATAATGCGGTAGTATTACCTGCAGACCTGTGTAAAACCACAGATAACACTAGTGTAGATCATGTGGTAGTGTTACCTACGTCCTTAGTTTGCCTCCCTGTGCCTCTCCCACTGACTCCATGCTGGCGGCGCTGCCTCCTCTTCCATCTCCTTCTTGCCCCGCACAGAACATCCTGATGCAGCTGTGTCAAGGCATAGGAACACTGTAGGTAGGGTTGCCACTCGTACGGGATTGACCCGGACAGTCCGGGTTTGTAATCCTGTGTCCGGGTACAATCCTTTCTCAGACCCGGACACAGGATTAATTTCAAACTGCAGTGCAGACTGTCTGACTTGCTCGCTAACGGTCCTGACAGCTGGCGGTGAGTGACCAGCGGCGAGCTGTGAGCAGCAGGCACTCCAGGACCGGCTCGAACCTGAAGAGGACGAGGCCGCCGGTCAGGATGGATTGGAAGCCGGAGAGCTGGGGGCTGCGGGTGGTCAGGAGCACGAAGACACTGCTGAAGGAGAGCAGCAAACCCTCGCCCCACAGCATGGCGGCCGCACCGGGACTGAGCTTCTCTCACTCCCAGATCAGGCCGGATAACAATGAGACGAGCCGCGGGCCTGTGCTCCTCCTGTCTCTGTATATTCTGCTGCGCTCCTCTACTATCACAAAACCTCCCCTCTCCCCCGTTCTCCATTACCGGGCCCAGGAAAGCTGCCGGACTCTCACACAACACTCTACAGTCAGTGTGCCAGCCCAGAGTGACGGTTCCCAGGGGATGAGGGCCACATTACTCTAACTGGGGGTCACTAATAGGGGCATTATTTTTAATGGGTGGCACTAATGGGGGCATTACTCTTACTGGGGGCATTATTCTTATTGGGGGGCACTAATAGGGGACATTATTCATTCTGGGGTGCACTAATAGGGCCATTACTCTTACTGGGGCACACTAATGGGGGCATTACTATTACTGGGTGCGCTAATGGGGGCTTTAATATTCCTGGGGAGCCACAGTATGACAGCGACTTCCCACCCCGTGTTATGCCATGCCCCCAATACCACAAAGGGGGTTTGGGGTGTGGCTTAACTTGCCCGGTATTTTTTGTTGGGAAAGGTGGCAACCCTAACTGTAGGCATGGTGATGGAGACACACAGTCAGAGACACAAACACAGGGAGAGACACATACACACACACAGTGAGAGACACACACAGGGAGACACACACACACAGGGAGAGACATACACACAAGGACAGACACACTGGGACGGTCAAATACACACAAGGACACATATACACACAGGGACGGACACACACACACACAAGGACAGACACAAACACAGGGACAGACACACACACATACACACACACACAGGGACAGACACATACATATGGACAGACACCTGTGCGATGGTCAGATCGTCAACCAACTTCTATCTAATGTGTGTGGCCACCTTAAGGGGACATTAAAAGGGAATTCCACTTTTAGCTATTCTCCAACCTTTTGTTACCTTCTAATATGACTCCCACTGAGTCAGGCAAACTGAGGCAAACTGATGCATTCTGAGCGGATCCTTTTCCATTCAGAATACATTAGGGCAAAACTGATCCGTTTTGGACCGCTTATGAGAGCCCTGAACGGATCTCACAAACGGAAAGCCAAAACGCCAGTGTGAAAGTAGCCTTAGACACACACAGGGACACACACACACACACACCCACAGGGACAGACAGAGAGACTCACACACACAGGGACAGACAAAGAGACACACACACACAGGGACAGACAGACAGACACACACAGACAGACCGAGACACTCACACGGACAGACACACAGCTAGGCCTCACCACATTCCATCCAGGCTCCTCCCCCACTGGTCACATGGGCGGATGACATCAGGAAGGTCCTTTAGCCCAGTAGGAAACTCCATCTACCCTATTCTGATGCCTAGGGCTGCCCACTAGGGTGGCCACTTGCAGAACCCCAAAAAGGAGGACACTACACCATGAAAAGGAGGACATTGTACCGGGGACCGTGGCGCTTTCACGATCAGTGTGTGTGTGGGGGGGGGGGGGAAACCCCACACTGAACACAGGAGGGAAGGGGAACAGTAACTAGGTCTGGAAACTAGGGAAGAAAAAGGTCACCTCCTAGACAAACCTAATCCGGGCCCTGACTACCTATCAATATGAATAGACCTTGACGGTAAGAATATTCATATGCAGGATACCTAGCCCTGATTTCCCTATAAGGCCCTGGAATAAGTTTAGGAC
The DNA here is from genome assembly GCF_905171765.1 of Bufo bufo. Classification (NCBI taxonomy): domain Eukaryota; kingdom Metazoa; phylum Chordata; class Amphibia; order Anura; family Bufonidae; genus Bufo; species Bufo bufo. The sequence continues at coordinate 439,538,583 of NC_053393.1, read as the reverse complement.
CAGAGACAACCCATTCCTCCCCAGATTGGACGATGGAAGACTCTGTCTCAGGCCCAGATACAAACAACAGGAATATAACAAATACAAACAAATGGACACTTAACTTTTGTAGAGATGGAAGAATAGGAAAACCAGAGACGACCTCACACCAGCTCAGCCAAACCCAAATGAAGCTATCTACCGCATAGTCAGAAGGGTGGGGTCAGACTATAAAGGGTAGAAGTGATGACCACTGAGCAATAGCTGAGGAAAGTGAAGTGGTCATTAACCCTATCAACACTTAATAAAGAGAAATCAATGAGGCAGATTCCTCCACGCTCAGCCAGTCTCTCTGATCTCCTGACACCAGTCACCTGAGGGACCGTGACAGGCGAACAGTAGTTCAATACTACACCATGCAAGATACTACATTATACAGATACTATTATGAACAGAATGTAAACATTAAGGCTACTTTTACACTAGCGGCACGGACCTCCGGCAGGCTGTTCCATCGGGTGAACAGCCTGTCGGATCCGTATTGCCGCTAGTGACCGTGTGCCCCCAGACTGCTGCTCCGTCCCCATTGACTATAATGGGGGCGGGGGTGGAGTTCCGGCGGAGGCACGGCAGTGCACGGCGAGAGGCTGCCGGAATAAAACCACGACAAGAAATCAGTAAGAAATGTTGTACTCACCAAACCAGCTGTACATATATAATTATATACAGGAGATACCCAGGTCATGCCAGCATGGTCCATCAGTTGTATACAAGAAGATGCATCTTCTTGTATTTACTATGGACCATGCTGGTATTACCTGGGTATCTCCTGTATATAATTATATATGTATAGCTGGTATAAGTTATACATCTTCTGGTATTTAATATTATATACCAGAAGATGTATAATAAATAACTTATACCAGCTGATATATAATAATATACAGAAGATAAGATACCAAGGCCAGAATGGTATATGGTGGTAACTAGTAGTAACTAGACAGTACCTGGGCTGGTCTGGGTGGGCTAGGGCACAGAGGGCTGCCTGGCTCAGGATAAATTGAAAAAGCCACTGAATCAACTTGGAAAGTTGTATGGAACTTGGAAGTGGCTGGCAGTCGCAGACAGTGGCAAACTGGCAACTGCCAAGCAAGACAGACAAGTGCAAGTCTGCTTGCTCTGGCTGGCTGTGGCTGGGCTCAGTGGGCTGCCTACTGGGCTGGATGGATCATCAGATTCTGATGGATGGCTGGCTGAGTCGAGGGCCGGCTTAGGGCTGCTGGCTGCTGCTGGGCCTGGCTGTCTCTGGCTTTTTCTGGGCACTTCACTTGTCTAAAGAAGGTAAGGCACCTGGATGTCAAGCCGGACTCAATGGCTGGCATGTATATTATAGGGGCAGGCCCATTCACAGTTAGGGTGGCCACTGGCTTCACCCCAGAAATCCGGACCTTACCAGCCACGCCCCCAAAGCAATAAACCACATCCGCCTCTGTGAACCCACGCCCATACCTCAGTGAAGCCACGCCCTCATCACCAGCTGGGGGGGGAATGGGGGGAGGAGAGGGAAGAACTTTCTGAGGGGAAGGTGAGCTGGGGGCAGCCGCGGGCTTCTCTCCCCCTCAGTCAGCCACAGGGAGACATGTCTGTGGCTCTAGTGACTGACTGGGGGTGAGAGAAGCCTCAGTCAGTTTCTGCAGCTCACGCTCAGACAGCACAGTGCTGCTGTCTGAGCGTGAGCTACTGAAATGGTGGACATCACCTGTGTCCGTCCAGGCTCTGTGCGCCATGGAGGACAGGGAGCCAGAAAGCGGACTGTCAGCCTAACACTGGACACCTGGCCGCTGGGTGGCCGTTAAATGGTTAATGGGAGCGGAGGTTTAATGGGGTTAATGCGTATCCGGCTGTGAGGGGGAAGAGGCGGGCAGTAGGACAGGGCATATATACCCCTGTCCCGCCTCTTCGCTTCCTCTGGAGCGTAAGCGCCGTGTTTCCTCCCTCTCTCCATCCCTTATGATGTTCAGGTTTGGATGTGAGTTCTCTGTTTATGGGTTCTCATTATTTTGAATGTTATTACGCTCTTATGTGAGTAGGGTATTGACCCTGGTTGAATATTTTGTAAAGTCACAGCTGGCGGCAGGTAAATAAAATGAAGGTGTTGGAGGCAAATTGGCGTAACTGCCCGCTGGGAGGCCAGCGGCTGGCAGATCACACGGTTTGGTTTATGGTTATGCCGTTAAGAAATAGCTGTGGCCGACTACCATCCAACAATAACAATAAAGTACATAAGGAGAGAATTGGTGTCACAGTCGTTTATTATTGGGTTGGTATTGAAGGGGCCAGAAGTGTTAAAGGGGGCTTACCCTTTCCCCTCCCAGTTCCTAGGTAATTGCCAACAGTCCTCCCTTTAAGCAGTTCCCCCTTGAATAGCTGGTATGTATATTATAGGGGCATGCCCTTCACAGTAGTTATAACCTTTTCCCCCCTTTCAGAGGTCCCCCCTTCACAGTAGTTATTAACTCCTTTCAGCAGTCCCCCCTTGAATGGCTGGCATGTATATTATAGGGGCAGGCTCATTCACAGTAGTTGTAACTGATTCCCCCCTTTCAGCAGCTTGTCCCCCCTTCACAGTAGTTATTAACCCCTTTCAGCAGTCCCCCATTCACAGTATTTATTAACCCCCTCAACAGTCCCCTCTTCACAGTAGGTATTTATTCTCACCTTTCAGCAGTTTTTAACCCCTTTCAGCAGCTAGCCACGGACGGTAGTCATTCACAGTAGTTACTTATATCTTATTTTCCCCCCTTTCAGAAGTTACTTACCCCTCAGCAGTCCTCCATTCACAGTCTGTTCCACTTTGTTCCTGCGTCTGCACAAACCAAAATTGAATGGCGCGATGCAGGCAGTGCTGCCGCACTTAAAGTTCCTGTATCCGCTGATAACCACAAAAAAAGGAGGACTTTTGGCTGGCCGTCCTGGCCTTGTGCCAGACGGAGGACCAGGAGTCTAAAAAACCGTACTGTCCGGCCTAAAACAGGACGTCTGGCCACCCCTAACGCCCACCCCAGCAGTGCACATGGGGAGAATTGGCTGCATTGCTGGGGTAAGCTGCCCTAGAATTCAGAACAGGCAGTTTAATGAAGACCAGGACACAGCTGCAGAAGTGAGTGGGCACAGTGGGATCCCCCAGGAACAGTGGGCCGACCCTGCACTAAGGAAACATTTTAACAACAAGGATATCATCCCCTGGTTATAGATGAACAAATCCATAGAGCCGCAAGGATTCCAAGAAGCAGCCTCTGCTGCTGATCTCCAACCAATAGTCCACAAAGATAACAGACTGAAACATGTTTTCCAATATGTAACAATAACCACAGTTTTATTACTCTCTCTTATCTTTATGATGTATAACCCTGTGTACAAATGTCTGTAACATATTTTAAGTGTTGTGCATTTCTCATATTTTGGGGGAAACTATTTCCTTATGGAGAGTGCCTAAATGGCTTGAAGAGTCAAGTTCTAAATCCACCAGATGTAAGGCAGATATCCAATAAACTCAATGTTTAAACTTTTAAACAAGCCTTGAGACATGACTTGGGTAACAGTAAAGCCAGAACCTCCTCTGCAGACAGCTGTTTCAAGGTGATTATCCCACATCTTAACTATTAGTTTGAATGGTCAAACATTGACTTATAGGATAGCTGTCTTACATCTGGTGGCATTAGAGGCCTAGGTCAGATGAGGTGCTGGCTTATTTAATATCCGAGTCATGTCTCAAGGCCTATTTATAGGGTCGAACATTGAATTGGCATTAGAGGCAGAGCATGCTAAGAGCTCATCTGCATACCCTTGAGCCTTTCCCACAGTCATTCATTTGTATACTGCCTGATGAAGAAGCCTCAGTGCTCTAAAAGCTTGCAAACAGAAAAAATATTTTTGGTTAGCCAATAAAGGTATCACGGCTATAATACTTTTGTCTTTCTGCTAGTGTACCGCACTGAAGAACAGAATACCACACATCAGTGTCAAATAAATGCCATAGTGCAGTACAAAATATTGCCCCAGCAGCACCAAACACTACTGTACACCAACATTGACACCAACACCTCTAAACATTTTTCAGACACTGACAGCAGCATTGTTACCACTAATCATCCCTCCTCCACTGATAGCAGAATTCACACCTATACCTTCTCCTTCACCCTGACAACAGCATTGCTACCCCTAACTACCCTCCTTCACTGACAGCAGTATTATTACACAGAAATTGCACTGATACTGCAGGACTTGCCCTATCTATATGGTTTTATTGGGTTGCCCCCTGACTGTCCGGCCCACCACGAATCTGCCCCTCAGGACAGATTACTGGTCTGTGCCTGTGTTTGACTGCTATTCATTTGTCTTTATAGCAATTATTATTAATCTATTTTCTTCCTGTAACACAGCAGGGGTTAGCAGCAAAACAAACCTCAATATTTATTACCCTGATTCTGCAGTGTACAGAAACACCCCACATGTGGTCATAAACTGCTGAATGGGCACACCGCAGGGCTCAGAAGGGAAAAAGCGTCATATGGCTTTTGGAGGTCAGATTTTGCTGGAATGGTTTTTGGGCATCATGTTGCATTTGAAGAGACCCTGAGGTACCCTTACAAAAGAAACACCCCAAAAGTGGATTTTAGAAACTACACCCCTCAAGGAATTTTTTTTATATTGGTATATTATACTATATAATAACTTTATAATAATAAAGTATAACAGTAGTAAAATAAATTAATGTCTCAAACACTATATTTACACTGTAAATTTATGAGAGCCTTATAAAATGCCCCTCAGCTGCTAATGCACCTCATAATACACACCTCAGTTGTTGCAGAACATCATATTACACCCCTCTCTTTTTTCAAGAGTGAGGTCTATGCTAAGCTATGTATCAGACTTGGTGGTCATGCCATATAGTAGCAGACCTCTGGTCACAGGTAATATCTTTAATTATGGAGGTTTTCCTGTCCCATATGTTCAGATATTTATTAGATGCTAAACCCTTTAATTATTTAAGGTGCGAGTTTTTTTAAATCGCTCAATTTATATTGTTATCAGTGAAAATTAATATCACTTTTTGTTGGATGACCCCTAACCTTCATTTCAGCATGATTATCATGATTATAACTAGAATTAACAATATTAGGGCTCATGCACACGACCGTATGTATTTTGTGGTCCAGGAAAAACTGATCCGCAAAAAATACGGATGACGTCCGTGGGCATTCCGTATTTTGCAGAATCAAAAAGCTGGCCCCTAATAGAACAGTACTATCCTTGTCTATAATGTGGACATTAATAGGACATGTAGGGCTGCAACAAATACTCGACTAAGGCTCCTTTCACATCACCGTTTCTCCTTTCCGTTCTCCGGCTCCATTGAGGAGCCGGAGAACGGAAAGGATCGATTCTGCAGACAACTGAGACCTAACTGAGCGTAACGGAGCCTAAAGACCCCCTAGACTATAATGGGGTCTGTTCTGTGTCCGCTCAGAATATGATTTTTGAGCGGAGACGAAAGAGCCTTAATCGAGTAATTCGACACAAAAAATCCTTAATGCAATTTTTCTGCAATGAGGATTCGTTTGAGTCACGTGATCACGGAGCGGGCATGAAGCGCTTGCTATTACTCCCGCTCCGTGGTCTCCCGCTGCGCTCGGAATACTCCCCTTTCCAGCAGAGTCCTCCAGACACTCCACAGCACGTCCATGGTCTCGCGCTGCACTGACCTCCTGAAGTACGCACGCCGTGACCTGACGCGCTGTGTGACGCCAGGCGCAGACCAGCATGGGACGATGGAGTGTCGGCGGCGCCGCTGGTGGAAAGGTAAGTTGGTGCGACTAAGGCCGGGCGCCTGGAGTGCACAGCGTCATAGCAACCAATGACGCTGTGCATTCTGGGTGTCAGGAGAAGCAGGGGGGAGAGCTGCTGGCACAAGGGGGAGAGCTGCTGGCACAAGAGGGAGAGCTGCTGGCACAAGTGGGGGAGAGCTCCTGGCACAAGGGTGGGAGAGCTGCTGGCACAAGGGGGGGGGGAGAGCTGATGGCACTGGAGGAACGGAGCTGATGGCACTAAGGGATAGTTGAGCTGATGGCACCGGGGGGGGAAACTGATGCACTTGGGCTGATCGCACAGGGGGGAATGAAGGGTGTTGGGGACTGATGGTAGGGGGTCTGTTGAGTTTTTATAAAGGAAAATAGTCTATTAATGAATTTTTTTCTTATTATATTACTCGATTAATCGTAAAAAATAATCGATAGAATACTCGATTTCTAAAATAATCGTTTACTGCAGCCCTAAGGACATGTTCTATTTTTTTGTGGAACGGACACACGGACAGAAATGGAATGCACACGGAGTAACTTCCTCTTTTTTTGCGGACCCATTGAAATGAATGGTTCTGCATACGGTCCACAAAAAAAACCAGAACGGACTTGGAAAGAAAATATATTTGTGTGCATGAGCCCTTACACTGGTAGAAAAAACAGATGGCCAGCGCTTGGCTAATGTTGAAAAGTTTAATGAACTTTGGAGTCCTAGGACATCCTCCTCTCACCCTCCAGATGTACAGTATTACGTTTCTTCATAAATTATTGCTTCTTCTTACTGCATTATGGAAATGCCTTATACATTTTTTCTTTATATATGGGTAAAAGGATACGGGGCTGTCTCCGCCTCCTTATTACCTTTCTGTTCCCTGACGTCCTGTCGTGCTTCCCTTCCTAGCAGGCATAAGTGACATGTGTTGTAAACTGAAAACCTCAGTTGGAACCTCAATTTATGTTCTTTATATATCTCGACTTACTTCACATATATCATTGTTTGATTTATGATGATGGTGCTGTATCTATGATTTACTGTACTTTTCTAAATAAAGTTGATATGTTTGACACTAATGCATACATTCACTGCTGCATTAGGTTGCATATTCTTTAGGTTGTATGCAATCTTGTGGACTGCAGCTATCACTCAATATCTATATCGATCAGTTAAAGTGTAGCCCAGGCCTGTGCCTTTTGTGGCAAGTGTTTTCCCTCTTACTGGACTGGAATAGTCTAACTATAAAGACACTTTATTTTATAGAATGTATTAAATTCTGGAGTAAGAATTTTATTTTATAGACTTTGTGGTCTCGCGCACCCCTACACTAATCAGGTCCATGACGACTATTTTAATGAAAAGAGTGAGAAGACAATTAGTGGCTTACTTGTAAAGAGACATCTGGGAAGAAGCACTTCATTTCAATTTCTCTGTGCCAAGTTGAACTTCCTTCTCTTTGTTAACTGCTGGCAGTTTATCCTTCCTGTCAAAAAATTGGCTTTAGTTAGACGTCCGGGGATAAAAGTACTTACTGAAAAATAAAACAATTTAGGCTTCTCTGTCTTCATGGTCTATAACTTTGGGATTATAGATTTTCATTTAACGGTTACAGCAGCTTGTTAAG